>NC_132934.1:37851181-38154212 GCF_034638445.1 Ciconia boyciana | reverse complement strand
GTTTAAGCCTAATGCAAAGTAAGAGGCTTTTGATAGTCTAATGTGGGCAGAGCTACTGTTGTATATAACTATATATATATGGTATAAACATATGTATATATGGTATACGCTATATGGTGTATATCTATGATATATGGTATAACCATATGTTAAATGGGTTTTTATAGGTATATATATGTTATGTTATATAGATGTTATTTTATATGGTGTGTTTTTTATATATACATATATGCTTTATACGTATACCATACCAGCCAAATTAAACCGTACCAACCCTGAGCAGTGGAGGCCGAGGTGCAGGGACGGGGCGGTGCAGGGGCTGGGCGGTGCAGGGGCTGGGCGGCTCAGGCGCCGGGGCTGATGCTGCTTTGGGCCATCTTGAACCCCGTGAGATGCTGCTGGGTGTGCTCGGGCATGAGGGCTGCGGGTGGGCACCTGTGCAGCCCCACCGCTGCCCTTCAGCGCCGAAATGGGGGAGTTTCACGGGTGCTGCAGCCTGGATCAACCCCAAAGAGAAGCTGCGGGAGGCAGAGGAGGGGTGCGAGAAAAGGAGGGAAAGTGGAGGGGACACATGGGCTGAGGCAGCAGCAGGGACCTTGTCCTCTCCCACCTGTTCTCCAAGAGGAGAACAAGCTAATTTCATGGCACTTTCAGCATGATTGATACACGCAGGGTCGATCCACAGGGCTTGGCAGGGGCGTGGGCTTGCTGTGCCCGAGAGCCTGGTGGGGACGGTGCCCCTGGGCAGTGGGAAGGGGACCCCCACCACAAACTGCTCCAAACCTGCTATAACCTTCTGTGCTGACCGCCAAGCTCGTGTGTCACCCGTGCTTCACCCTCTGCCCCCAGGCTGGGTCAGAACCCAGTAATAATTGTATTTATTTTTCCTTCTTCTGTGTTGGAAGATAGCTGGATGAAAGACATTATCTAGCCATGAACCTTCGGGCTCTGATGTGATCTGAAAAGCGTTAGTGTTGTTTCCCCTGCTGCTGTTTTACATCACCGCGCATGATGACAACTCTGCCAGGGAGGCAGCGGCCCGGCCTGAGCTGGTGTATTAAAATGATGATCGCATGGGTTTTGGTGGTGTGCAGTAAACACATTCTTTCGCCATGACGATGTTGAAATCCTGGCTCTTCAGGGGACAGGACGGTGTCTTTGAACTGATATTGTGACTGCGTGCGTGGGATGCAAATGCAGCATGTAAAGCCACCCCGTGGTGCACTGATTTAATAGAACAGATTTTCAATGACTCAATGGGAAGATGAAAATTTTCTACTCGCATTTAATCTTAGCCTGATAAATCACTTGGGGGCAAAAAAAAAAAAGTAACAGTAAAATGCACGAAATTAGTGCTCTGGCACATCTGGAGGTGGACTTGGTTTTGGCGAGCCCGTGGTGATGAGGAGCTCGGCGGGCGGTGTGGGGCTGGGAAGCGTGGAAGGAGGTTGGATTAAACCGCCAAGATGGGCTGGGGTGGGACCGGCTGCAGAGCAGAGCCGAGCGCCCGGCCGCAGTGGTGGCTCCTCCTTGTTGGCATGTTGGCCACCGTGCATGTGGTTAAAAACGACGATGTTCAGCCGGTTACTATGGCAATGATGTAGCACGAGTTGTCATAGCAATGGAGCAGAATTTTTCGTCAAGTTCCTGCAGGAGGGTGATGGATGCCATTTTGGGGGGCTCTGAACTTGACCGTTCGCCTTGTATGTTTTTCCTTGGTAGAAACGCTCAGCCCTGCAGCAGACGGTGAATGTACCTGTCCTTCCAGTACCGTTACCTGGTTTTCTGTGTCCCAATGCTAAATTTTTCTTTCACATTTAGAAAGTTAAGAACAGCTCTGGTAAGCCGTAAGTTGCCAAGCCTAATCTAATTATGTGCACTATTACACAAGGTGTGTTAATAAAACATACTCCTGCTAGGGAGGCTGTTCCCTTGTGCGTGCTCTTCACCTCTGTACCTGCCCATAATACAATTCAATAGGACATTAGGTGCCCATTTGAAAAAATAATTTTAAGCTGATCTGAAGTAAATTTGTTTCAAATACTCCCTTTTAGCGCAGAATAACATATGTTCTGCCTTGGAAATGCATCTAAAAAGATGCAGTTTTATTTAAATTGCCTTTGCTTTCTCCTTCTCAGGCTTTAAGAGCAATGCACAGTCTTTTTCCCTTACTCATGAGCTATGCATCAGCTCCTCCTTGTCAGGGTTTTTTTCATATAGGTCATCAACAGGACAAGTACACTCTATGTAAATGATACTGCTTTCAATGGTCCTTTCCTTAGGAGAGCTGGTGTAATTCTCATTTTACACCTATAGGTACGCTCTCGGTTTCTATCAGCTGTGTTTTTTCAGTTGTGCAAGAAAGTAAACTCCTAGAGTGCAAAGCATATTCAACAATTTGATTTTGTAAGGATAAAAATCTCATATTCAGCTTGACTGAAGATGATGGCTGTTTTTAAAAAACCAAAACATGCTGCTCATAATCTACTTTTAAAAATCCCTAAACCCTTCATTACATGCAAGTTTCTGTGCTAAACCATACACCTCAAAATGAAGCCTAAAAAATAGCATTAGTGGTGTTTCACAACAGGGCGTACATGCTGCTTTCATAAACTGTAATTTGCAGGGACCAGGGAGTCTGGGAAACGGAAAATCTGAATTTGGGGTGTACAGCTTAATAGCACTGATATTTTATAAGTGTTTTCCATATTTTATTTTGTCCTGTGCTTTTTAGCAGGTAAGTGGGTGTGCAAGCAGAACTGTATCTATTGCCGGGGAGCATAGGAACGATATTGGCCCAAAAATGTGTTGGGATTTGTACCTGTACAGTGCTGGGTTGGAATCCGGGTTATGCTTGAGGCTGCGTAGTTTTGGGTTTAGGAAAGTAATCACAGTGATATGTTTTAAGCCCTTTTTGCTTTAAGAACCTCTGATTGCTGTGTGCTTCAGCATGCGACTAATGTGAGGAACTCCGTCAGCTACACATGCTGGAGTGCTTGTTCGAGTTCCTCTAAATGAAGTTCAGCTTTTACAGCATCACTAAGACCACCTACAAAATAGAGTTTCTTTTATTTTTTGCTTGTTCACAGTTTTGTAGTTACTCCCATAAATGATGTTAAACTCATTGACCTAAGAAACTAAGTTTTCAGAAACTCACTGGGCTGTGTGGTACCCATGTATTAATTTAAGCACAAAAATGCAGCCTCTGGGTGAGGTAAACTCTCAGCTGCAAGTTGCTGGGAAGCAGTGAGATACCACCGTGTGCTGGTCCTGTTTTTCCAAACTTCCCTGGATATATCCAGGGGTTCTTGTAAGAGATGGGATATGGAGCTACGTGGACCTGTAGACAAACCTGGTGCAGCCTTTCGTGGTTGGCTTCTTAACACAGGCTTCTCAGAGCCATTAGTTTTACAAGAAGCTGTGCAAAGTATCGAGAATATGTTGCTCCGTCTCATTAAAGATCTTGCAGATGTGACACCTCTGCTGTATCATCTCGTCTTCCTACTGTTTCTTGCTTTTCATACAAAATATTCTGTGCTTTTACTTGCTTGAATCTTTCAAGCGCTGGACTTAAATCCAGAGCCTGCTTGGGTTGTCCCGTCGACATAAAAAAATAATCACAAGGTGGGAGGCCTGTGCAGTGCCCATCTTATTCTTCAGGTGTTGCATCTGCCCTGGAAGCCATTCAAAACCTCCCCAGATAGTCCCTGCTCTCCTCCAGGATCTGCTCAATCTACTTTTGTTTGGGTTAATGCAAGTCCGCGGTCATGGGGCAATTACAAATAAATGAAGTATGAAAGACTTCATAGGGTCTTTATTTGGATATTTATTCAGGCATAAACTGTGATGTGAATTCAGCTGGGTCCCAGATCGGGTGACGCCAGTGAATAAAGATTTGTAAACTGCGTTATTGTTCTGCAGGTATTTCATTGTGAGTGATTTTTGGCAAGTGACCTCAAGAAGTCTCATAGCACAGTGATTTTTTTTTTTCTACCTTATCAGTCTTTCTGATGATAAAAGGAAACTGGCTTTTGAAATCATGAAGAACTCTGGCGTTACACTGGCATAGATTAGAAGATTTATGCCCAGATTTGTTGAGTACTCCCTCTCCTCTCCCTCCCAAATGAAAGACACAATATCTGTCACTGTATTGAGAGGTGTGGATTCAACTGTGTTCAGCTGCTGAAAAACTTTAAAGCTCACTGAGATGAAGGATACTGTTTGAAGTCACGCTAGTAACTTCTTACAGTGGAGGCTGCTGACAGGATTAGAGGACGTGCAGGCCCGCTAATGAGTAAATTTGTGGTTTATGAGCACTGAGAGAATTTTTCAGTGATGTTAAACTGACTCTACTAGATACAGTCAAACCCCTTGTCTTTTGGGAAAGTGTTTATTGACAGGGACAGCACTGGTTCAGAAACTTGTTCTCTTGCTAGAAGGAGGGTTTATGAAATGGCTGCAAATATTTTAATAGGAAGCTCTGATGAGTGAATGTTTGTCCTAGAGATTTTTTTCTAAGATGTTCAACAAACTATTACAGTTGTTAGATGCGTGGAGACGATTTTAAACAGCAGTAAAACTCCTCTGATATGTACATCACTGCTCCTTTATGTGGCAAGGAGTGTTAATGACATGTTGCAGCATGCTACAAAGAACCACTGAAAGAAATTGGCATTGTGGCCCAAACTTTTTCCTTCTGTGAACAAACTCAAGCAACAGACAATGTGCTCTTGATGTCTGCCATGGAAGTACTGCAGAACGCTGCTTGCTAACATGCAACGAAAGTCCAGGAGGGACGAGATGTCTGCATCCATGTGAAGGTAACTGGGCTGCTGGTGAGCTGGTTTTGATGGTGAGCTGGTTTTGATAGTGCGCTGCATCAAAGAGGACTTCAGCTTGTGACATTGTCACCTTCAGCCTTCCTAAATATGTAATAAATGTATATCCATAAGACACCTGGGGAGTGTTATCCCTGCTTGATGGGTCTGGTGGCGGAGGAAAGCTGTTAGGGAACTTTCTGAAAGCCTTGGGAGTAGGAAACCTCCTGTCCTCCAGGTTTGGGGTAGGGGCGTGAAACCAATTTGTGCGTGCATTCGTGTGCATGTGTAATGGAGAGTTGAAGAGAAACGAAGAGCTCTCGAGCTTATCCTTGCAGGGATCCAAAAGTAATTGGTTGCACAATAAATGGGAGAAGTGAAAATGGTGTTGTAGCACTTTAATCAAGTGGCTGCTAAAAAAAAAGTATACGGGGCTTATTTCTCTATAAAACACTCTAAGAGCTCACCAAGGGACACTTGATGTTAATGGATTCATGTAAAAGAAAGTAGTGTCAAAAAAAGTAATGTTTGTGAAAAGTCGGTGGCTGCAGGACATTTACAAACCATGAACGATTAACAGCTGGAGTTTAAAAGACCACAAATTCCTGTCGCTTCCCGTGGCGTTTGTGACCCAAAGGAAACAGGTAGGAAGGAGCTTTAGGTAGGTGAGAGCTGAGACTCTTGCGTTTGGGGTAAGACTTGCTGCTAACAAGAGTGGTATGCAAACCTCCATTTATATGAGTTATATTTCACTGGGTGAACTTCTCCTCGGGGTCCGGCTGAGCAGAGGGCGGCGTTCGCTGCCGGAGGAGGGGAGAGCAGCCGTGTTTCAGTGTCCTCAGATCGCTGAGCTGAACTCTCTAAATAAAACATGCGGTTGCTAAAGTTTTCATCTGTCTCTCACAAATAAAAGTTCTGACAGCTTTGCCTTTGCATTCTTAAATATTACTATTTTAATAGCAGTATTTGCTCACCCGCACCCTGGCTTGGAATTTGGTGTTTCCCTGCGTGCCCCGGGGAGGGTCGGTGCGCGAGGGGGCAGAGACATCCCACAGCTCTTTGCCAGAGCTGGCCAGTAATTTTCCTGTAAGTCATTGTCCCATCAGGAAATGTTGCTTTGTGAAACCCAAGATATTTCCTGAAGATATAATTCATAGCAGTATTTCATTCTAGAAAGAGCAGAAAAAGGTATTTTGCTTATGTTACAGCAGAATTGTTTTATATGAGATGTTACAGTGAAATGCATTTGTCCTATATGGATGAAAAAATTGCAGCAAAGCATTTCAATTAAAAAAAAAATCTAGGGACAAGTTACAGAGATTCTTTTGTCCATTTTTATTATGGAAAATATATTTAAGCTTGTTGAATTTGCTGTGAAAGGGAAAATCCTGTTACAAGCCAGCTTTGTGTTCTCTCTCTGCGCTGCTTCATGTTTTCTGTCTTGTACTAACGAAGTGTTCGGCTGTGCAAGAAATGATGTTTTCTCAGTTTGTGGTTGACCTTCTGATTGCTTAAACTTATTTGCTGTATGATACCTTTACAGTCCAGCCTTCTGTAATTTATAACTTCAGTATACAATACTTTCATTGAGATGCAATGCAGAGTTAACATCTACTATATAGAATGAGAGATGCAGTTGTAAGTCTTGAGTCTCCTAAAGGACTGTGGGACCCATTGGGTTGGTATTTAAGTCTGGACGAGAGGATGTCACTTGTGAAATCATTAGTCAAATTTAAACAGAAGCCAGGCAGGGGCTGTCGGACAGTTGGGTTTAAGCCTTGTGGAGGTTTTTTCCTTTATAAAAATCCAAACAGTGCATGTTGGAGGACAAGCCAATGGACTAAGCCCTGTGTTTTCATATAGGTTAACTTGCTGGGGTGGGCTCTTGCTCACGAGGCACACAGCGTGTGCCTGCCGTGAAGTACGTGTTCAGCTCTCCTTAAAAGGTAAGCCCTACAGAAAACCCACACAAATTGGGAGCAACTGTTATGAATTGAACCACGAATTTTTAATATTTGGATACCCTGAGGTACAAACTAGCCCTTAAAATACATTACTTTATATTTCATACTCCGCGTAGCTCATGTAATGATACATGAAGGGAACTGAAGTTTCCAAAGGACTCTCTGCTTTGGGTTAAACAGGGCAGTTTTACAAATAATCATCCCGGAGACAGGTTTGTACCAGCTCTCTGCCTGGGGGAAAGAATCTGGCGGTGCCTTTCGTTGCCTGCCCGTGCCCGGCGTCTCGCCTCCTGCCTGGCCGAGACCTCTTCTGTGGCCCTGGTGGCCTGCTGCAGGGTGAGCTGTCGGTCGTGCCTTCAACAGCAAGGTAATGGACAAAAAAACCCTTGTGGTGGATAGGAAGCTTGACAGGAATAGAAGCATCACTTTTCACTTGAATTACAGTGATTTTTCTTTTTTTAAAGTGTTGAAACATCAGAGAAAACTGGGCTTGAAGTGTCCTGCAACTTCTCCCAGCCTGTGCTGCGTCCTTCTCCCTGGCCTGGCAGGGAGGAGACCCTGCCACGAAATACCTCCTGGCACGCCGGGTACACAGGAGTAACTCGGACCTGGTTCATCGCCCCTTTGGTTGAATCTTTTGATAAAAAAATGGAAACCTCTTTCTAAATGAGTGTATTGCCACAGACAAACCTGACTGCTTTCATCAAAGATTTTGTTTCACCTTTCATAGAAACCAGAATAATCTCTGTGGAAGGAAATGCTGAGACATCAGCAGCAAACCTGAAACGTGGTCAAAAACTTTATTTTCGTTGTCAGGGCTCCCACGGCATCAGACGCCACAGCAGAAACAGCGAGTGGGAGTCCGGGGCTCGCGCGAGAGCTGCCTGGTGGAAACGTTTGCAGCCGCAGAAAGCTGAACGGGGCATTGCCCAGCGTCACAGCGTTTGGGTGGTTTTGCCTTTCGTTTTACCCCCCAGGTGATGGGCAGTGTGGGACGCGGAGGAGGGCGGGGGTGAGAGCAGGGTGGGCGCAGGCAGGAGGGAGGGCAGGGACGGGCGTCCAGCCGGGACCCTGCCCAGGCACCATGCAACGTGCGATGGCTTTCCCCTACTGCTGTGCCAAACGCCTGTCTCTCATGGAAAGTGAATGATTTTGGCTGCAAGATTACTGTTTTGGGCTACCAGGTTAGAAAGCAGCTTCTCCCCCGCCCTTCCCCAGCCCCTCTCTGTCCTTTGTTTTTCCCTGAGAGGAACTGTGGAGATTAAAGAGGTAAAATCCTAAACCTCGGTGGAATAAACCAGTGTATACAAAGGGATGGCTTTCAGAGTCTTTGGCCTTACCCGCTGAAAGAAATGTGTCTTGGTTTCAGTGCACCTTGCATACAGATACATTTTGGTTCTTTTTATTTTTGATTTGATATTTGTACTCGTTGAAGTGCTGTATTTTTGTTTGTGCAGATATGCGGAGGTTATCCTGCGAGGTACAGCTTGTATTGATCTCTCCCTCTCTCTCTAACATTTTGTCTGGGGAGAAGCAGAGCTGCTAAAAATAGTAGTAGGGCAGGCAGCCACAGACAGGTACCCGCTTTATTGAATGCTGTAGGAGTGATGCGGAGGAGAAGAGCCCTGGCCGGCTAATGCATAACGCATCAGCTTCCCTTCTCGACTGTCCCATATTTTTGCCACTCTAACGCTGATGCCTCTTCTGACCGGTTTAAGAGCATCCCGTACTCGGGTCCTTCCCCCGGCTAACCTCTGCCTCCGGCGGAGCGGGACACCCCCCCTCTGAACGCAGCGGCTGGAAGGGGCTGCCCAGCATCTCCTCACCGCGGCCTGGGGCTGCGCAGCCGCCAGACGCAAGGAACGAGGTTTCCAGGAGATCAGGACTGAATTACAAGTGCCCGGGGAGAGAAGGGCACCCACCTCACTTCAGCGCTGTCTTGGTAGAAGTTATGAACAAACCAGATTATTCCCTGACCATTACTCAGGGTAGTGCAAGCAACACTGGAAAATATTCCTGCACATAAGCGTAACGGCAAAGTTCAGGAATATATATATATTATATAGCTATATTATATTATATATATTATTTATTTTTTATATGTATATATATTTCATTTCACAGAATTGCGGCACCTCATTTTGGGAGGATTTCTGCCATGTACAAATGTGTTTTTCCTGCCTGATGTGTTTTTATTTGATACTGGGATCCTTCCTTTAATCAGCTGAGACATGACCGTTCCCAGTGCTTTGAAGAAGTGGGTGCCCTGCATGCAGGGGGTAAACCTGAGCCGCAGCAGGCACTGGAGATGCTCACGTTGGCTTTAGCAAAGAGGGCAAAGAGTCTCAGGGATGATGTCTGACACTCAGGAGCTTTGCAGGGATGGCACAGGTTGCACGTTTGCCTCCAGTCCTCCTCCAAGTGAGCAAGGTGTGGATTGACTCCTACAGCATTTGAATGCTGCGTTACTTGGACCACGCCACACGGGATTCAGATTATATCAGGGAGATGTATAGATTTGATCGCTCTCATGCATATTCTCATTCAAGTTAATAGAGGGGAAAAATGTCCTGCTGATGTTGCTACGACCAGAGCAGGCGGTGGGGTGAGTGCCGGGGGTCGCGGAGTGGGGACCAGGGTAGTGCTGCCGCCCAGCACAGGCACCCTCAGACCGGGGTCCTTGCTCAGCTGGCGACGAGCTCTGGGGCAGCCGGCAGCTGCTGGGAAATTTGTAAAGCCTGAGACAGCAGTCCCTTATTTTTTTCACCAAAAAAAAGGAAATATTGGGAAAAAGTGAAATTATCTGCAGGAACTCCCTTCTCATCAATTTTATTTAACTAAGAATGAAAACTGCATTAAGCATAACTGAATTACTCTATGACTAGCATTGCCAATAGATGTCTGGAAAAATTGAGTTTACTTTAGAGTAATAATAAATGTACCTGATATTGGAGACGGAACTGTAGTGCACACAAAAGTTGCATTTAAATACTTGAGCCTGCTGGTACACCTCTAAAATAGGAAAAAGTAAAAACAGTGAAAGAACAAACACCAAAACTGATGACTTGGAAACAGAAAATCAAGTTATTTCTATAGAGGTCAAACCAGAGGCCCAATATTACAATGCAGGTACAGAAGAAACTTAGGTTTCTATAGAAAAGCTTGTAAATCAGCTGCTGCTTCGCTGAGCATATGCATTTTCATGTGCACACCTCATGGATGTACACGGATACGAATGGCATTTAGGCCTATAGTACATAAGAAATTACATTATTCCTAAACTTCTAGTATTTGACAAAATAAGTTCATTTTTAATACTGGCAGCCTTTTGAAGGACTGAGGTGTAATGGCAGCATCAAGGCAAACATTGCTCTGGGTGTGGCTGGAGAAAACTGGGCAGGACCCACAGGGCTGCCAGCCTGGGGGGCAGGAGAGGGGTGGTCCTGTGGGGGTGTGAAGATGGGGGTCCCTCCGACGGGGGTGCGCTGTGTCCCCCACGCTGCTGCCCACCACTGTGCTCCCCTCTCACCTGCCATCGGGGCTGTGTGGGGAGGGAGGGCTTTTCCCCCAACAGACCGCGTTACTGTATTTTCTTAACTAGAAATAAAACATGCAGCAGGAATTTTGCAATGTACCCAGCTCTATGCTTGTGAGCAATGATACGTGCATATGTATATATATATTTTTTAAAAATTTGTAATTTGGGAAGGGGAACGGAGGAGAGTTCAGAATTAACTACGTAATTTGGCAGCCCCAGATTAGCCACTTTTCAATCCCCGATTGTAACCTTGTACGTGAACTGATTTTGTTCAGAATAACTTTGACCTAGCCATAAAATAAGCCTTGTGATGTGTATGATCAATTAAAAAATGGTCTTGACATTAGGTTTGAAATTAAGTTTTGACTTGTTTTTGGAGTGGCATTCAGGAAAAAACATTTAAAGAGCTGAGAAAACTGTCTAAGTGAAATGCAGCTTAAACCTGTGAGTATTGGTGGATAACCCTGTTGTATTCACCTTGGTGCTGGTTACCAGGAGTGCTGGTGTACTGCTGTAATGGCTATCTCTGAAAACATTGTAGGCAGGAAAAAAAAACCCCAATTAAAATATGTGTTGCACTGAGTTGTTTTACGGTACTCAGCAGTTCGTGGTCAAAGTTGTGAAGGATTTGGGGTATTTTCCACCTTTAGCACACTTAAATTCACTATTCATGACTCCAGTAACAACCTCCACGTTAATTCTATTTCATTGCAATCAAAAAGTCACTGCCAAAATCCCAACCATTTCAATGACTGTCTTATTCCCCTCCAGAGCAGCGTTGGGCTCAGTGATTTGTCCCTCCCAGAGGGTAATTCATTCAAATAAATGTAAATCACTGTTTTATGTTGTTTGGTCAGTGTTTATAGATGTCAGTACACTACTGAAAATGCACATGGCAGATATTAAGGGAGGCATAGATGTGCTCCATGGAAATAAGAACAGGCAGGGTTTGGTTTTGGTTTATCCATGCTGCTGTACTGAGTGCAGCTACTATTGATTTCAATCCCGCAAGTGTCTGACCTCCTTTGTACAGCACAACTTGTCTGTCTTCATATTTTACAGCTGCATTTGTTTTGCCTTGTACTTCTCACTCTCATTCCATTACTACGCTATTTGAAAAAAAGAAAAAAAAAATCAATGCAGTTTGTTAATTAAAAAAAGGAAAACCTACAACCTCCAACCCCGGACCAAAAAGCTGCCCTTGAGCATCTGCGGTGAGCAGGGTGGCCTGACCCTGCTGGGAGATGGCAGCGGCACAACTTCATCCCTGGAGGTATTTAAAAGACGTTTGGATGAGGTGCTTAGGGACATGGTGTAGTGGTGGGCTTGGTAGTGTCAGGTTTACGGTTGGACTCGATGATCTTAAAGGTCTTTTCCAACCTATACGATTCTGTGATTCTGTGGGGCTGCACTGACCGTGTGCTGCTGTGGGGCACAGGCTCAGGTGACCGCAGAGTTAGGCGTAACAACAGTGTTCCTGCATTGTTTTATTTGCAGGTAGGTATTGAGAAGGTGGGAGAAAACCCGCTGACTTGTTCAATTCAGCCGGACCCAGTTTATATTATTTAACACTATTTAATCCCTCAGTCAGCATCAAATTCTGCGTGTTGCCTTGCGGCGTGTGGCTCTCAATGTATCTGTCACGAGTGAGAAAGGTAAGGAAATATATTGCTTTTTTCTCCCTTAAGTCTGGCTTAGCACCACCACACAAGTTTTGTTCCCCAGTCAGGCTGGGATGTGCATCAGACGGCCTGGTCCATGACCTGCCTTTTTCTTTTTCCCTCTCTCCACCAGTTTTAGCCTTGTCGATCAGTAGGATGGCTGGATGAGAGCAACCGAAATACTGTGGTAGGGTTACAGCCCTGCTGGGGCTGGGGGGGAGAGGGGGAGCAAGGGAGCAGCTGTAATTACAGTGGCATGTCTAAACTAGCAGTTGTTTTTTTGTTTTGCCTTTTTTTTTTTTTAACAGTAATTAAGCTGTGTTAGCTGACTGGATTTTAAGGTGCTAAATTGTTGATCTATTTGGCCTTTCATATGTTATAGGGTTTGTGTGTTTTCGCCCCCCCCGCCCCTGCCAAGAGCCAAGTTCATGGAAAAAGCAATATTCCTAGGTACAAGAATGGTACTTTCAACCTGTACCACCAATAGTTAACACTTAGGCCGGTTTCAGTTGTTCCCCATGTATCAGTACCATCCAGACTAACGCCAAGGCTCATCCCACGGCGTAGCAGTGATTGAACAGAGCGCCTGAGGATCCTTCTGCGCAGGGTAAAGCTCTGTGAGGTGCAGAGTAAGTAACGAGCTGTGCGTCTCTACCAAGAACTTAAAACCTGGGCTGAGGCTCTGTGGTTTCCTTACGCTGGCTGAGGAGGTGTTTGTGCAGGCTGGGGCAGTGCTGGGTCCTGGAGCTTTCCAAATCGCTTGAAACAGCGATTTTTCAGTGGTGACCCAAGAGCTAAACACCCCGCTGCCACTGCTGCTCACTGTCCGTTCCATTAATACACTTCTCTCAGCAAAACAACTCATCACCTCCTTTGCTTTTCCGAGTGCCAGTAAAGTCAGCAGTTCTCTAGTCACCTGCCAAAACCTTTGGCTGTCTCTGTGAGAGCCGGGCTTTTTTCCACTACAAAACCTGGAAGCAAGCTAAGAAGTCAGTGCAGCGCAACACCGAAACTTCACGTTACACAGCGGGAGGAGACTCCTTCTCTTGTGTTTTCTTAGTTATTTTAAAAGAGATTGAAAGCCGCCACAGAAGGCTCTCTCCCCACTAGCATGCAGGCTGCCTGTGGAAATTGGGTTACACGTCCTTTGGGCTGTGCAGGACCTTGAATGAGGAATAACCTTTGCTGTCCCCTCCTGACATTCTTAATTGGCTTTTGTGCAGTAGGGGACAAGAAGAAAAACCCAAAGTAGGTTGCTGGACACTGAGATACAAAGGCTGTCACCAGGGGCTGATTGATGTGCCCACTAACGACCAGTTGCGTTACAGCAGCTTTCCCAGCATGAAGAACGAAATCCCCGCTCTGAGCCGGGGTGGCCAGCATGCCCGTTCCCCCGTACTGCCCTGCACCGCCTGACATCCGTCCCCTTCTTCCCCTCCGGGCAGATGGTGGTCCTCAACCACAACCAGAGATTACTTTAAAACCAGCCCCTTCAGCTGTGGCTCCTGCCCCTAATTAATTACTTTTTTTTAAGCAAGGATTGGAAGTGCGTTTCCAAGTAGCTCTTCTCCCTCTAAACGCATGTAAATTGGGCAGCATGGCGGGCCTGTCCAGGAATAGTCCTCGACAGCGTCTGATCCATGGCTGAACGTCTCTCGTGCAGCCATCAGCCGGACGCTCACAGCCCCCTGTTCCTGAGCCAGCTGCAGAGGCGTGTGTATTGTCACCGTTACTCGCACATAAGGTCACTGAAGAGAACCTTTACCTGCAGCACTCCCCCGCCACAGCATGATGGCATCCCTTTTTCTGCTGTAAGAAATGCCCCCAGGTAGACTTTTTTATTCTTTAAACTCTGGGACTGTGTTTTTAAAATGTGGAAGCTGGATTGTTCTTTTCATCTCGTTTTTTTTCCTGCAAGGCGCAGGAGGGTGGTGGCGGGGTGGGTGCTGGCCGAGTGGGTGGCAGGGGTTCCCGCAGCCAGCGGGAGCGGGGTTGGCTGCCCTCGGCGGGTGCTCAGGCAGAACCGTGTGAGGTGGGCGGCTCTTTGTGGGGGGTCTTCAGGTACGGAGGGACTTGGGTGAGCTTTTGGGGATGGTGCCCTTTAAGTTAGGTGGGAGCCTGTCTGGGAACGAGCACTTCTTCAAGCCAAGACGGTGATGGGACCTGATGCGGGGGGGGTGTGGGTGGCTGGGGGATGCTGATGGTTTTCCCTTTATGTAGAAGGGAAAGGTAGATGGGCAAACCACGTTAGAAGATACGGCAGTTTTCCCGGCAAAACTACACGCACAGACAGAACTATCTTCTTTATTATAAAGATACACTATGAGGAACAAACCTGAATGTATACTGAAGCTTGTAATGGTACATGCCAAAAATGTACAGTACTATACATAAAAGTGCATTGTCACAACAGATTAACAGTACATTTCTCTTCCAGAACTGTGAAATTTCCATGTTTTTATTTGTTCTTCGAGAGTGGAAGGAATGCAATGGGAATGCAGCCATACACGAACAGGGAAGGATGCAATGGAAATGCAACAGTACAAGAGCAAGGCTAAAGCTCCTCTAAAATTTAAAGGCACTTTCACATGTACATACTACAGATGTACATTGACACAATTAGGTAACAGTCAACAAGCAGGAAGCTACCAGTACTGCAATTTATCAAACTTGACAGTAAAGGACAATACTGATTGGATTAGGTGTGCAGGAGTTACCCTTTAGTACGTCTGTAGTTGTAGCAGTCTTTCCTGTTACATATCCACTTACTATACTTTTAAGTATCTATAATAACCATCAAACTACACATTTAACTGTGTGAATGCACTAAGTGGATGCATTCACTAAATGCACTGTTTCTAATATTTTCTTTTGCTAAACGATTTCTAATATAAGCATTATGGAGTCCAGTACAGTTATTTAAACATACAAAATTCCCTATGCAATTTAAAGATACAGGTATTCATCTCAATTATGCCAGGTGGGTTAATTTAAAAACGCTAGACTAAAACTGCATGTAAATGAAAGCTGAAATTCCAGTTTGTTCCACTGATTCTAGTAAATTGGGGAACTACTTGAAAATATCTCTGGTCCCAACCAACTGAACAGGCTCTCTAGACCAGCGCCTGTCTGCAGCTGGGGCTGGCCTGGCTTAGGCTCTTGCCCTGCCGTTAGGACTGGGCAGTGGAGTCGAGAGGGCTGGAGGTTCACTGACCGACGCTGCACAGTCCGCCGTGGTGGGTTAAGACTTTGCCCCTAACCTAGACGCACGTGAAGTCTGCGGCTGGATTGCGATGGGTTTGCAAATACCAGGAGCAGTTTGGCTCTCAGAGGCGGTTCATGGGACGCTTTTCACACCTGGGGCTTTGCGTTACCTATCTACAGCCTGTAAACCAGAGCAGGAATAAGTTGCTTCTAAACAACAACAGGAAATTACTCCTGTCACCTCAGTAATTATGTCTATCAAATTTTGTCACTACTCTTCCCCTCCCAAACTCAATTTTTTATGTATAGCAAGTGGTACAACTTCAAGCTTTCCAACAGTGAGATCTTAAGCAACACATGGAAAGACAGATCTTACTTAAAGCCTTAAAGTTGTACTCCTGAAGGTGGACCACAATGGATTTTTTTCCCCATCTTCTTCACTGAAACTTATTTTATGGATTGGATGTCAGAAAATATATTCACAGAAATAATATTATGGCTTACTGTTGCAATGTGCAAAACAGCCGTACGTTTAGTTCACGCCTAACAAAGTTTAACAACAGAGTGCTAAGCAAAGTTGACAGACGTCACTCACGGACATAAGGAAGGTACTGCTTTCTGCCATTTAAAAAAAAGGAGAAGAGGGGGAAGTGGTTATGGAAAACTTTAGTCAGCTTGAATCTAGGCGGTAGAAACTCAGCTGCCTGTCCTGCGACTGACCCCTGCATCGCTGGCAGGAGGTAGTCCCTCTTCAGAGAGTCCCTGTCTTGCTGCCGTCAGCATCACCGAGGACGTGCGCAGGGTGTCTGCGCTGTGCAGGGCAGCCAGCGGAGCTAGGTCAGCTCGAAACTCTGACTACAACTCAAATCACGTCTTTAATTGGACACTGAGCAATAAAGTCAATGGGATACTTTGCTGAATTACTGTGTAGTTGATCCTTTTAATCGCCTATCAGCCTGCCTAATGGACCAACAGATTCACGTACTCCCCAGAGCCTGGCTCACTCAACTATGAACTTTAAATGAATTTCGCTTTTGTGAAAAACGTGGTATCACGGAATGAAGGTCTAGCTTCATGGGAAAAGGTACACTATTACAGAGGACAGCAAAAGGAGTTTCTAGATACTATCCTGGAGATGTGCTTTAGCTGTGACCTGGAATGCTGCTTTTTATCGGTGAGAGTAATGTGATCTCCAGATCCATCCAGCGCTTGTCTCTCGTGAGACTGCCAACAAGAAAGCTAAAACTTGGTGCCAATTGTGAGAATTGTGAGGGTTTGGTGGATTTTTTTGGTGTGTCTTAAATAAGAACTGTGGCCTGAGATGACCTAGACATTCCACACAGACACTTAATCCTCACATGCTAGATTTCAGCTTTTACTAACCTGCTTGAGATTTGGTTTAGTGACCCAGAAATGAGAGGTCCCACCTCCCCTGACCCCCCCGCCCCTTAGTTTTGTGCAGGATCTGTTATTATATAGCTACGGTAAGACCGTGAAGTATGGTACGACGTGGCAAGCTGTTTGTGATCCGTGTTGTTTTTATTACAAATGGTGCAGCATCAAGTTTTCAAGTAAGTCTATGTTTGTTTTTTAAAACGATGCACAATTGTCCAGTTTTTCTTTTAATTGAAACCATACAAAATACAAATGCCCATGTTAATGTAGCTAGTTTCAGACAATACATTCAAAAACACTGAAAAACAAAGCCTCTCCAGTTACAAACATGAACAAATGATGTTATGGAGCCCTGACTTCTATTGTTAATCCATCCCTTTCCCTAGCATACCCCAGCCGGGCACTGTGGGTGGCTGAGCTGTCTACATTGTGCAAGATTTGTCGGCTGGACCCTGGGAAGGAGGGGAAGGCCCTATGCTAGGATTTGTTTTTGGAAGAACAATAGGTTTTGGCCTAAGAGCAGGAGGTTTCAGCTGCACTCCCATTCTAGGGGCCACCATGGGCTTGAAAGTACTCATGGTGTCACTGGAAGAACTAGTGCTACGGCGGATCTGAGGCTCGGAGCTCCTTAAAACGACGCTGTGGAGAGGGCTGAGGGACTCCGTGGAGGTGGCAGGAGTGGGGGTGTTTTTCATTTGTTCCAAGGTGTCCAACACGACATCGGGAGCGTGCTTTGCCGAGCTCTGCCGCTCCAGCTCACGGAGCTCGTTCAATGCCGTGTTCATTGTCTCCTCGATGTCCTGGGTCAGAGCACAGAGAGAGCGGCATGTCATTCGAATTGCTACCGAATGCAAAGCACGGGAGCAGCAGGAAGAGGGGGTGAAAAATGCATGAGTTAATTTGCCATCCTCTCTTTAACAAGTATTACAGTGCTAAAGCCAGCTTCCCCCAGGTTTATTTGAAAGACACGACGATTGACAAGATGGCAGGTTTGGCTGGACATTACAAATATTTAACCTGTTCACATGAGAGAGTAAAAATTATTTTAAAAAATCAATTAAACTAAAACCTGCAAGCCATTTTATGAAGTGATTGTCAGGACAATGGATATTTGCTTAGCAGCATTTTTAACTGTGAAGATTTCTGTCATCTCTTGGGTGCTGACAGCTGTGAAGATTTTAGTCCATTTGCTACCTCTTAGCTGACTGCTCCCCTCATCTAGTGTCCCAGGTGTTCAGGTATTCCCTCACAGGGATTATAAACCAGGTTTTGTAAGGAAATAAAGCTTGTTCGTCTACCAGCTGTTCTCTCCTCATGTTTCTCTGAGTTAAATTTTAAGCACAAAAAAACTGCAAGATGTTGTTCAGTGAGCTTACCTAGGAAATTGTTTTTTTCATCAGGATTTCTGGGACAAATGCTAAAAGAATGCACCAAGACACTAGTTTACCTTTTTTCAGTGGTATTGAGATACACCTGAGGTTAAGTATCTGGTGTTCCCTGCTTGCTCACAGTAACTTTCATGCAGTTTGATCACTAGTCTATGCATCAAAAAAAACCAGCTTAAACCAAACAGCACTGTGTGTGGTTCCAGGAAAGTAAATAAATAACTTATAGTAAAATAAAACAGTAACAACATTTACACTTTCTAACTCTCTAATACACTGCTCAGCTTTCTGACCCAAGCATGACAGTCCCTTCTATCCCTTGTTGGAAGCAGAGTTTGAAAGCAAGCATCACCAGTACGTTAAATTTTAAAACAAGAGTGCCAGCGTTATTGTAAAATACTTCTGCAATCATATTGTACCCTCAAGGTGCCCCCAGTAATCATGTTATACTACCTAGACAAAACGCGAGTTCTGAAGACAGTGGCATCTATTTGCTCAAGATCTGTTACCAGCTCTGTACAACAGACCAATTTGATGATCGAGGTGCTTCCTATTCCATCCTTCTCACCTCTTCACTGCCAGGAATGAGACTGGTGAGTGCTCACACAGGGATAAGATGACCCATCATTTATGCAGGTGCAATGTCTTGCACATCATGTTCTTAGGCACAACTACAAGCATCAAATCAACATACGGTATGAACTATATGAAAACTATGTAAAATGCACAAGACCCTGGAATGTAAATCTGTGCTTTGAATGGCAATGGTCACTACTAGCCAGTCAGAGCACTTTTCTGCAAAGCATAATACCGAGAAATAATTGAACACTAAATTACATGCAAGTTAGAATAGGCCAGCCTTCATCAGAGCACACAGATTTACATAGCTGTTGTAATCATATACTATCCTAGCGTTCTGGGTGGCAGAGGCAATTTCATTATGGTATAACAGGAAATAATTTATTTTTATTGCTACTGCAATGCCTAGTCCCCCTTGTGCTTCTTCTATCCAGGACTCCTTAATGCATCTTCTTTCACATGCACTCTGTTTAAAAAGCTAAGTAGGATATTCGCCTGCACACACGCTCCTACCACTCTATGTGCTCTGCACTATGCTGTTCCCTGAGACTTGCTCCTCAGAAAATCAGAGAGTGACATAAAATAAAAAAGACACAAACCTGAGCTATTGACTCTGGGTCCAGTGGTTTATGGTCATTGAAACCTGTGTACTGACCAGATGATGTAGATCTTCTAATTGGAGGGCTATCAATCTTCTTTAGAGAATCGTGCCTACTGATGTTAGTGAGACTGCCATGTCCAGGTCTACGCCTCCTTTCAGGGCTGTCGGCATTGAGGTTGCGATTTTGAAGGAGGGCTCTGGGACTGCAGTGAGTTGCCAGGTTGGGGGAACTTAGCTCCACGGACGAGTTGGAGAGAGGGTGAGGTGGGTGTACTGGGCAGTGACCGTCACTGCTCCTGCCGGGGCGTCTTAGAGGAGGAGGAGGTTCTGATCTCTTTCTTTGCCTGCACCAATGAAGAAGTGGTTATAGGACAAGTTGCAGTGACCCACCATGAGCACGTGGAGAAGTAATTGCTGTGTTACCTGAGCCGTGAGCAGTACTACTGAAAATGGGTTATGCTCAAGCTTACCTTCCTAAATACACGTCAGAGTGGCGGTCAGTGGGAGAGTTCATGTCCTTTGATGATGACTTGTCCTCAGTTATGGGTCCGCTGCTGGCCTCACTGTCTGCTTTTTGGCTCAGTGTATCTGAGAAAGTATCATCCCTGAACAGAACACACATAGTGAGATGAGAAGTCAGTGAGTTAGGTGTGACAGAGAGCATCTTGGCACTCCCAGATTTTAATCCCCTTAAGAAAAGCAGGCATGTTATAATGCACTGCAGCCCCTCCGTATCTCCAAACATTGCTTATAATCCTTCTGTTTCCTGAGCTCTTTACATTTTGACTGTAACCTTTCTGTAAACAAGAACTTTGTCTCTCTTGGCAAAGCACACACTTAATACTGTAAAAGAAGAGTTCAGGGCTGCATTTCTCCAGCCCTTGCTATCCTGAAGTCAAATGTCAACAATTGCTACAAAGAGATAGTTAAATTAAAATAGGTGCAGCAGCATCCATCTCTTAATGTACTGGGAACATATCCATAAACAAAGTAGCTTGGCCTAGCAGTAGCTTTTGATTAAGAGCTGTCAATTCAGGGCAATGAAGGCAGAGGCATCCGGCATAGAAGGCTAATGCTTAATCTATCTGAGCCTTCAAACCACTGTCCTATTTGGAAATCACTTTGTGAATTGCTTTGGCATGTTTTTACACCCCACCAAGAACCTAGTCACACCAGACACTGCTTACATATCCTGCACCACTATGTACTGGTGAGGGACAAGGCCATCAATTCCATTGTGCCTTCCTTCCCACCAGTCTTCAGATGCTCGGTGATAGAGCAGAAGGGAAGCTCCTTTCTTGAAGGAGAGTTCTCGTGCAGATCTTCCAACGTAGTCAAACTTGGCTATAGCTTCTATGGGCTCGCACTCTGTGTAGGGAGGGAAGAAGAACGGATATCAGATTCCATACCAGCTTACCAGCTCATTTTGGTTTCATAAAACCCATTTATTGCATTTTCTCAGTGCTCATTCTTATTGAGCACAGCTGACAGAAATCAGGTCAGCTTAGGCAGACTTCAGGCAGTAGTTATAATATGTCCCTGACAAAGAAACGTAATCAATCTGTGCCCCAAGTGTGAAACATCTGGGTTGCTTCGCAAGCTGCAGAAAAAATAACCACATCTCAAATGTTACAATAGCTGCTGCTAGGAGAGAGGCCTCTGCCTCCTGCTGCGAGGGCTCCTTCATGGCTGGAAAGTGGGATGGAGGCCAGGCAACGAAGACCTCCGAAAATAAGATGAACAAACCCATATGAATAATCAGAGGTCTGAGGAAGCAGTGTGATAAAGGAAAAGTAAACCGGAGTGCCTTTAACATCCGCAGTGGCAAAGGAAAGAAGACAGGATTTCCCTGTGCATGAGTAGGGATGCTCTGCCTAATTGGGCTACGAGATTTCTGTCTTTTATGTGATGAGTGTGCAGACCTAGTGAAAGCCTAGTGTTTTATACAACGTCGAAGCTTAGTCTTTAATCTGCTTCCTTAACACGCTTTTTGAGTGAGGCAAACAGCTCCAGACCACCTAAGGACGACTTCTCCGCAGGGGCAGTCCCTGTGTGGCCTGAAGTTGCCTAAGGCAGCTCTGCCCGCTCCAACATCCCGAGTTCCTCTGGTTTCTGCAGCGGAGGCTGGTATTTTCTGAAGTCAAACATTGGTTACAGCAGTCCTGGCTAATCTTCCATCAGTATGCTGGTACATTCAGCCTTACACTGGCAATGGACTGCATCCTGTAACCTATGCTTGGGTCAGAAACCTACTGATGTCAGTGAAGGGCCCCTGCTGAATGTCTGCCTGCACGTATCTTCAGAGCTGTGCCCAGACATCAGTGAAACAGCTGTGATTTTAACAACCTCTAGTTTCTTCTGCACAAAACCAAAAGCACCTGAGCTCAAACAGATTAAAATTTGTCACCACAGTCTCAAAACATAAAGAAAAACCTGCAAAATACAGGTTTAAAAATCACACACTTTGTTGACTCCAGTAACTCAGAGTCCTCGAAATGACAAATTTCTTTACATAATTAGAGCAATATTTAGATGGAAATTAACATCTGGGCTAATGACTAGCATAGCAACTTTCTGTCTGGTGCAAATTAAAATCGCTGAGGTTGTAATTCCCCAAAGAACCAGGCTGGTAATGAAAGCCACTGTCCCTTTATGACAACATTTTGCACAGGAATGTCTTTTTAAAATTAACTTCATCCTGCAGCATGAAAACATAATGATAGCACCTTTATTGAGGTTATAGTTTGCAGCTGTTTTTTTTAATAACTTGCCCAGCCTGTGGAAGGCTGTCTTGTGGCTTGCTGCTTCTGCAGTCACGCTAAGACCTCCCATCAGTGACGAACTGCAGGGTGTTTAGGAGTTACAAACCCAGGAACTTTCCAGAGAGGGCATACAGTGGTATGGGGAATTCACTCTTACAAATGCAAAAGTAATGTATGCTGGCAGAAATGACTTCGATTAGATAAACGCAAATACGAATCTAGCAATAACAGTATTAATTCCTGAAAATGCATCGCTACTGGATGGCTCGCTGGCAGGCATTCCCTGGTGGGTGGGTGGGGGGTGATAGGTTTCTTGGTTTTATGCTTTTAAGCAAAGAAAATACAAAGATGACATAGAAATAAATATCCTGGAAAACTGGGGAAACTTTAATGCTGGTGTATTATTAGTGATATATTGTAATATACAATTGTGTTTCATTTCTAGATACTCTATCTACAGTGCATCTCTAACAGAACGTACAGACATGACAAAGTGACTATAGGCATGGAAAGACACTATTGCCAAATGAAAACAAATAAAACTAAACATGCCTGTTTACCGTCCATCGTGTTTAAGAGGGCAATATTAAATCGCATGGCAATAACGTAACACTGACAAAAGAACGCTGTTTTTACACATATCATGCATGTTGCTTGTGGAATTCATTATAAGAAGGTATTACTGGGATTGGGTAGGACTGAAAAGGAGCAGACGTTTGTATGGACACACTGTTCTCAGATTGCAGGTAAATTACGAGTTATGGAAAAATGGGTCAAGAATTCAGAAGCAAAAGCTCCCAGGTTTCAGCAAGCCAGTCACTCACTACTGGGTAATACGTCAAAATGCAAAAAAAAAATCCCAACCAAACAAAAAAACCTTTACAGTAAGTGAGAAAATCCCAAATTTCCTGTACATATTTTCCTTTGACATACTCTGAAGTTAACTGATAATGGTCATGGGTACTGGATTGATTGATAAACCCCTACACTGATTAGCTATGGGATTTTCCATTCCTCTGCTAATTTCGACAGACCATATAGAATCCCACATTTGAGTATACAGGGCTTTTTATTTACTAATTAATGGACTAAACTAGAAATAGTTCTATCTCCCTCAGTGGAATTACACTAATCTAAGTGTGGTGCATGGTGGGCATCTGTTTTTTGTATCCTTCCATTGCCTGCAAGACTCACATACGTTCCCAGAGGTCTGAAGGAAGTTGCCTCACTGGAACCAACTGTACGAACTGGTAATGTACCAATAATGGATGTGACTTTTCGACATGTTCGTTAGATTGCCTGGGTAACAAATCCTGCCTCCTCAGGGAGGAGTGCCCAGTAGATCTCACACAGTTTTCTTAACAGAAACAAAAATAAGTTCAGACAGGTTTTACTATTTTGAAAGGGGCATTTTCTTTGCTTGAATGTTGCTTTTACATGGAGAGAACTTTCCTATAGCAAACAGTACTGAGACTGTACTTAAATAGTAATTCACCTTGTTACAGGTCAAGCCTTAATAGTTAAAACCAAAGTACCATGACAGTTCCTCCTAGAAAGAAATGCATTTTGAAAAGCTAAGCCATTTAATATCAAGGTTACTGAATGACAGACAAGCATTTCCAGAAAAGCAAAGGTGATGAAAGCTAAATCTGGAATCTGTAACTCAAATTCTGTGTGGTACTGAATGTCTAAGAGTAAAATTGACAGCTTGGAGGGAAATGTAATTGCATTGCTCTGTCCATACCTGGGGGCATTCGCCTATAACAGCAAGAAGTATTTGATGACATATAGGATCTCACCAGCTATCATCTCTAGTGATTCAGGCAATGATATGGAAGTGAAAAATTAGGACAAACTGAAGAACTGTGGGAAAAGCTTGAGGGACTCTGTTAATCATCCAGCTCTGTTCTCACTTTTTTAATCATGACCCCCAAAGTTTGTATGATTACTACCACCATTTGATGACACATTATGTTGCAGTGCGCTTAAAAATCACGGTTTGATGCCAAGTAGAGCTGTCCAGATCCAACAGCTTGGGAGAGCAGAAAGGGCAGAGGAAACATAAGTGCTAATTGTAATTTTGGGATCGGAGCGCCAGATGTAGTACTAACCTCCCTACAGAGGTGACAGCCCTGAAGTGGCACTGCGCTGCCCTCTATGCCTCAGGACACAAGAGCTAAGGAAAAGAGGGGAGACCATCCCCTGCGCTTTTTTTTGGGGCAGGGGGAGGTTGCTGTGGCTCTGCTCTGCTCTTCCTCAGTTCTCCCAGATGTACCCTGGCTGTCGGGAATAGAGTACGTCCTTGAACTCCCTGGGAAGACGCTGTCTCCCAGTATGTTTATCCTCTTCTGCACTCCTTCAGAGAACAGTGGCTTTGCAATTTCAAAGTCCTGTCCTCAGGACAGCAGTTCTCCGACTGGGGAACAGCAAAAGCAAAGAAATGTTGCAAGGTGTTGACAGAAAAGAATTTGGCAAAATGTTGATCACAGCATGCGCTACTGAAAAGCGGGACAATTACCATGTGTTGGGGACACAACAATAACTTACAGCCTTACGTGTCCCTGTAATTTTTGTTTCCAGCAGAACCACCATCTCAATTTTTACCCTACGTTTATGAGATATCTATGAACAGTATGATATCACTTGTATGTATGTTTTCCCAGGAGAAACCCATCTGTCTAACTTCCTCAGGAAACTCTCCCTTACTTCCTTTGAAAACAAACCTAGTCACCCTTTTCCATATGCCTCCAACAAGAATAAAAAATCTCCAGCAAACTGAAGGTAAAGGAAATACGCTAAAAACTGCTTCAGCAAAACATGAACGATATCCTTTGAAACTTTACTGCAGAGGCACTTTCAGGTAAAGGTTCTTCTGCAGCAAAATTACAGATAGATTTTTTTTGTGCCTCAGCTTGAATACAAATGTTCTGAACTTCACAAATTAAATTTCATTTCCAGATTTAGGAGAAAGAAGAAACTTATGTGTTTTCCTTAATAGGGATAATTCCTGCACATTTAAAAAAGACTGAAAACACTTCAGTAAAATGCATCTCCTTCCCTCTTCTCTTTCCAGTGACCATCAGAAATACATTAACACCAGTAACTTTAGGAAAAAAAGACAATTTATATGCTTAAAATTAAGCAGTTATGAAGTATTTATATGCTCAATTATAAGTTCCAGCCTTCTTTTCCCCAAGCTACCAGATTTTACCTCTGCAGACTAAATTTATTTTTTAATTTTTAAAAAGTCTTGTTTTCTAAATTGTAATTAAACATTCCTAGTGCTACTGAGCCAGCCCCTACAGATGGGTTTATTCTAGTAGGCACAGAGAGATTCACTTGTAGTTTAACTTTATACAGCAAGTAATTCTTATAACAACAATAAGTAAAGTAGAAAAATAAATCCCTTCGCTTTTGATCATAGCCTCTGGATTATGTTTCAATAACCCTGTAATTCCTACGGGGTTAGCTGCTTGGTCTTGTGTATGTATACAACATTCTACATTAAAACTAATCAGATTTTCAACATTAAAAAAAAAAATTACATTTATAGAATCTGCTTCTTCCATCTCCTAACAGAGGGATATAGGTATGAACCATGTGTCCGATGAATACAGCAGCAATGCTGTGCCTCCCTTTCTCTCTCTCCACATATATCTGGCAGTGATGCATCCAGCTTATAATCAATGAATCAATCACATTAAACCCCCAAAGGACTCCAGACTCTTTAGTGGAAACTTTTTTTTTTGTCCACCACAGGTCAATCAGTGACTCTCATGAAGTTCAATGGGCAAACTGAAAAATTCTCACCTACTCTCATATTTGGTACCAAGAAC
Source organism: Ciconia boyciana (assembly GCF_034638445.1). Taxonomy (NCBI): domain Eukaryota; kingdom Metazoa; phylum Chordata; class Aves; order Ciconiiformes; family Ciconiidae; genus Ciconia; species Ciconia boyciana. The sequence goes on along the minus strand of NC_132934.1, from coordinate 38,128,470 downwards.
ATTTTATAAAAGAAATTGTCCAAAGGACGAACACATGAATGTATGTGCAAAGAGGTGGTGAATGGATTTAATTTAAAGCCTGTAACCTACATTAGAAAAATGTGCTATTATAATGGAAAGCTGTATCCATGGAAAAAAAATGGGTTAGAGTTTGCAGGCTGAGAACCGAAGGCCAACACTGTTTTGTACATGATTCATGCTTGTTAATCTTTATCTTTGCAGCAGTATTTCCCTAGATTACGAATATTTTTGTGCTAAGAATTATTTCGCTGTAAACACAAATGTCTGCTTCCTTTCAGCACTGAATTGATTAAAAAGGTGCGATGGGGCAACTAGAATTAAATTGCTGGCCAATCTGGTGAACAAAAAGCCATGTCTTGAGCAGTTAAATCTTTTAACAGAACTCTGCCCTGTTGAGGGCTACTCTCTTCAGGGTTTGTCTCCACCAATGACACAGTCGTAACCCAGGTAGCACCACAAGAGGAATGTAAAACTGTTATTATAACAACAGTGTTGGGGCAGAGACCATGATTATTGAGGCACAGGTGATGCACTATGCGATGCCATGGTCCTGCTCCTCTGGATCCTGCTGATGTTTTAATCCTTCCTAGGCATGGTTTTGAAGTAACAGCTTTTGATTGCTGCTGAAAAGCTGCACTTCTTTTCCATGCCCACTCGGGCCTTTATCCCTCAGTTTGGTCACGGGACCCCAAAGTTGATCCCAATATATCGAACTGGTGTGTCACCTGCATTTCACTACTTCACTTGTGCTCTAAATGAGAGACAGACAGACTTCTTCAGCTTCCACTCTTGCCTCATACCTCCAATGGAAGAAGGAGCTGTTATAAAGTATAGCTATACTGTCTTGGAAAAATAAAGTGCAATTATAAGTTTGTTCACACCATTTAGCGGAGCCGTGTTATATAAAGATGGTGGGTTTAGCTCTACAGAGCTCGTCAAGAGGAACCCACGTACAGGCTGTCTTATAGAACTGTCAGTATTCCCTACCGCGGGTGCAGGCATGGGTATACACCCCAGGCAGAAGAATAACATTGACTTCTCTCCTCTCCTCATTTTTTTCCCCCTTCTGTGATGCCTGCCCACCCAACTGTCCCTCCTCTTCAAACAGCTGCATGATAGACTCTGCCTGCCCCTCCTCACTGCAGCAAAGGGGAAGAGACAGGCAATCTGTCTCTGACAGCTTGTCTACGTGACAAAGCAGACGGGTACAGCTAGAGTGGAACTATTGTTTACATTGTCCTGTGTGCAATGGGACCAGTGTAGTCAGATTTTCTATAGATACACTTTCCTGTTCCCCTTCCCTATGGCAATCGTCCCAGCTCCTAACCTGTATCCCTTATGACATCCTTTTTTTAAAAAAAAAATTCCTTCTCTGCTGTAGCTTTTCCTCCCCTTTCCCCCTCTCTTTCTCTTCCTCTTCCTCTTTCCACACATCCTCTGAGATGGACAAGGGGCAGCTTTTGTTTCTGCTGGTGCTGGTGCTAGTGCACGTGTGCTGGTTGCTCTGTCCGGGTTGCCTGCTGGCCAGCTATGTGGTGAGCTCACACTGCAGCTCTTCTCTACAGGGACGGTTATTCTTAATCCTTCACCTCTAACTGGCTACTAATTGTCAGGAAAATGGTAGTTATTTAACAGTTCTGACACCTCTTTCCATCTGTTACATTTGCTTGAAACTGGGCAGAAGTTACTGGGAGGGACATCTGAAGGATGGTCCAACCAAAATATGTCACAGTCAAACACACCTTTAGGAAACCTGGTTAAAAAGAATTGATATAATAGAGATACATCAAATTTTTCATGGATATCTATTGTACCCAGAACTGTAAATGTGATTAGTATTTATAGCAAATTACTATTGTTCAGAAGTTTCACTGTGGGGGGTACACACATGTTTTTCAGTAGTTATAAATCCTTTAGATGGAATAGCTTTTAAATTCATATCAAAATACAGCCCAATGAATGGCAAATATCCCTTAGTTGAAATATTTAAAAACACACTTTTGGTAAGTTTAGCTTTTGCAGACAAAAGATAGAGAGTCACTAAAAATGTAACTTTATATCAGAAAATAATATGTGCTGACTGAAATAGTTTCTCTCTTGCCCTTCCTGTGACTGGACAAATCAAGAGAGAACAAGGAAACAGCTGGTCAAACACAGATGAAGCAGAGTGAAAAAGCACACAAACAGAGATTAAAGAAGCTGGCTTTGCTACAGACCACCAGGACTAAAATCCTCTTCTTTCAAATAAGACACGATTAGGAAAGGAAGAAGGTCTCCCGCATGAAACACCTGTAAAACTTATTCCTATCAAAGGCACAGTAATGTAACAGACATACCGTCTTCACTGGTATGGGGCTCTGTACTAGCGTCCTGGTCCACTTCCTCTAATGTACCATGTTCGCTGTATGGGCTGTCACTGAAGGGAAAGAAAAGGTTGCGCAGAGAGGGAAACCACAGCATGAAAAGGATGCTTTGGTGGGCATTAAACCCCAGTCCCTTTCTTCCCCAGTCCACTGGGGGCAACTGATATCTTCCACACATATCAAAAATATGCCACCCCCATGACATTATTTAAAGTTATTCTTATAAAGTTATAAAGTTATGTGCAACATAATTCTCATGACATGCTATGAATACACAATTCCTGAAGAAGTCTACACACCTCTCCTTCAAACAACATCTTCAGTTATTAAGAAGTTCCCAGAACCTTTGAATCCTTTCATTTATGAAAAGGGTGTGTGTGTTGCTAAGAGAGGAAAGGAGCAGGGGGAAGGTATCATAAACTGAAATTTGTTAAGATGCTTCACAATCAGAAAGGCAGTTTCTGGCTGTGTGCTCTGCAGAGTACACATGGAATTCTGGCTGTGTCTGGCTGAACACAAGGGTAGCTTTCTCCACAAAATGTTGTAGGGAACCTCATAGTAATTGCCTTTGCTTCATGTTTTTTACAGCTAACATTTTCCTATGTGAACCTAAATGCTCTTCTCATTTATCTTCATACTTCTATTTGTGTGCAAAAGTAATTCTGTATCAGAGGAGTTATCCAGACAACCAGTCTAATGATTTTGTTAAGGAGATAGAAGAGTAATATTCTGACTTACCAGTAGTCATCTCCAGCCATGCATTTTTCATACACTGGGCCATCAAGTTCTTTAGCATCCGGAAAAATAGCCTCATGATGGATGATGATAGTTTTGATTATCTCATTCACATGTGCCTGACAAGACACCTGGTCTTGTATGTCTGGAACAGGCATCAGGGTTGGCCCAAAACAAATAGCCAGGTTGTATGGATCCATCATGTTTTCATCACTGTACTGTGAAAGGCTGTTATAATAGAAAAATCAAGAAAAATGGACTTTTCCACTGTTACTAACCTTATCCTGAAAACTGGAGAAACTTTATTTTCCATCACAACTTAGAGATTTCCAGTTTTCCTTGACACTTAATCCCACATAATGCAACAAACAAAAAAAGGGGATTTCTTCAATAGGCTATACACATTATAAAGTAAGTTTATAGCACATATATGCATGTATGTGTTCCTACACTATTGTGTTTAGTGTACACTGACTTAATGGGCTAATGTAGAATGCATCGACTGCTGCTGCTTCTGTCTCATCAGTGCTTATCCTTGGAGGCTCACGTGAACTGGATCCAAAAGGGATCATGCTTATCATTTCTCATCAGACCCTGATGCATCTCGCCCACCAACTGGCTATATAACTTAGGCAGACCAAATTGTTTTCCGGAGGTAGCTAAGTTCCTGGATCTTGCAAAGGCTCTTGTGACTTCTGGTTTCGTTTTTACCATACGACCTAAAATCCCTGAGCACTTTGCTTTCTGCCCACAAACTCCCACAGGGGTTTCATTTTAGAAGCAACCAAACAAAAGGCTTTGATTGTTCCTATTAACCAACTTTTGCAAGGTCTCCTTTCCTCCAGAGAATTCAACATTACTAGTTTTCAATTCTGATTTTAAATGAAAAGTTGCTCTTTATTCCAGTGTTTAAAAGCATTGGCATTTCTAGTGGAATTGCTGGCTGTGCAGGGCCAAACAGAACCTGAAGCACTGGGATGCCCTTTACCTCAGTGTTGTTCTGCACTCTGAAGCAGCATATGAATTAGTATGTGTGGTTGTGTTTAAATACAGCATCATATTCCCTTTAGAAAGGAAATTTTATGGAGTGTACATGTACAAACAATACAAACTGAAGAGGCAAACCTTCTAAATGACTCCATAAATAGCTTGTAAAATTAATCATGCTGTCCTCTTTCTTATGCCATGATTTGTTATCATATCCTGTGTGTTAATTGGAGACATCTTGTTCTACTGATTTATAAGGTGGTTCTTGCACCTTTATATGTGTGCAAGAATGTACAAAATATAATCATGAAACGTGAAGTTCTGCTGGTGGCTGGTAACATGTGGTGCTCCTCAGGGCTCAATATGGAGGCTGATACTGTTCAACATCTTCATGAATGGCCCAGACAACAGGATGGAGCACACACTCAGCCAACCTACAGATGATGCCACACTGTGGGGGACAGCAGATATGCTAAAGGGCAGGGTTACCATTTAGAAAGACCCTGACAAGATGGAGGAATGGATGAACAGGGATTTCATCAAGTTCAACAAGGATGAATGCAAAGTCCTGCCAGTGGGATGAAATAATCCCATGTATTATTACAGTCTGGAGCTGACTGTTAGAAATCAGCTCTCAAGGAAAAGCACTGAGAAAAGCACTTCTTGGACAAGAAGTTGGACGTGATTGAGCAGTGTGTCTTCCAGCGATGAAGGCTAGTTACATATGCGTCTGTATTAGGAAAAGCAAAGCCAGCAGGTCAAGCGAATTGATTATTCCCCTTACACTTGGTGCTCATGAAGTCAAGACAAAGACTTAAGCAACTTGATCTAACTTTAGAAGCTTTGAGCAGGATGCTAGACCAGATGAGGTCAAGCCATGAGGTCTGATGACTTCATGTGGCCAGGCAGGCCTAACTGCATATGCAAAAACCAGAACTAGATTTCCAGAAAGTCAAACTATGGGAACATTCTTCCTGTGGATGCACCAGGAGCAGTTTGGAGGCATATGAGATTTAGCCTGCTTTCTGAATTGCATTCCTGTGGAGAGCACAGGTGTAGCTAACGTGACCACGTAACAAGTACAACCTCGTACTTGTACTTGTACTTGTACAAGTACAAGTACAACAACTCTAGTCAATCTGTATGTCTAAGTAGAGGAGAAGCTGCAATATAAGTCTATGAGATATTTACACAGTGTCACTATAGAGCGATGAATTCATGTTTTCAACGAAGGGTTATTTTCACAAAACTTTAGATCTCTGGCCCTCTTTTAAATATTGCTTGAAAGTGGTTCAGAAATTACTAGAAGAAAGGAAAAGGGAACAGCTGTGAATACAGGCACGCACACATAACGTGGCTGCAAAGACCCTGTTTCTATAGGAACAGACAGGATGGATGAAATGGGGAAGGTCACAAAGACAGAACGAATCAGCAGAGGGCAAATTTAGAAAAAAAAGAGGAAAAAGGCAATATGAAAACAGATATATCAGGAAACAGACAATATGGCAGCAGAAAGAGAAGAGCTAGAATCAGGGTAAAGTGCACAAGAAGCAAAATTTGCAGTGAAAATACTGGGGTCAGCAAAACCGGAGAGGGCTGTGAAGGACTGGAGGAAGAAAAACAACGCAATTGCCCAACCTGTCTTTTATTTTCTCTTTGAGAATGAAGAAGTTTTTCTGGGATGATGAACACACAAACACCCCTTTCCCTTTCTCACACAACCCTTCTTCCAGCAGATGCCTGTGTTTTGCAATGTGAGAACCAAGCTACTTTATATCAAAGCATACACAGGGGATGTATATTCTCTATACTGGTAGCCCTATTACCAGAAAATAGAAGTGGCAACACAAGTCTCACCCTGGCATCAAATAAGTAGCTTGTAGTACCTGTGCTGCTTGAATATACTGTTTATTTTTCCTGTCAGGAGATTAAAATCAGCTTGACATAAGGAAAAAAATTTATACTTCTAAATTACGTAAATTATTTTTAATGTAGTTACAGTTTGTATTTGTTATTTTTCTCATCAGCTTATTTTGTTATCAGCTTTAATGCTGCAGCCTGCACTCCCCATTTCAGACAACACTTTAATCTGTCTTATTACAACCTTGCTCAGTTTTGGACAAATGGAATTCTAATTTGAATGAGAACTGGTGTTTTCCTTCTGTTTTCATTGCCAATTAGAAGATCATCTTTTGTGTTAAATGGACCTTAAATGTAAATTTTACATAGAGTATGAGTAAACCCAAAGAACTTCAATACCAGCAGAGGACGGCAGATAAAGATACAGTACCTTGGGGAATGATAAAGCACTTACTGGTTGAGGAAGGCGAAGAGGTATCTCATCACTATAAGGACCGACCTGGGCAAAGTAAGGAGGAGTTTGCGGATGTGAAGAGCCCTCTCATAGAGATTGTCTATTCCTGCAAACAGAAGAAAGTATTTTAAATTCCCTTTCATATGATCGTCTAAAATAGTATTCAGTCAGTTTACTCAATTTACTTTGACTCCTTGCTATCACGTGTCCCTAGCCAGTATCTTCTCATTTTGGCCTATTAGAAAAATAAGATCTAAAAGTCCTTCTCCCTCTCATTAAAACCACACAATTTAAAAGTAACATCTTTAAATATAAGAAGTCACAAATCTGCCTAAGTCAAACCCTGTGCCACCTGCTGAGCTAGACAGCTCACAAAACCACAATATCAGTACATAAATCCAGGGAACCAAGGAGAGATGTTTGCCATCAGTTTCAAATACAGATTCATTCTCTTTATTTGAATGTTCACATCAGATATAATATTCCAATCACCAAGCTTCTCTAATGAGTTTTCTTAATCAAATGTCCAGCTATAACTCTCTTAATGGCAAAGTAGAATAAAGGCCTTATGTTTTACAGTGTGTAAGTAACAAACACAAAGATCACATGTATTTTCCCAAATGATTTTATAGCAGTCCGCCAAAATTCTTCTGAAGTGGGCAAAACAAGGTCAGCTTAATAAAAGCATCAGTTCCTAATGTCTTATAACAAGGATGCGTTATCTTCTATGTCGGTCAGAAAGATTATGTGGCTTCAAGTGGGGTAGTGATGGGATAAAAGGATAAATTGTTTTCCAAAATAAGTAATATCTCAATTTTTTACTCAATGTGTTTTCTGTGTAAATGACACTGTTAGAAACAACCTAAAATTTCAGTAATGCTTTTTACATCAGCCAAGAAAGAATGCTGCAATTAACAACATCTAGGGGAAATCTTAACAGACTACATGAGAAACACTGTCCAGTGGCACTGAAATGGATATTCAAAAATTTGGAAATGAGAAACAGGAGCTGATTCCAATAGCCGAAAAGCCATTTGTACCACAAAATGTAGTATTTAACAGCACACATTTAAAGTAATTACTTACATAAAAACATGCTAACTGTAAACAGAGTTCCTGGTGTTTATTTGTGCTCTTTGGTATGGCTATTTCTAGCAATCAGCATTTATTCGTAGATGCAAAATGTGTGTTGACTTACGTTTCTTAGAAGAACAACTGGTGTCTAGTAATTAGCATTTTGGTACCAAGAACTAAGCATATGCTGAGCATGTCAGCAGCAAGACTTCTGTTTACCACACAGAAGTGCTGTACTTCATTAGGAAATGCCAGTATAGTAAACTAAGGGGGAAAACCTGTTCCCACACTTGCATTTACGGGAGATCCCACTGGCTCAGCACCACTAGTGTGCTGGGGAACACAAGATTTTGGGATGCGGTGAAGCTCAGCTCCTTGGGAGTTTCTGCAGAACGAGAACAGCCCACCACCACTTGCATAAAGGAAGCCCATTGGATTGTGGTATTTACTGCGGGAGCAGCAAAGTGAAACTCCTGTGGGAGGTAAAATCCTATTCCCTAGCAGAGTGGCTGAAGGCTGGAACGGTGTCCCTGGTGAGATGCCACCGACTGTTGTGGAGCTGGTGGGGAAGACTGCTGACAAGTTGTATAATTTATAATCTAATGAGTCACACTGAACCCAAACTCTAGCTGAAAATCAGTTCAAGGCATTACACTTTCTCTAGTGGAGTATGGGACTCGAAATTCATTTGTATGTTTCTGTTAAACCGGGACTGCATGAATCAAGAAGTAGTATTCCTGGTTACTGGTTAAGAACTGGAGTCCACGGCAGGGACGTGCTAAGCCTGGGAGCTGCTCGCACAGGAAGGATCTGCAGAGCAACCACAATTCTCCTCTCCCTTTCCAGTGCATACCACATCTTGGAGACGCCACTGCTACGTACCCTCACTTCTGCACCATAGTGCCACACTGCTGTTCTGCACAGCCCACAGGCACCAGTTTTAGTGCAAGGCCTTTCTCCACCTGCCTAAACTAAGCAGCTCTCCAGAACTAACTGGAAGGAGCCTGACCGTATCTGCAGTTCTCGATCTTCCAACAAAGCAGCTGCTGTTAGAGCTAGTCTCCAGCTCAGCCGACCTTCCCCCGACAAGCCTGTCTCTGCGTCTCTGTACACAGAGGTGTAGGTCTGGGTGGTTTTGAGCCTGTGTGCGTGTGCAGAGGTGGATTTTCTATGGAGTGGGGCTGAGGGAGGAAGGCCCAAAGGCGCTCTGGTTACATCTTTCAACACTCCCGCCTCAGCAGCACTGCTGTGTGCTGCTGTGGCACAGCTCCTCTCCAGCCTGCGTGCTGGACGTGGGAAGCTGGAGGGAAGTGGTGATGCAGCACCAGGACCTGCCTTCTGCATTAGAGCCTTTCCTGGCTAATGCCTTGTGCTGCAGACCTGCCTCTTCCAGCCAGTTCCAGAGACTGGCCCTGGACCAGGTTCAGTCATCGCTGAACTCAAATCAGACCCGAGAAATGCACTGGCTGGGCTCCCAGGTGGGTCCAGAAGCTCCTTCCAGCAGTGTGCTGCCTGTCCGGATGCAATAGCTCTGTTTAAAGTAGTGAGCTAAACCAGGATGGGGCACAGTCTTGAACACTGGCAGGCAGCTACCACACAGTAGTTATCACACTCTCCGATGTGCTTGTGGTGTGTGCCAACTACAACTCTTCCACGCAGTTCCTACACATGGCTCACAGGATGCATGAGCCAGGAACTGGTCCCAGTAGGCAGCACGGACATGGCAGAGCAGGTACAGAGAGTGTGGCTGTACGGCCATGTGTTGAGCTATCCCAGCTGCCCTACTAGGAGCATGATCAGTACTAAGTACTAGCAGGTCGCCTCTATCCTGAAGCAGTTACAAGCTATACATGCTGGAATGAGGTGTGTGTATTTCCAATACCTTCCCAGTAACCCGGTCCCAGTTTCCATGAAAGCCCCTTTATTGAAAATCCAAACTACTGCCAAGTGGTAAATTCATGTGCTTTCCATGTTATTTCAAAAGGCTTGTTTTTCCTTCTCAGCACCGATTTGGTTTAAAGGAGATAGGTAATAAAGTTAGGTGTTTGCGTGCTGCTTTTAAATGAGGAGCCAAATTTCATAGCTGCTTGTGTGTATGCAGTGCGTGAGTGTTTGGGTACGTAGGAAAGAAGGAATGAATACAGAGCAATCTTTCTGCATCCAGGCAGAAAGAATTTGCAGCTCTGCTGCTTCCCATGCAGAGGGAAGAGAAAGCATTGCTTTGCCTCCGCTGCATTTGCTGAAGGGAGCCTCGGGGCAGAACGGCCGTCCAGGCTACAAGCTGGTTGCTGCGAGAAACCACTGGCAATACTAACATTGCAGAAAGCTGGTTGTGGCTCCCCTCTCATGGCACTTCTGTTGGAGGCCCTCTTTTCATTACTCTGATTTTCAAGAACTGTAATTAGCCCTACCTCAGCGCCCGGTGAGGTATTACCCATTTCTCAGCTAAGAAAACTGAAGTGCTGATATTACATGACTTGTCCCAATAATGCAATTAGCTGCCAAGCAGAAATAGAAATCAGGGGATTTGAAAACTGGTTCATTACTCTAATGATACGATGAGACTCACATTCCCAAACACAAGCAACAGGACAAGCCTCTGGCAAGGCCAAGCACAGTCAGAACTAGTGTGCTTTTTCTGACTATGCAGTGAAGGAGGGAAGGGAGATCTGTGTGAAGGACACATGAATATCAACCACAAATCAAGACTACCGTCAGGTAAATATCACAAATAGAAATGGTTATTATTTTCTAGTTCCCAGTTCTCAGAGCAGAGCAAAACTTTTTGAGCCTGACACTCCTGCCTTCCAGACCCGTCTCAGCCATGGGGGTCAAGCCCACAAACAGGAGAGTTTCCTGCCAGCCAGACGAGAAGGTGTTTGGCATGGGAACACTGTGCTCCTGTCAAAGTGGAGCTGCAGTGCAGCCCAGAGCACAGGAGACATTTGTGGGGTGAAACAAGAGAAGGGGAAGAGGCCAGCTTCTGGGGCTTCATGACTACAGCACTCTGTGGAAGAGCTGGGCACCTGTGCCCAGAACTATTAATGTATTTTTATCAGATAATAATGGCGCAAAGCACCCTAATAATATAAGGAGCTTGGTTTTCTGTGTATCCATAAAATTATCTAGGCATCTAAGCATCAGAGGTGTTTGGGATCTAAGGAGCCTCCACCAGCTACTACAAAAAATGAAAAACAGAGGGCTTGAAGGACTCTTCAGAGATCATTTAAGTCTACAATCTCACCCTTTGACTTCACCTTAATCACCTCTGAGACATGTCTGTCCGACCTGGTCATAAAATCCTCCAAAGAGGCAGACCACAACCTCCACAAGAAAATCTCTTGAGGTGCAATCTTGCATTGCTCTTGGAAAAGATTTATTTATTGATCTCCCATAGACTTCCTCTGCAAATGCTCCTTGTCCTTGAACTGAATGAATGAATCCAGCTGAGACTAATGTCACTGCATAAATGTAAGAATTACTTATCAGCTAGCTGCCTCTTTGTCAGCCACGGGCTAAGGACCAGTTCTCAATAGCATGAGATAGGCATAAATCCTAGCTACTCAAGCCTTAAAAGGTGTGATCTTCAGCCTCCAAGAACACTGGAACCTGTTCTGGAAAGGCGGTGTCACCTTTGCTTACTGCAGAGACACACAGAATCAATGAATATCCACTTTTCTCTTCCATAAGAAATAACACATTTTAACCACCTGGTGACTCATGATGAGGTTTTTGCAAAAGCAGACTCTAAAGTGAAACAGATCAAAAGTGAACAATTTGCCTCAGAAGAGTAAAGGAAACTTGAAGGGGGAGAAAACAATTACTAACACAAGCCCCCAAATACAAATAAAACAAAACTAAATTATAAATGAAGACAGGGATACATTCATCCTAAATAACATTAAGAAAATGTAAATTGAAGTTTAATTAAGCAATAATCCTGAAGTAGTGGAGCATGTAAAAGGCAATAAATATTCAAATATATAAATGCAGCACTTTGGTGATGGAGAACAAAAGACTTTTGCAAGAGAGCAATTGCTGGTGGTTCCAAAATATTTTGGGCCAACTGGACAGCTATGTACCTTTATCACTCTGGTTTAGTTAAAAATGCTACAAAAGCACTGTACTTTTCCTGGTTGTGGTTCTACACATGACCTCTCCTGCACTGGTGGTGAGACATGGTCATCCAACGAGGAGAAAATTCAGCCTGGGAGCAGTCAGAGCTCAGAAACATGAGTTCTGGATTGTGTCTATTCTACCACTCTCTGTTCACAGGCAGCCTCCATGGGCCAATTTCAGTAGTAACAAAAGAAATGCGAACATTTTGCAAAGGGAAGATATTCTTGATCACATGGAAGGAGAAACCTGGTGTCAGCAATGAATGAATTGTGCTACACTAACAGCCAGGGCTGTGCAAGCTAAGCATATTTCACGGGCAAGGGTAGCACAAAGGAGGAAGAAGAAAGCAAACAATGGTAATGTAAGCTATCTCCCTCCTTTAGGACCACTATTTTGAAGGATAAAATCCAATGTGGTATCTCTATGTGGGGGTCACTCGCTACTTCCACTTGGAGCGGCGCCTACTAGTAACAGAGTGAATGCCTAATGCGTATTTTACACACCCGCTGAACGTCAAATAGGATTGAGTTACACTTGCAGATGTAATTTTTATGGTCAATTTGCAGCTCACAAGTAAATTACATGAATGTGTATTAGTGCTGAAGTTAACAGTTTGTGCCTCTTTCCACTTTGGTAGATGGGTCCAATCCAACTCAAAGATATGTATATATTAACTCAGCAATGCCACTTTCAGCTTTTTCAGATATATTTAAGAACGCATTACTGGAGGACAAACACAACGGTCTCCACTGTCACTTAGGGAAGGAAACAGTTGCCATTTTGTTGAAACTTTTTCAGGAAGAGTTGACAATTCAGAATATAGTTTTTTACTTTTTAGGTAATGGGCAATAGTCTGGAAAAGCAATAAAATAATTTCCTTCCATAATATTTATGCCTTTAGGTAAATGGACACTGCTGGCAGCAAGGGATTGAAATGATAAAAATCAGAAGGAAAAAAGATGTAAGTTTCCATGCATCCTGGCATTTTAGTATATCAAATTTAAGGCAAGGGAGATGGAATCAAGAAGAATTATAATGACCTGAGCAGAAGCTAAACTGTTTGGATATCTGAGATGTGTCTGCTGCTGCATTGCACAGCTATGTATGTAAAAGTGATCCACGTGTATAAGAACTCACACCAGGAGAGGAACTGCAGTTCCCCAGCAGTGAAGGTGAATTATGGCCAGTCCTCAGCACAGCTTCAGTACCCTCTGCCTTCAAGTAACTCCTGTTACAAATATTTTGCTTGTGTTTGGCCCAACTTGTTTCTACAAAGGGGCAGAAAAGAAGTACAGCGCAACTCTCCTCCCTTCCCCCCCCACCTTATTTTACCCTCTGGATTGCCGAGTGCTGCTGGGACCAATAGTAGCTACTCCTTTTGCTGAGAATGCAGAATTATGGCCCGTAATCAGATGGATTCTTTACGTTCTGTCCTACCTTTCATGCTTGCTCTGGAGAAGTCATAATTTGGCCCAAATTTTATCTAAACCGTTTCATAAGCCCAAACAGAATAACATTGTTCTCATGAGTCTAATTAATACAAATTACCCTAAAAGTCACAGTCATTTTGCACTGTTCCACTGTATTTGCAAAAGGGAAAGCATTAAATCACAATGCTCTATTTCATTTGGAAATATATGCATAAATGCAAAGGAATTCCTCAGTGGCTGTACTGAGGAAAGGTTCATTTTGCAGCTGTAGCCTCAATTATGCTTGACATCCATAACTAAGTACTTCAGTTTCAAGGGGTTTTTCACCGGCAACATTACATTTCCATATAAAATGTGTGACATTCTGCCCTTTTACAGTTTTATGTGAACATTAACTTTATGAATTTGCTTTCTCCCTCCCCCGTTTTATAACAATTTCTGCCAACGATTAAAAAAACCACACTGACATTTATCTTGAAAAAAATATTTGAAAACAACTTAATGTTTATTTCTTTCCTGCTTATCAGATAGTGAATGCAATATGAATTAAGAGTATTTAAACTCTCTTAATTAAAAATGTGAAAGCTTTCTGGACCTTACATATCAATTGTGATCTAAAGAAGTTACAGTAACATGTGTTCTCACAGAAGAAAGGGAGTCTGGCTCTGCTCCCATTAACATGAAGACCAACATACGTAATATGTGAGGCCACATGAGCACAGAAAAAGAAACGAACGCAACTATGACACGTTCAAAGTCTGAAGTGGAAGAAAAATCTGGCCTAGAGTGTCTTCCTTTTTGCAAGATATCAAAGCGTTAAGGTTAAAAGGTAGCAATGGAAAGGGTCTTTGAGACAGACAGTTTTTGATAGTACGTACCACATAGGTGCTATTTAAACTAAACTGTGACAGGTAGTATATTCTGAAATGCTTGTTGTTTTATGCGTCTTATTTCCTGGAAGTAGCGGGCCACTTAATGAAGCTCATAGACTAGGTACACAGCTGCAAAAACACTCCACCTCAGGCTTCTCAGATAATCAGAAGATGCAGACACACTGTTTCCAGCATGCGGTTCTGGGGCTGGCTGTGGGTGCAAGGCACAAGAAAGTTTCTTTCTCTGCTCACGCCACATTCAAAACCCCCACTGCAACAACAAAAACTAAACACACCCCAATGCGCTCAAAGAGAAAACCCCTTTTGTCCTTCCATGTTCCAAACTCACCTCTCCTCCCTCTGCTGAAAGAAGGCATTGACATACCATTTCAGAGTGCCCCGAAAGATAACCTTGTGGAAACCAAACCAAACAACAACAACAAAATCATGCTCCCCTGGCTTCCTTCAAAACCTGCCAGAAACAGATGTGGGACTCTTACAACACATCATCAGGAAGAAAATCCTCTGCTTTCTTCTGTAACAGCAATAGCAGAAGTCAAACCTAGCAGAACTACTCAGTCATTACACCTCGTTTTGACAAGCTGTTGTAGAGATGATAATCCAGACTTATGACAGCCTCAGAGAACAGCCAGTCTAAACCAGGATCAGATGGCAACATCTCTTTCCCAATAACTGTCCCATTTAAAAATGTGGCTGGGAAAAGCAGTGACTTTGTTCCAGGCTATTGGTTGTTACTTATTTCAGCTCTGCTGGATGATACTATTATTTAAAAAAAAGGTTGTCGACTCTTCTTCAAGAAAATAATCCGCTGCCTACCTTGAACATGCAATAGCTGGACATCCTATAGGGAAACCAAGGCCTAACACTAGGGATCTAGTAGTCATTGCCATTTTCCTTGAAGTTCTTAATAACAAAAGACCATTTTGTTATTAAGATAACTGAACTGGATCCCTCTCAGACAGTGATGCTCTGAGAGGATGGTGAATCTCTCCCGCCTGCACAGGTGCCGTGTACACATACTCAGTCCATTGAACTTCTACCCCTCTTTCCAAATACCCCATCCTGTTTTCAGTTCAGAAGCTTCAATGGTGAATGGAAACTCATCTGGGTTCCTCTTCTTGGAACACATTTAAAAGGTTGGTTTGGGCAAATATTTTTGCATCTCCTAAGCACTCACTTGTATAATCTCTGTAAGCTGAATAACTCATTCTTGGTATTTTACAATTCTATTTAAAGCTCTTCAATACAGCAGAGTGCAATACCATCTCCACATATAAGAACCACCATTTCTATTTTTCTTAATGCTTAGTCAAAATAATAAAGTCATAAAGAGATACAATGGGCAGAATCTGACAGCGGAAATTTTGAAAAGGAAATCTGGTACAAATGTTTAACGATGACAGTGATTAATCATTTGAACAGCTTATCCAAGAATGTGGTAGGTTTTCTGTCAACTGAAGCCATTAAATCAATACATTTTTCCAGCAGACATGCTTTAATTCATCCAGAAGTTATGGAAATCAGTGCAGGATTATTAGGTAAAGTTCCATCATCCCTGTCATGCACAAAATCACTCAGTCAAAACGATCTCTTTTTAGATTTCAATTTCTATGACTTGCAGACATTTCCTGGGCTGCGGCACTGCAGTTAGCTAAAGCTGAACTCAGCCAGAACCAAGAATATGTTTCCTAAAGAGACAATGTCCCCCTCAGCATCAGGCATCAGACTGTTAAACTGCGGGTTTGAGGTCCTTCAGGACTCCTCAGTACCACCGAGTCTGTAAATAGCAACAGCTGCAGAAAACCCTGCAAAAAACGAAACACAATATATTGCACATAGACCTGGTCAGAGTGATCCACGGATTTGTAACCTCCAGGCTGAATTACTGCAATCCTCCCTATGTGGGAAGGAAACCACACACATTGGGTTCGCCCAGCAGGGAGCAGAAAAGCCCGTCTGATGGCCAGCCCAAGACACTGTGCACACATCGATCTGTGGTCCTGCCTGCTGGGCTGAGACCTCTTTGCCAAAATAACACAGTTTGGAGAGAGCCTGCCCTAATTAATATCCCAAAGGACTGGCCCTTGTTACCTGTGAAACTGCCTCTTTCTCCATTCGGCTGCAGAAGGCAAGTCATAAAGGAAAGGTTGAAAGGAGGAAATTCTTCCACAAAGCTAGCACCTCTGACCACTTCTAATGGACCCACAGGGAACGGTAAGCCTACTGATGGTTGGCTTGGCCTCACCCCTCCTCAACATCTGCAGGGATCTGTGAACTGGAGGAGGTTTCATGCATGCCAGAGCAATTCACTCGTTCACTGAGAACTTCCTAAATTACTACAACCTCTCTGTCTGGCTATGAACACCACCAGCGCACAGACCTATGCAATGCTCCTCCAAGGCATCCCATTACAACTTGTGTGTTGGAAGGCAGACCGGGCTCTTCCGCAGACAACACTCAGATGCTCCCCTCCATTCCTGCACTGAAGGATTTTCCTGCCAGTTGGATCGGGGGTTTTAAGCTGAGCACAATAAAGGTCCAGAACCACACAATGTCGAGTAGTTAGTTACTTATTCACCAGTGCTGACTCCAAGCTGCGGGGCATGAAAACCTTTGTGGAAAGTAACATACTCTGTTTGCACAGTCATGACTTCATCCCCTTCTGCCTGCCCCAGTGCACAGAGGAAAATAATAATGCGTTTAAATTTAGCTATCTCTTGTATACAAAAAAATATTCTTCCTGCTCTACTAAACAAAGAGTTGTACTGTATATTAATCCCACTGGAAAAAGGGAACAACCACAGCTGCAAGTATGACTAATAACTGACCCAGACTGTCAAACAAATTGTCTCAGAAAAATCTGTGAAGTTAGCTCTTTTTTCAGGCTGCTACTGTATATATGAAAGTAAAATTCTATTGAGAAAGAAACAGAGATTTCTACTTACTGATACAAGAAATAAGATCATTAAATCTTTCCTTAGGAAAGACAGGATTTTCCAGCCCTCGGAAATAGAGCTTCAGTACTCCAGCAACTGAGTTAATGTCATGGTTACTTTGGTCATCTGCCAAAGGATTTTCACCTTAAAAAGTAAATAAAGTGAATGAAACACACATGCAGGAACATTCTTGCATGCAACATTTTTATAACTGAGTGACGTTTCTGGGGTTTTTTGTTTTTAGTGTGTGGGAGGTGGCAATGCAAGCATTCAAGTAAGATAATAAACACTGATTTAGAAATCCCAGGCTATGATTAAACTAAAACTGGCAGCCTAAATAAAGCTTCCTTTAAATTACATAACCTAGTGATCTCTTAGGTCCTGAACTTCCAACTAGGTATTTATGGACATGTTGTGATTTACAGTTAGTAAAATAAAAAAGCCAAGTGTTCTTAACTGAATAGGGTTTCTCAGGCTATTCTTTGGGAGCTTACATAAAGGAAATTGAGTTAGATAACTCTTTGAATTGGAAATCTGTCTTCACTCTGAAAAATTAAAACATTCAGGAATATGTGCAACCATTCTGTGAAAACACTGTATAGGAACTGAAACCCTAACTGAAACATCAGCCGTGACTGAACTACATGTAATTTTAAAGACTTAATCTTTATTTTGAAACACTAAAATGTATGAATCTTCCACAATAACACTGCTTAGGAGAAGCAGTTAACAATAAGGCAGATTTAAATGCTGGAGAATAGGAGGATGTGGCTTCACTTAGTGTGTAAAAACAGCTGCTTCACCTATCTTGTCAAAGATGAGATCAGGTTTCACAAGATATATAACTAATCTTGGGGACAAAAAAAATACTGTGCATATTTTTTCATGCTTTTAGTCACAAGACTTATTGCTCTAAGGGTTTTCTCATTAGCAGATGATCTGCAAAAGGTTTTTCTGGAAATTAAAAAACCAGCTTCTAAGACCCAAGAAAAGAGAATGTAAGATTTTTAAAAAATTGTAACTAGTATTGTTTTAACACAATTAGGGGATTGCTGGATCCTGGCTCCCCTAGCAGAGCAATCCTAGGCTGGGTGTTGCAAGCCACTCATGTTTAAAAAGCTGTTTTCACTTCCTGGTATCTTTCCCGTAATTCCTCCTCTGGGGCTGAAGTTTCCTTTGGGAATGAAAACAGTGGTTGAAAATGGAATGACCCTTTCACAGCCTGTATTCTCATTGATTGTGATGCCACTTTGGCAGAGGGACCAGAAAGTTGAGCACTCGTATTCCAGAAGGTCAAGTAACAGGGTTCTCAAATTGCATTCAGTAGTCTCTTGAATCTAATTAAAAACCATAATCTTTCCTTTCTGAGGATCTTTAAAATAAAATGTAGACAAACTATTATTTGCAGTTTATCATTAACAAAAGACTAAAGTTTACAGTTGATTCAAGTCATATGCCTCGTCTAAACAATATGAAAAACAACCTCAAGCTCCTAGGACATAACAGAGGAAAAACATACACGTCATCATTATACTTCATCTTTAAGCATATGACAGTGCAAAGTTTTAGGTGCAGTACACAAAGTGCATACAAACTGCTTAAACAGCCAAGAAAGTAATTAGAATTTAAAAGATTTTTAAATGTCAGATATTAAGGTGCTCGAATAAATGAAAATGCAATTACCTCTCTCAAATGAATTTTTAATATCATTGACTTCCACCTGGGAACCAGACACTCTAAAAATTCCCTGATGCTGAAGACCTGCAGCAAAGATGGGAGACAATGGTGAGAACTGAATCTAGTTTTTAAAATACTTTTAATCTCTATTTTAAAAACAAAGCTGTGGTGGTAAATGCATTATGCAAAACATACACAAAAAAGTCAGGGCAATAATGAAATGACATAGTCTGTTTCACAGCTTACCATATAAATTGATAAATCTGATACAGCTTTCCACGATGAGAGGAATGACTTGTCCTGAATCCTGGAAAAACAAGAGCAGAAAGAGTGAACTGCAGATCGGAAAGAGGACACCTCCCTACTCTGGACCGAATGTGAAAATGTATTTTCTTGGTCAATCCAGATGGACATACAGTGCTGGCAAAAAAACATGTAAGAAAAAATATCATTTCTAACAGAGTTCTCTTCCCATTTAGAGAGGGAGGGAAAGGAACAGGTGAAGAGAAAGGATTACGGTTCTTCATTAAAATCATTGAATCGGGAAATTCAGAGACTTCATTCTCTACCTCTGCCACCATATCTGGCTAACACTGTATGTGACATCTAAGCTCATGCATGTGTTTTAGATTTTTGAAGCAAAATGAGTTAAAGCAGTGACTTTGCCTTTAAAAAAGTTTATTATTAACAATAATAATTCATGATGATGATGATCCCTCCGCATCCATTTAACTTACCTTTCTTTTCCTGGTGGAGAAAATCCTACATGGACCTGATTACACAGGACCTAATTCCTCGAGGTGGGGTTTGGTTTTTTTTTTTTTTGGTAAAAAATGTTGATCACAAACAGTTGACAAGGCCTTTTCTGGACCTGCTGGACTATCAGAAATGTTCTTGGAGAAGAGGCACCAAATGACATTGCATGAGGTACCAGGTGTCCCCCTCCCGACCTGCGAGCACTCCTACGTGCTCTGCTGATTTGCGTGTCCTAACATAGGGCAGATGATGGCCTGGCACACTGTTTCAGGCTGGTAATACACTGGGTGGTGACCTGCAGCCACTTTGAGCTGAGCACATGGTTCAGCTGCCTCTTCTGTAGGCACAAGGCATTGGGAAAGGGAGGTCACAGCCTATACCTCCCCACCAGAATCAAAGCTCCTGGGCTCAGCCATGATACAGCAGCAGGCCTACAGCTACATCTTCAGTTAAGTAGAGGTGTTTTAATAAAGGAGAAAAAAACGCTTGTGATGGTAGGGGGAAAAGATAACTATACACTAATTTTCAGTGAGTTATTTGTCTTTTTGTTTTAAACTGACGATTTTCCAAAAGAACTGTCACAGTCCTTCGTCTGTGTGTTTTGGCACTTTAAAAAATGGATGTTTTACCCCAAGCATATTAATGACTACAAGTCATCAAATATCTATTAAAGACACAAATCATACGATTAAAAATTATTTAGAAAAGTTGGTGCTTATGCTGGAAAAATTACTGTTTCATAAATAATAGGTACCTTTGAAATTCTTGTCTTGGAAGCTATAATTTTTCTTTCCAAATGAATTTCAAATATGTAAGCACTCAGAGAATTGACTAATTCATTTGAAAGTTTAATATAAAGCCAACCTGTATTACAAAACCATGAATTCAAAAGCACCCTGTAACTCAGAATACCCATTTCCTCTTACAAACTAGTCCTTCATTTTCATGCTAAATTACACTAATGGGAAGTTTATGAGTTAAACCCATGTAGAAGAAAAGCCAACTACTAAAAAAAGTTTGAAAAATAAAGTGAAGCAATGAAACAATGCACTTCCTGAGATAACCTAACCCCTGATCTTCCCTGTATTCCATGTTGTTTTAGTGGGGCTTACAAAAGACTGTACTGTGAGTTATGCTATTTAAATTGTGGCTTGTTTGTCTTTTAATTTAAAACCTAGCAAAGACTGGCTACCCAAGAACCAGTAATGTCTGGATGAGCATTTTCTGTTTGAGTTGTGTCATGATTCAGTAACAGCTGAATAAAAAAAACCCCCATGGAACAGGTCAGTTCCTAAACCCAGGAATACTGTCGTCTTCACCAACACTGAACAGCCTGGCTCTTCTAAAAAGCAGAGTATTAGAAAACATGCACAACATGCACCCGTATCTCCTGTTAGTACACTGGTTCATGCAAAGAATGTAAAGCCTCAGAAAAGATAGTGTTTGCAGTAAGAAATTACAAAAAAAAAAAAATTACTTTCAAATCTGGTTTTGGAGAACCTGTTCAGAACCACGCACAACTTTGTAGTTAAGTAATTCCCTGAAATAATCTAAACTAACAGCTTTGGATTTTGGATCTAATGACAGGAAAGTAACTTGAAGTAACAATCTGTGTTGGTGAAATGTCAAGAACAGTGACTCTACCACTGCTGTGAATGTAATCTGATGTATATAGTTAGTGAATGTATGTTTGGGACTAATATCATTTCTTACGATGCAAAAATGTAACAAAAAAGCATTTTGGTGTAATACCGTATTTCACTAGCTGTAATGCTTTTGTAATCAAAATGACTCATCCCTATCAGGAATGACATGGTCTTTGGGCAGGGATGCTTTCCTAGGTTAGCTCCCACACTGGCAAATCTGTCATAAGGCTACCAGCTTTCTTTTCCTCTTTCCTTTTGAAATACTAACTATGTAGTACTCTTCACTTGCAAGTAAGCCCTGCCACCCACACTGCCATGTAGCATAACCCTCTTCTCTGTGAGGGAAAATGATGGGGTACCATTTCTCCTATTTGCTCTGTGCTTCTCTAAGCCAGGGGCTTTTTTGTTGTGGGAGTTCTGCTTCTTTGCTAATTTTCATCCTTGAGCAAGACACTGTTCATGATATTCATCTGTTGCGTCATGTGATGATTTCCTGAAAGTCTTCGCACCTCACAGCACTGCCTGCATAATAATAATAGTTTTCCCTATAGCTGTACTGAGGGTGGCTGAACACTTGATTCAAAGACAGCTAAACTGGTATGGTGCCACTGAGCACAGAATTTGTTGTGCAAAATATTTGCCGCTAGCTATGCTGCACAGGAAGAAAAAAAAAATCCCTGTAACATTCAAACCCAGTTCACAAAGCTTGCAGTCAGAATTTCATTCACTGCATTTAAAAATGTATTGATACATATTTTTTGAAGATTTCTTTCCCTTAGTTCTGTCAGCTAGTGTCCAGAGGCACTAAGTGACTGTGGTGGGCAGGTGCTTGTTAATGAGTAAGGAAATATCCACTGTTTAAGAATACAACCACTCCAGAGTTGTGCTCTGGTTCAGTTTTGCCTGCTGTATTCGTACACGAATTTCTTAATGCAAACTTCTCCCTCCAGGTCTTTGAAAGAACTAATTTTGAGCCAGGCATGAATGCAACCCGAGAGCGAGGCAGAGATCGTTCTCTTGTCACCAGAACTATACCTGATGTCTTGTGTGAGAGTTCCTTCGGCCTCGGCTAGAAGCATTATTAGAAATAAAAGTATGAGAAAGAAGAAGATAGTAAATACAGCAAAGATACAAGATCCAGAATAGCGGTGATCACAATTTCACACAATATAATAAATTCCTAAAGTCATAGGAAATCAAAAGCTGGATATCAAACCCAGGGCAATACTGCTTCTCCACAGACTTTGAATACTGACTGTAATGAAAATGGCAAGCAGGAAATTGTGCTAAGTTGTGGGATGCACCACTACATCCTGTCTTCTACATGATGCTAAGTTTCCTAATAAAACCAGGCTGCCAATACTATCCCTACTTGATTAACAGAATCGTAGGGAGGCTAATGTGAGAAATGAATCCCCCTCTTTCCCTCTGACTTCAGGAAGTATTATATTGATCAACCGGGAAAGAAAAGAGCCCCAGGACAGACTTAAACATAATGATCTGCCTCAGCTCACGTGAGGTGGTGACCATTATAGTAAGAAGTGTCGAGATCAGCCACTGGGGTGGCTGGTGCCAGTACCTTGATGAATGACTCCAAATCACCATTAAACAACTTAGCACTATACTGTGATCGGGGTCTGGGCTTCCTGTGTTTCTGGGGCTTAGGGGGAAGATTTGGAGGCCTAAGGGAAGGGAATATGATTACTGAGCAAGGTAGAATTCAGTCACACAATAAAATGAAATGTCTGTAAGCTCATGGCAAAACAACAGAACATTGTAAAGGGAGAAATAAACACAGTACTTATCAAACAAAGACTTTCCATCAAATTTAAGTGTAACAGTGATTAAAGAGTGGAGAACTCCCCCATTAAAAACGCATTAATTATGGAGAAATATTGACATTCTTTATGAATCCCTGCTTTGCAGTTTTACCATATACATTCATTCCAAACACTGCACAATTGGAATGGCCTTTTTTGTTGCGGTCATGCATGAAATGTGCAGCAACCACTGGAATTCATCCTGCCAGCCGCGGCAGAACGCAGGCCACTCGAAGCACCTCTTATCAAGCAGAAAAGTTGCTTCATGCTGGAGAAGCTTCAAATGCAAATTAAAGCTGCTCAGCACACTCCTAAGATGCTTCAAAACCAAACCGTCTGCATTTTCAACTAGAGCCAGGAAGGTTAAACAGCTTTAGCTTTCCACATCCAACCACCAACATCTTCACACAAGAAAAGAAACACCTTGCAAATTAGCCAAAGGAATTAAAAGAGTATCATCAACTTGAAACAAATAAACAAAAGCAGCATAATGCAAAAAAAGGAAGAACACACAAAACTTTGGTCTGCAAAACATTTACCTAGTGTGTTACACATGTGATGACTACAACTGAAAGAGATTACAGGAAATAAATATTGTTCTCTAGGTCACAATTTATTCTGTGAATGTCAGGGCACTCTGCATGCCATCAGCTTCCCTAGTTCCCCTGCACCAGCAGACCAATGTTTCTATGGGGTTTTCAGGAATTAGCAAAAAATCAAATGTTTTGAGGGAACGTGAAGAACGATAATGCATAAAACATTAAGTGGTGGGACTTTAGTCTGTTTGGGACTACCTGCTATTTTAAACTCATCTTTAAAGGTACCCTCTTCCCTTCTACAATTTAACTTCAACCTTGAGGAACATTTCCATTTGCATGTCTTACAGTCTGGAAACTTAACTGAACCTTGGGGCAATAGGCAGGTCCCAGCTGGAGCGGGGGAACTGGTGCCGAGGAATGGATGGGCAGGCCCTGCTCCCTCAGAGCCTCCTCTAAGTTACCAGCTGTGAGAAGACAGGAGGCAAGATGGCTTCAAGCTGCTCCCCCACTTTACTAAGGTGCAATCATTGCCTAAATCCATCATCTTCTTTCAGCTGCTTACAGAGCAGGGAATTTAGGATGATGTGAGCCTGATGAGTCACCTGCTTTGGAATCAAGAAAACGTTTTTCTCATAAGCTTGCTGACTTCCATGCATTCCTGGTAGCATCTGAGGGTAGAGTTAAAGGCACAGGTCTCAGAATTAATGTCAGCAATTGGGAAGAATGCTCTGTTTGTTACCACAGAAGGTAAGGAAAGAAGGTGAACAAGTCCAGCTTTACAGACCTAAAATGGACCACGGAGTGGTGGGAGAAAGGCTGGTCTGTAGAGATGTCCCCAGGAATATGGGGGCCAGGAAGAAGAATTTATACAAAACCAAGTGGTCCAGCAAAGGCAGAGGCAGAGCTGGATCCAAACTTCTCAGCTGGGAGGGCAAGACTTTTTTTTTTTTAAATCCAAAGATAAGGGGTGGTGGCAAGGCCATCCCTGTCCAGGAAGCAAAATGAAGAAAGAGAAGGCATTGAGCAAGGATGTATTGCATGGAAAGGGGAGGGAAGGGTGAGACCAGGAAAGCTGGGCTGGATGTTCCTGCTGTCACCAGGACGAGGAGGGTGGTGCCCGTAGCAGTGATACACACAAGAAGCAGCTGCAAATCCAAACAGTTACCATTGCCCCCCCACAGTCTGATACCCTGGGGGCTGCAGCGTGCTCTTCTGTGTTCATGTCTGGAGGCAGCGTTGCAGGTGTAGCACTACACAACAGAAAAAGTACGTGCTGCTAAAAGCAGGGAGATCTAACACTGTATCCCTTTTCTTCTGTGAATAAATAGACCCACTTAGGTATTGAATACATGGATACTGGGAGAGGTAGGTACTCCTATCCAGAGCTAGGTTATCAAAGATGCAGCCTATCCCCTAAATTAATCTCTGTATCAGGTGCTTCTGAACTGTGTATCCTGACCAAGTGAATTACAAACCATGAGAGGCAAGGTATCTCTAGCAACTGAAAGAGATTTATTTTCTAGCACCAAAAAGCCCCCTGCAACTTCCAAATTTGATGTGTGATTCACAAATATTTTCAAGGATCTCCCAACTTGTCTCACCCTTGACACTGGCCTAAGCAGCTCACAAGAATGAGGAAGATTAACAGTCTGGTCCTTTGCACATCAGCATGCAGAAACAGAAATGCTGAATGTTAAAACATACAGGGTCCGTACACAATTTATGTAACAGCAGCAACAACAACGTTACATACCCTTACGAACTTATTCTAAAATTTGTAATTTCTAAGATTTTATTACATTTGTAACTCTAATCAAGTCAAATGAAAATATCTTACCTTGTTGTCATGTATTCAGCCCTGTGACCTAGAAAAGTTCAATCAACAGGAAACAATCATTTGCAGGTTTTAGGTAGATTTTTTTGTACCTAAATTACGCTTGGCAAATTACTTTTAACCCTAACTTTCATGTTACAAGCAAAAGATACACAATTATACAACAAACAGGACAGTGCAGTTATCTACCATCTCCACAGTTACATTTAAAATACAAACATAACCCATGTTATGGAACAACTTTTAAGAAGCCTGCCCATAGATTAAAGAGTCATTTGATACTGTAAATAATTTGAAGTAAATTTTACTATTACTTGTGCTCATGTGTTTTAGTGGCTAAATCAGTATGGAAATAGAGCTGCACCAAGATTAGATTACATCTCCCTTTGTGCCTTGTGCCTAAACCTGTTCAGTGCTGAAAATACAGAGCTCTAGACACCAATGGCTTGCTATTGGAAGACTCTTTCCTCTCTTTTGTCTGTGTACTGCAGGAAAAAACATACAACGCTGCCACTAGGAAACACCACAGTGAACTGTGGAGAATTGTAAAGAAGCAAATACCGTATTCCAGAAAGGTTCCTGGGTAACCTTTGCAGAACAACAGACCAGTAAGTCAGGCATGTCCACCGTGTCAACTCATGATAATGAAAAGCAAAATAATGAAACAGTAGGAAGGTCATGGTATGATAAGTTCCAACCAGTCCAGTTTTCCCAAAGGGAGATTGTGCCCTATTAATTTATTAGAACTCTTTGAACATGTCAGTAAAATACTGGATAAAGGAGAATCAGTTGAATTAATTTACTTAGACTTTCAAAGGCCCCTGGTAAGTTTCTTCACAAGAGGTGACTAAAGCAACTAACAGCCATGGATTGAGTGGCAAAATATTCTCATTGATCAAAAACCAGTGAAGAAAAGGGAAACCGAGTGGAATTAAATGGCATTTTTTCATCATGACAAAAGTGCAACAGTCATTTACTCAAGTCTTCCCATTAGGACCATTTACGTAATACATAATACATTTATTAATGTCTTGGGGAGATCACAGCAGCTGAGGAGGCAGAATATTGTGCAGATGACTGAAATACTGTTTGTATCAAGTCCTGACAAAACTGTGAAGCCCTTCAGAGGGGCTTAACCATGTTAAGGAACAGGACACACAATGGCAAATGAAATTCAGTATTAACAGGTTCAAGTAAGATATTAGGGAAGAAAGAATTAAACACCTATGCAGCTAACAGAACAACAGATAATTATACTGACTCTGAAAATCACTCTGAGCATCACCTGGGCTAGGTCTAAGCACACCGCTCAATTTGAAAGTGACACCAAAAAAGCTTGTCTTGACTGCAGAAAGAACAAAAAACAGTGATATGCAAAACAATGTTTCGTGGCAATGTCCAGATGCACCTAAAATACTGCACAGTACTGAACACCCTAATCTGAAAATGTATTTTGCAGTACCAGAAGAGTGGGGATCCACAGAAGGTGGCACAAAGAATAAGCTCTGGGAAAAATCTCTGGCATTTATAAGACATGTAAAGATTGTTGGCATCTGTTTTAGAGTGGTGAAAAAGAGGGATGAAAGAAGAGTACGTAAAATAACCTAAGAAAGAAAAAGGGTAAGCCAGGGACTTCTCCCTACTCCTGTAACCAAGGGAAGTTCATTGAGACTAAGAATGCCAGTAACAAATGCTAGTAAAACAAAAGATGTTACCAATCCAGAGTCTGGGGGATTTTAAACGCATCTCTGATATTTAACAATTAGGGCAAAAACTATCTGGGACACAGAGGCAATTTCTTTTACAACTGCTTATTCTCTTTCTTGCATTTCCCTCTGCTTTGTTCATTTGTTCATTCAATAGATGAGCCTTGGGTCAGAATTAATATAAGTATCAGTGTGCTTCCTATGTTTAGTATCAATTTCATTTGAGTATTTCTCATTTACTTTTCCAAATCTGTAGACGCAGACTCAGCACAGAGCACTTCATCTATCTCCCTTGTGCAGACCATGAATATGTATCTGCTGTGTCCATAAACAGCAACAGACTGTAGTAGGCAGGTGATGAACTGGAACAGAAGCCAAATGCTGTCAACGTTGTGGACACCAGACTGGAATCTGGATTTATTCAGCCTACATCCTTACACTGTACAGGTTTGAATAAAAGCAAGAGAGGGTGCCAAAGGAAAACCTGTAGTTCAGACAACCCTCTCCTGCTCCCCCCACTCTCCAGCACCCTGTGTTATTTGTCTGCTGTCTTGCTGACATGAAAGTTTCCAGAAAAGGCAGTTTGAGTGGAGCAGGGGAGCAGTTCACTTCCTACAAATTCATTTCTATACTAGCTACAGCAATAACGTTCATAATTCCACTGTAATTCTACCCTTTCAATTATCCCCATTCAAGAAATGTACAGAATCGAGGTCCTCCTTCCCAGGCATGTGCATTTTAATGCAGGACATGCCTCAATAGAAGGGGGTACTTGAACTTTTTAACCTGTAAGAATGATGGCTTTTGCTCCAAATATGAGCTTTGAACGTAAACGTGTACATTTGGGGTACTATTTGTAAGTGCTATGCCATGATGATGTGACAACAACTATGTGCAAAAAGACTGTGAGCAACACAGATTAACTACTTGGGGTTACAGCTGGTGGATTGAAGGGAATTCTTCAAACAGAACAGTCCAAGCATGTCTGAGCATGGCAGAACAGCCCAGAGCCTGACGGCAATTTATCACTTAGGTCACTCTGCTGAGAAGTTTTTCTTTGGATTTCCTTTCATACAGTTCTTTCCTTATTTCTTTCCAACATGCATTAGGCAACAGATTCGGTTGCCTTTTATCTTTCTCCCTTCAGTAGATGACCATGCATTTTACTGGGCTTCCAAATAACAAACATTCACTTTATTTTTCCAAATACATTTTCTGTGAGCCTTTGGAGGAAAATCTTCCTCTTTTTTGACTAACATCAGCTGCACATTGTTTTACGTGAATAAACTGCTCAACACACACACTGAAAAAAAATTCCTATTAAATGAAAACTTCTATGAGAAAGAACATAATGTAGTTAGTTGTCTAAAAATAGCTACTATTTTCTACAGTCCAGCCTTGCAAGAAAATGCTGTTTATTTCCCACCCCCAACCTCAGTCACTCTGGGGACAGGGGCTTTGTTTGGGTCATAGCCACTGAACTGTTAATAGCTCTTTAGGCACCTCCACAATTGGATTTGGGGATCTGGGCTTTTATATTAAAAGCAAGAAGAGATCTGATTAACAACAGATATTTGGCAGTGAAAAGAAAATAAATTGACACATCCTGTAGAGACACTCTTTAGAG
The DNA here is from genome assembly GCF_034638445.1 of Ciconia boyciana. Lineage (NCBI taxonomy): Eukaryota > Metazoa > Chordata > Aves > Ciconiiformes > Ciconiidae > Ciconia > Ciconia boyciana. The sequence continues at coordinate 38,099,993 of NC_132934.1, read as the reverse complement.
AACAAGTTTCCTTTCTTCAGTCTGATCTTTGAATTATAGTCTTTAACCTTCAGGAGAGGATTTTTACTCTCTGTGGTATAATTCACTTCCTCTCAAGTCTGTAACACTCTGTGTGGCTAGTCCTCAAGGCTTGCAGTGTGATTCTCCTTTTCCCTTTGGTCCATGAGGAAGTGCCTGTTGGGAGGGCTGGTAAGAGGTGGGCTGGAGCTGTGCATAGTGCCTGATTCATTACTGCCCTAATTCAGTTTTACTTCATTTGATCATGGACATCTGCTGACTTGGTTTATATTTTAAAATGTATTTTTAAAAATTGTGGAGAGTGTTCAGAACAATGGATAATTCTCTGCCATCATAATTTGTAATGCAATAATTTTATTTGCAATAATTATAATCAACAGGTATAGAGCTATTCATTCAGTTTTCATTCATTCCAGTTCACAACATGCAAATACTTTGTAGAAACCCAACATTAAATTAAGTCTATAAGAATCTCACTACTGACATCAGTGAGGTCGAGATTTCACCTTTTATCTTTCATAAATGCTTCGATGAGTTGTTAGGCTGCAAGAAGGATATTCATGTCCAGGTGTCAGAAATGTTGCACTAGTGAGTCCATTGTAAAAGATGCATCCTGGATAATTTCGTATGCTTAAAAAAAATCACTCTCCCCGAACTCTTAAAAAAACCTCAAGCCAACAGAAATCATTAGGAAGTAGAAACAGTACATTTGTCACAGCTCTTAAATCACCCTGCACTGACTGTGTCAGCTCTCCTTTCAGACACGAGATTTTTCATTCAAGAGTTCCACTTCCAAATATAGTCACTTGTCTAAATGTCTACACAGTGGAAATAAATATCTGTTGAAGAAATAAAATCAATTTATAGTGCGTACTGTTACCTAAACTATGACTGGTAAAAATCAAATCTATGCTTACTGGACAATTAAGCTTTAAGTTTTGTAATTTTTTTCCTGCATACCTTTGGCATTTCAGTGGGTTCATTGTATAGTCTGGAATCACTTTTCAGTTTATTGTGTGATATTTACCTTCTCCGAGCGTCCTCTGCAGCAAGTCATGTTTTGCTTGAAGTTTTGTGATGAGATTACTACCTTCCAGATATTCTCTGAATTTCTGTAGAGATGCAGATCAATCTATTACTATGTATGGCACATAAATTCCAGGAACTTCTGTATAATGTTTACTTCAAGTGTTTGGTCTATATCACAGGAATGAGGAAGCAACCAACATACCATGAAATAGAATTGCTCCGTTTCCTGCTGGTTAGCTCTTCTTTTTGCAATGCTAGGCTTACTCAGGTATGTCTCAGAGACTGTTGACTTCACAGACTCTGTTGAGCGACTGTGCTGGAAACACTCTGAGACATCATAGTCTTCGATGGTGACCATATCTTGTATTGTCTGCAGGGTAGCCTCTGTTGTTTTCTTAACCTGGTGTTAAAAAGCACAATTTGCCAAATGCAAGATAATATATATCAGAACAGCTTAGAAGGGAAGCTCATTACTCAAAATAATTCTCTGCTTTACCATGGTGCAATCCACAAACAGGGATGTACTCTTGTGTTGACTGTATAGCACTCTCAAGCATTTGTTTCCCGAAATCAGAATCAAAATGTGACATGATTTGGTTATACTCCCTAATCTGGCAGGAAAGAGAGATGATACACTGCTCTGAAGGGTCAGCTCTCCTAAATGTGGTCAATGTGTTAGATTGAATATGTACATCCAAGGATCTGGCTGCCAGAACAACGTGTCCTTCCAAGATAAAAATCTGTGACACTGTTCTGCGGAGTGCTATGGTGAGGAGCACGGTGATGTTTAGACTGCAAAAGTGGAATACACAGCTGGAGGAGGGGGGTAAAGAACAATTTACACCAGCCTCACAGCACTTCCTATGAGCTATGGAGCTATTGCTCATAGTGGAAACCAGGGCATGGAGGCCCTGGAACAGGGGATGCAGTGTTTCCACAACGCAATAAAGTAACTGGCAAGATTCACAAGGATGTGATTTACCTCCCAGTTCTGCTTCAGAAGAGTCTCTAGTAGAGTCAACTTAACCAAATCATGCATACTTCTACACACATCTACAGTGTAGGCAAATATCCTTTCCGTGCCTGACAACATAATTTCTCCCCCTATGCCCTTGCACTTCACTTTACTGAAAGAAATAATCTTTCTCCTTCCTTTTGTCTTTGTTACCTTGCGATAGTTTCTGAATTCAAGTGGGTTTTTTTAAAGACTACTGTACATGTCTCATGGACATTAATACTTTGTCCTAGGTGTTCAGCACATAACACAGAATGAGAACAACTGGAATCCTGAAAATGTATCAGTAAGGTACACCAAGAAATTAAATTATCCCTATGTTTTCATTTAGGAACAGATTCTCATTTAAACTGAGGGCCTTTAACACTGTCGTAAAGGGGATAAAAGTGCAATTTATACCCACTGGGAGGCCTCTCTCTGCTGCCAGAGCAGGGGAAAGAGAACTTTTTGTTCTTTTCTGTATTTTACAAAAAAATGCATTTTATTTTACTAGGTGAGCTATTCCCATCACAGGCATTCAGCACTCGTGTTTATAAATAGCTGTAGCTGAAAGCATAAGAGATTTTGACTCAGCTACCACAAAAGACAGTCCAAATTCCTTTGTGCTACAGAAGTAGTAATTTGGGGACTGGACAGAGGGTGGTCACAGAAGACAATAACTGTGCTCAGTGGCTTTCTGCCACAAAACTTTAAAAATAAGTGCTCTAACAAGTTTACACTGAAGCATCTGCAAAACACAGAACTGAATAATGTGAATGTATGGACAGGTAAAGATGGAGTTTCCAAACCTCTATAAAGCAGACAAGGATCTACCTTAGCATATTTACCAGTATTTGATTTTTAAAATTAAAACAGCTCATACAGAGTTGAAGCCATTTCAGGGTCATTTACCTGCTTTTGACAAGGTAGAAAACACTGCACCTTCCTGAAAATGGGGTTCAACACATAGCCCTTGTAGACACAGATCTTACCTCCTCATTTTCGATTTTGAGTGTGGCCAATCGTGACTGTAGTTGCTGATACCTAAGCATAAGCTCTGCTTGCACAGGTTGCTGGGCAGTGACCTGACAAACCTAACAAAGAATCAAAAAGAGCTGTAAGATGCAAGGAATTAAAAAAACAGTCAATAGTCTTCGGTTGTTCTCTAAAACTGGGTGAATTCCTACCAAAACTATTAAAACTTAATAAAGCAGACAATAAAATGTGTCCCTCAATTTAAAGTATTTATGTGTTACAAGGTGTGGAACTACATACTGCATCTTACGACTACAGAGCACAGCCTTGTTGTATGGCTGCTTTGTGTTGCTTCTCTATCACACAGAAATGCAAACCCTGGAGTTACCTTCAGATAAAAGACGTACACAGGTGATTCTCCACTCTGCTTTGCTACTGGCCTTTGGCACAGCAGAACAGGGCACAGCTGGGGTACCCTGTACGCTTGAAATCTCCAGATGATAAAATGGGGGAGGAAGAAGGGGAAAAGGCTGCATTTCAGAATGCATAATTTGGAGCAGCTTTGCAGCTTCTCTCAAATAGCACCCACAAGCTCTGTTACGGGTGAGGCAGGTAGTGAAGACGTAAAGCCACTGCTTACACCGGTGCTGGGCTGAGCACACGTTTGGCCAGCAAATTCGCAGCAATGTCATTATGAATAATACAGAATATAATAACACACAACAGTTTTTACTTGAGAACTCTGAAGAATTGCTGCTCCAGTCTCCAGGGGGCAGTTCCCCAGAGTAGAAGAGCTGGTCTTACTCCTGATCTTAATGAAGGGACTTCTGATTCGTATTTACAAGAAGTGAGTAACGAATACTATGACCAGGACTAGAGGGGTCCTGTCTCCAGCCAGGTGGAGGAAAGGGACAACCGGGTTTACTGGGCCGTGTGGATTCGATGGCCTGGCACATCAGACCCACAGGAGTATAAGGCTCTAGTAGACACCGGTGCACAGTGTACCCTAATGCCATCAAGCTATAAAGGTGCAGAACCCATCTGTATTTCTGGAGTGACAGGGGGATCCCAACACCTAAGTGAGCTGTTGGGAATGAGTGGCAAAAGCACCCCATTGTAACTGGCCCAGAGGCTCCATCTATCCTCGGCACAGACTGCCTCAGGAGAGGGTATTTCAAGGACCCAAAAGGGTATCGGTGGGCTTTTGATATAGCTGCCTTGGAGACAGAGGAAATGAAAGAGCTGTCCACCTTGCCCGGTCTCTCAGAGGACCCTTCTGTTGTGGGGTTGCTGAGGGTCGAAGAACAACAGGTGCTGACTGCCACCACAACAGTGCACTGGTGGTAATACTGCACCAACCGAGACTCCTTGGTTCCCATCCATAAGCTGATTTGTCGACTGGAGAGCCAAGGAGTGATCAGCAAGACTCTTTCACCCTTCAACAGTCCCATATGGCCAGTGTGAAAGTCTAACAGAGAGTGGAGACCAACAGTGGACTATTGCGGTCTGAATGAAGTCACCCTTCCACTGAGTGCTGCTGTGCTGGACGTGCTGGAACTTCAATATGAACTGGAGTCAAAGGCAGCCAAGTGATATGCCTCAACTGATATCGCTAATGCATTTTTCTCAATCCCTTTGGCAGCAGAGTGCGGGCCACAGTTTGCTTTCACTTGGAGGGGTGTTCAGTACACCTGGAATCGACTGCCCCAGGGGTGGAAACACAGCCCTACCATTTGCCATGGACTGATCCAAATCCTCCTGAAAGCCGGTTTTGCCATAAAACAAAGTAAGGTCAAGGGACCTGCACAGGAGATCTAGTTTTTAGGAATAAAATGGCAAGATGGACATCGTCAGATCCCAATGGTTGTGATCAACAAAATAACAGCCATGTCTCCACCAACTAGCAAAAAGGAAACACAAGCTTTCTTAGGTGTTGTGGGTTTTTGGAGAATGCATATTCCAAATTACAGTCTGATTATAAGCCCTCTCTATCAAGTGACCTGGAAGAAGAACAATTTCAAATGGGGCCCTGAACAATGACAAGCCTTTGAACAAATTAAACAGGAGATTGTTCATGCAGTAGCCCTTGGGCCAGTCTGGGCAGGACAAGATGTAAGAAATGTGCTCTACACCGCAGCCAGGGAGAATGGCCCTACCTGGAGCCTCTGGCAGAAAGCACCAGGGGAGACTCGAGGTTGACCCCTAGGGTTTTGGAGTCGGGGATACAGAGGATCCGAGGCCCGCTATACTCCAGCTGAAAAAGAGATATTGGCAGCATATGAAAGGGTTTGAGCTGCTTCGGAAGTGGTTGGTACTGAAGCACAGCTCCTCCTGGCACCCCGACTGCCGGTGCTGGGCTGGATGTTCAAAGGGAGGGTCCCCTCTACACATCATGTAACTGATTACACGTGGAGTAAGTGGGTCGCACTGATCACACAATGGGCTCGAACAGGAAACCCCAGTTGCCCAGGGATCTTGGAAGTGATCATGGACTGGCCAGAAGGCAAAGATTTTGGAATATTGCAGAGGAGGAGGTGACACATGCTGAAGAGGCCCCACTGTATAATGAACTACCAGAAAATGAGAAGCAATATGCCCTGTTCACTGATGGGTCCTGTCGTCTTGTGGGAAAGCATCGGAGGAGGAAGGCTGCTGTATAGAGTCCTATACGACAAGTTGCAGAAACTTCTGAAGAAGGTGGTGAATCGAGTCAGTTTGCAGAGGTGAGAGGCATCCATCTGGCTTTGGATATTGCTGAATGAGAAAAGTGGCCAGTGCTCTATCTCTGTACTGACTCATGGATGGTGGCAAATGCCTGGTGGGGGTGGTTGCAGCAATGGAAGCAGAGCAACTGGGCTGCTGCCTTGTGGCGAGATATTGCTGCCCGGGTAGAGAACCTGGTTGTAAAAGTATGTCACTGTCCTGATTTTGGCTAGGATAGAGTTAACTTTCTTCCTAGTAGCTGGTATAGTGCTGTGGTTTGGATTTAGTATGAGAATAATGTTGACAACACACTGATGTTTTAGTTGTTGCTAAGTAATGTTTACACTAGTCAAGGACTTTTCAGCTTCCCATGCTCTGCCAGGTGCACAAGAAGCTGGGAGGGGGCAAAGCCAAGATAGTTGACCCAAACTGGCCAAAGGGCTATTCCATACCATATGATGTTGTGCTTAGTATATAAACTGGGGGGGAGTTGGCTGGAGGACAGCAATTGCTGCTTGGGGACAGGCTGGGCATCAGTCAGCAGGTGGTGAGCAATTGCATTGTGCATCACTTGTTTTGTACATCTTTTATCATTATTATTATTATTATTATATCTTCCTCTGCTGTCCTATTAAACTGTCTTTATCTCAACCCACAGGTTTTACTTTTTTTTTCCCCGATTCTCTCCCCCATCCCACTGGGGCGGGGAAGGGTAAGCGAGAGGCCGTATGGTGCTTAGTTGCTGACTGGGGTTAAACCACACCATCAGAACAGCGCTGCCAGTTTTGCAAAATGTTATTGCTGATCCACTTGCTTTTGGGTAGCAATAACAGCTTTTACCAAATTCTTTGTCAAAGGGGATAAATTCTCTATCTTGGTATACAGACATAGAAACAGTTACTGTGGGGATACTTGTCACTATACAGACCTCATCACCCATATGAGACTGGAACTCAAATTTCATTGGTGGACAAAAAGCAGTGGGGTACATTTCCATGAATCTCTGCTTGTCACTTCGTGGCTCCAAGCTGTCAACTGCATTTTCAATGATGTCTAAGCCCTCATGCCTGGAAGTTTCAAGGTTATACTCTGCAGAAAGGTATGTTCTTAGGGCTCTGTTCAGACTAGCGTGGTATCCAAGATCGCAACACTAAAAACACAATAAAGGTAAAAGAAAATAAATTAAAAAGGAGGAACATCATTCCAATATCCCAAGCTGCAAATTATCACTAAAATTTTCTGTCCTGAAATTCTTCTGTCTTTGAAGTATTTTACAAAATATCTCGTAAATTAAAATACAATACTGGGGTCAAGACAGTAAGTATTTAGTATCCTCATTCTATTGCAAAGATTAAAGGATACGTTTAGAAAAGACATCAAGTGTACATGTATGGCAATATGTTTGCATTTGTTTATTAGATACAGATGTGCAGTTACTGTATTTACATAGAAAAGGTCTGGGACTCCACACACAAGTGGGCTTTTCAGTATTAGTGTCATACATAAGCCCCAGATCATCTATTTAAACCCATCCTGATGTAACTCCACCATCTAAGACAATGCTAGCACCAAACTGAAAATGAAGCAATTCCTGCTTACCATGTCTGTGCCCAAACAAAAAAACCCACAACTGCCTCCTGCATTAGTGACCTATCTAAGATGCTTTTTGATGCAATGAGGATAGTTTAACATCCTTTCCCCTGATGGTGAAAACTTATTTACTGTAAACACCTTATTTCCCATGCTCAGACAGAGCCAGCAATGTACATCATGTTACTAAATGCAGAAAGTCATAATTTATGTCTTTTTTTTCTAGAGGTGAGAATAACACTGGAGTGTAACTGAAACCTAATTGGTAGAACATAAAGTTGTGTTTGTTCTTGAATTTTAAACATCCTCGGTTTGCATTATTCATGATTGGTTAATATTTTAGAGGAACAGCTGAATATATTTTTAAAATGTCACAGCAGTAGCATATCAAGTGATTGTTTCCTTAATTTTTCCCCCACATTACACAGGAAACAATATTGTCAGCTTCTGCTCAGTGAGCTTGCAGGTAACGGCAGATGTATTGCAAACCTCTCTGTCGCCCCAACATCAGTCTGCTAAGAGTTGCGTACAAAGCAATGTTCTTTATTTGAACAGGAGAGATTTGTCCCAGTCAGAGGCCAATGCCTGGCTGGCGCAGTCAAGGAGCATGCTGCTTTAGGGCATCCCTCCTGCTTTAGGGCAGCCCCCAGCCACCCCTACCAGGTTCCCACCCGCAGTTTAAAATCATCCTTTGCTGCAGGACTTGCAAGTTAAGTGATGCAGTTGGGTAAAGAAGCAATTTGAATTCAGTCCACTGTAGACTATGTTTATATGCATACCTCCCTCACAGCTATTAGAAACCCTTAGGACTCAAGGGATCGTGTTCCCCTCCCTTTTCTCTTACTTATTTGAAAAAGGAGAGAAAAACAGAGAGAGGGAGACAGACAGACAGACATACAGATGCACACACTGCATGGGAAAGAGTTTTCAACCTATTTACCATACCTCAACCTGTGTGTAGAAGAGAAGGAAACCCCTCACACCTTGCCTTAGGTGCACTGATGACAGTGATCACATTGCTCTCTGAAATCTGACAACAGAGGGCTGTTTTATTCACTACAAAACTTCCAGAAAGACTAAGCTTTCAGTCCTAGCGAGTATCCAGATAGTTACTGCAGATGCGACAGTGGCTCTCCAAAAACCAGTTGCTGAACCATTTCAAGAAAATGGAAAAAAGATGTCATGTTCAATCAAACACACATAGGTTAACCTCTCTGTTTTGCATTTATAGAATGGAAATTTGTGTTACACTTACTGAAACAGCCACTCAACTTTTATACTAAAGCACATCCATATTTCAAAGACCTTCAGCCTAAAAAATATTGTTTCTAAAAGGAAAAGTCTCTTGGTGTTTTTCTCTTGTTCTGTGTCAAATCAGATCTCATATTTAATTCACGATCTTGGATGAAACAGACTAAAAGTGCTGATAAGAAAGTAGATCAGGACAGCTGTTTTATTTCATGTGCATTAGTTTCAGAGAGACCTCATGGAAGATTAAGCTGAGAGGAAATGAGAAATAGAGGGCAATGCCAGGTTTAGCATGGCCAACTACCCACGTATTATAAAACTACAGACCTCTAGAGCCTGAATTTTGGCTCTAGAGGATTAATCTGAGTATTAATAGAAAGCTTATTGATTTACAGTTAGAACTGTGTGGGTTCCTGATGCAGCTTTTTTGCAATTTGGAATATAAAATTGCAGCCTTTATGCTGTGACTACCAAGAACTTCATTGTTTAACCCTTAATCTATTCAGTAACTATCACCATGGTCATATTTTGCAAGTGATGACGGCTGAACAGGGTAACAAATACGGCCTCTCGGCCAAGAAGAAGATTCTTCAAGTGAAGCAGAATATCCTGCCAGACTAAGGCATTTTCTTGCAATGCAAATGCCAGCAGAGCAAACAAGAACTAAATCCAGAACCTGAACTAATGCCTTATCACCAGTGGCTCTTTGAACAGAATTTAAAATGCCTGAATTTGGAATTTTGCTTCAACAATTTAAGTAAAAATAGAATTTGTATGAGTACAGTTATTTTTTCAAAAGCAAAAATAAACACTCAGACATCACAACTTTTACTTCTGCCAGACCATAGTTCACCTTCTCCAAAATTTGGAGACAAAGATAATTTTAATTGGGGAATGGCTCTGTCACAATATCAACTCATGGCTACTCAGAAAGAAGAGTACTGTTTTAATCTACTAGTACTAGTGATGGTTTAGAAAGAGAGTTGTCTATAACGGAGATGGCACTTCGGGTATTTGTTCATTACTAAGACTAAAAATTCAAGGTACTGCCACTAAACTGCTGCCCCCACCATGTCCTGTCTGACCACGTTTGGAAAAAAAAAAATCACCAACCTTTCTGGTGTTGCGAAAAAGTACCTATGTATGCAGATACACAAACACACGTGCATGTATACACGATTTACAGGAAAAATCTGTAAATTTGTAGAAAGATTTGGAAAGTTCAAGTGAGTAACCACACTGTTAGCCAAAATAAATATAAAGCTTTGAGGTTTACTGATCAGCACACCAAGGCTACAGCCTGGATGGCTAATAAGATCTGCTATGAATCTATGGGCTAGAGAGATGAGATGTCAGTTGGTGCAGCAAGACATGAAGATGAGAAATGAGAGAATGAAGTCATAGACTATGAGTTTTATTGCATTTCTGGATTCATAAAGACTTTTGGTTGGGCAAAGTGGAGGGAGATGAGTGATGCATTTGGGATATGTGTGAAAAATTAATTTTGTAATTTGCATTTTATTCTTATTTGGAATTAAATCTGAAACAGTCTCAAGAGCATTTACTGTCTTTATTGCTCCCCACAGTATATTTAGGCTTGCACAAAACAAACTGCAGTGCTTAGCACAGAGCTTCAACCAAACAAGCAAGCTGCTCTTCATTTCATTTCAGGAATAATAATAAAATTCTAATGCCAATGGAGAGAGAAATTCATTAAAAAATGCCTTAACCTCTGAATAAGTCACTTTCTAATAATCCTGTTACACAGACATCAACATTCAAATCAAAGGGCTCTGGCTGTACATATCACATTTATGAATACTTATGTAATAAAGATTGTGAGCTGCACACACTCTAGCCTAGTTTTAAACTTGGTTCCATGAATGATTAACAAAGAACCTTTACAGAATAAATGAAGTTCATAATAGTTAAATGTTCCATAACTTCCTAACCATCCAAAGCATGCGAACTGCAATTAGAGATTCAGAAACTTCACTCTAAGACCAACACATGAATATTTTATTTATTCTAGCAGCAGAACTACAGTCAAATTGTTTTGATCACTATTTCCTAGCAGTTACCTTCAGATCATGAGTGTATGGTAAGTCTGAAAAAAGGTCCCTTCCTTCCTCTTATACCCAGATAAATCTAATAAACTCAATTACATGGAAATCTTCAAGTAAATGAGCAATAGCATGTGCCATATGGACAGATGTTGGTACTAACAGACAGATTAGCAGCGGTGTGTACTCTGTTGCTCCTCTGAAACCCACAATCTTAAAAAAATTTTTTTTACATACTAGTTAAAGCTTATTTAATTCAGCTAAAAAGTAATCTTTGCTACTTTTTACATAATACAAATAAAGAAAAAAAACTAATCATGTCCTCCACTTGAACTAGATCCTACTATATAGTCAGCAGAGAAGAAATATTCAACAGAAAATTCAAATTCCTCTAGCACAATATACAGAGGACAGAAATAGACTGTGCATATCAAATCCTGTTTATCCCTCTACTTCTTTGCAAATGCTGGTCCCAACCCTCAGCTCCCTAAATGCATTAAAACATCCAGCTAAGACTCAAGCAGTATTTTTATCTTGCTTTTATCACAAGAGCTTAAAATGAACAACACATCATCATTTTAAGTCAGAAGCTCTGAGCTTTCTTAATGAAATGAAGGAATTGAACAGTTCAGACTGAGTTCAGCTGAGGAACTGCAATTTAGGATTTTCCATGAGCCTCACAAATCAAGTTGCAGTGGAATCCAAACAAAAAAACTATGATTTTTTTTTTTTTTTTTTAAATACCCCACAACCTTCCCCAGTCTTGTTACCAAAAAATATATTGAACAGTTCACTGCATTCCTTAATCTATTTATCCCATTTTTATCAGACATATTTATCAGTAATGTAGGAAAACATTCAGTTTCATTTATGGGCAACACCAACAGCTCGAGGAGATCTAAATCCCTTCCATGTTAACTGGAATTCATACACAGAGAAGTAATCCCCTTCTGTACAGGCAAAGAGAGAGCTCGGGCAAGCACAGAAAGGCAGGCAGACAGATGGGGACAAAGTAGAGAAGGCAAAGAATGAAATCGCCACCACTGCTCTGAAAACTCCAAATCATACCATTACATTAACAGATTTACGGAATGAGATAGTCTGGACTGTTGCAACATATGGCCAGTAGGAAGCATGTCTCACATTCCAATGATATAACCCCAAAATCTTGCCAAGACTTGCATTTACAAAAAGTGTTTCCTTTGTCAAGTAGTAAACACTCTGTCTAGATACCAATGCTTTCACAGCATATTCTGATTAAATACAAATGGCTGAAAGACACTTCATTTAAACAAGCTCACAATCGGATTAAATTGGCTCTGAAGCAAATTCTGTTTGCACATGTTTACAACCTACTCTTACAAAACAGTGATGCAAAGGGCAGCTAGACTTTCCATTTAAATTCCTCAGGGAAGAGTAATTTCTAAAGCCATTTGGCCAAAAGAATGTTATTGTCTACATTGGTCCGTGGCTTGGAAAAAGCCATGCTAAGTAGGTATAATTTTCCTGCATTACTAAATACTATAGAATGTGTATTTCTATTAAAAACTAGCAGTCAGAAAGCTCTAGTCTTCATGGTTCTGTAAACATCTTCTCAAACAGTAACTCCAAAGAGTGTTGTCTTTGTATATATATGCAGAGAGAGCTTCACTTTGCTTCTCCTTGCAATTCTTTGTGAAGTTCCAGGCCCATGGTTCCTCCCCTCAGCTTTTAACGCTATGGCAGCTTCTGTGGACATCAATGAAATGGGTAAAAATCAGGTGCATTTTCCAACCTGAGAAAATTTTGACTGAGTAGAAACACACACTGAAGACATTCACTGGGAAATGTGAGCTCCAAAAGAGAAGGCAGGAGAGAAGACAAAATCAGCATCTTTCCAACCTCTGAAGGGGTGGGGGTGCTGGGAACAGAGGGAAAGGGACCTTTCCTTCCTTCCAGCAGCCAGGAAAAACTCATAAAGTTCACATTTATCAGACATGCCCTAACTAGAAGCTAAAAATCCATCATCCTTTACAGAGTAGCAGGAAAATCATCCATTACGTAGGAACAACTTCTCACTTGGGTGGTACCCTAGTAGGTATGCTGCTTGTCCTTAGTCTTCTGCCCTGATCTTCTATCTATTGGGATTCTGATAAATGTTTTCATTGCCTGGACAGGCCAGGTAGGTGGAGCAGAATGTGCAGGTGCATGGGTGTAGATTAGACAGAGATAATATACAGCAGAATAAACGAGAAGAAATCAGAAGAGAGAAGACATGCAACAGTGAGTAGGAAAGAGGAAGAAAAGAGATGTTGAGACAGAGACAGCAAGAAATACTGAAAATACAAAAAAGATACATCACCATCTCTTATAAGAAAGAAGCAAGAAAAAAAAGGAGCAAAACCATTTGGAGAGAAAAAAGTTGGAAGGAAAAAGGAATAAGTTATAACAAAATCAGGCAATATTTTATAAATTACAGGAAAACAGAAATGGCAAAGAAAACTGACTCTCAGTATTTAGAAACATACAATAAAACACACATATGCAGCTATTTTAGTCCATTCATCTCAAGAAGGCATTTTTCCCCTTCTCTATCAAGCTTTGCTTCTCTAGACGTTAGAAATGAGAAACCTCTTGCCAAATGCTGCATTAATTTATACTATATTACAAACCAGAGCTTACCTGGCTTATCTGTGTGATGAACATCCCACCAGAAATGACCGTATGTGAATGTTACGTACTGTTGTAAATAACAAATGCTATTGTTGCAGTAGAAAGCATATTCAAATATCTAGCATTTCATATGGGCCACAGAGGTGTACCCACTGCATTATTTAACACTACATTGCTAGTGAATGAATATTCTTGAGCTTGTGTTTGCTGTCTCCAAATGTTCTCTATCAAATACGTGGTCAGCTTACGAAGAGAGTGCGGGGCACGACATGACAGAGTGTGGGATCCTCCCTCCATATCATCTCAAAATGTCAGTAATAGAGGTTCTGGAGACCAAATGCTAGTACAAGTCAACATCAGTGTACAATCTCATTCTCTTAGGACGTTTTCACAGGAATAACAATGAAAATCAGCAACAATTCTGTTGACAGTTGTCCTGGTTTTGGCTGGGATAGAGTTAATTTTCTTCCTAGTAGCTGGTATAGTGCTGTGGTTTGGATTTAGTATGAGAATAATGTTGATAACACACTGATGTTTTAGTTGTTGCTAAGTAATGTTTACACTAGTCAAGGACTTTTCAGCTTCCCATGCTCTGCCAGGCGCACAAGAAGCTGGGAGGGGGCACAGCCAGGACAGCTGACCCAAACTGGCCAAAGGGCTATTCCATACCATATGAGGTCATTCTCAGTATAGAAACTGGGGCGAGTTGGCCGGGTGGCAGTGATCACTGCTCGGGGACGGGCTGGGCGTTGGTCGGCAGGTGGTGAGTGGTTGTATAATTTGTTTTTTCCCTGGTGTTCCTCTCTCACTCTCTTGTTGTTTTCCTTCTCATTACAATTTTTTTAAAATTCCAATTATTAAACTGTTCTTATCTCAACCCACAGGTTTTCTTACTTTTGCTCTTCTGATTCTCTCTCCCATCCCACCTTGGGGGGGGGGCGGGGGGGGGGCGGGTGAGCGAGCGGCTGGGTGGTACTTAATTGTGGACTGGGGCTAAACCACAACAACAGTACAGAGTACAGGACTGATTGTGTCTGTTTTGCAAACTACATGAAATAAGAATAAAAAGCAGTGTATATTTGATTCAATGACTAAATGAATGAAATGAAATGATTTTGAAGACACAGAGGAAATGCCTTCTTCTGAGTTAAAACATCACTATTACATGCCCACTTAAGAAGCTTATCTTGTAAAAAATATTTGTAGCCCAGAAATCCTTTTACAGTACAAAATGGAAATCTTTACTGTTTTTGTGTTGTTCCTGTCATATTTTCTCTTGCCAAGTAGGGAGAAAACGTAATGTTCTAACTTTAAAGGAATGGGTTCAGCATCTTATTGGCACTTTATTTTGTGAAATATAAAGCTGAAGGGAAAATCTGCTGATTATACCATACAATATTATAAATGATAAGTGTATTGTAGGCAACCCATATGACTAATGCATTCCCTTTGAAAATGAAGAAAAAAAAAGTATTATTCCTGAACAGAATAAACATAAAAACAAATGTGCCAATACTTACGTCAATTAAATCCGAAAGGTCATGAATATAATACTTGAAAACAGAAGCATTGGTTGCTTCAAGGGTGAGCAGGTATTCATTACGGGCCTTAATAGATTTCAGCTTGTTTTCAGAATATTTTGCTTGACGCTAGGAAAAAGATTGTATATTAATGTATTTGAATTACTTAATTTTTGGTATGTAGCAAAAATGTCAACAATTCAAGCACACATTCCTATTAACAAGAATGAATCTTAGTTGCCAGCCTGTTATGCATATAACAAATGTAATACAATGTGATAACTCAGTATTTTTTTTCAAATGTGACAAACCACATAGTAAGAATTATACTGGGAATAAAGTATGCCCCTCTCTGAACTGCAATTAAGTCAAGTTATCTATAACCCACTGCTAGTTTATTATGTGTACCTTGTTTAATTTTATTTCCCAGCTGGACTTCTCTGTCTAATATCATGCTAAAGAATGTCAGAAATGCATGGAATTTACTTCAAATGAAGGTAAATAGAAGGACTATTTACTTTTTCCTTCATTTTTTCAATCTTTTTCACAGAGCTCCGTCTCTGGTGCCTTTCTTCTAGTCGAATATGAAAAACAGGGTCTCCTGACCTCCCAATCTGTTTTTCTTCTTGCTTCTCTGCCTCCTTCAGTTTGCTTTCTGCACTGATGCTCTCTGCATGATACATGTGGTATGTCTTCATGACCTGCAGAAGACAGAGTCAAAGGAGAGTTAGGACAAAATGAAAATACAAAGGTATCTACAGAAAAATCACAGGGTCTTTGAGTAAAATGTTCTCTTATAAACATGGAGCTTGGATAAGTTTATTTGCCATCAGAGACTGAGGATTTCTGGTTGCATTTTTATTTTATTTTTATATATCTAAAATTCTAAATGTTCAGAGTGCTTTACCAAGCACTATGAATAAAGAGAAAGGTGATGGAGAACTAGTTGCGATGTAAGCATGTGAGACCATCTCTCATCCTGCCTCCTTTCTGCTCAGAAGGGCCTTGCATCACTGAAACGTTTTGATAGGCAATGGGGCAGCAAGCTATCAAATATTTCAGTCAAAAGCTGTGTAGAAAATTTTGGGGGGATTTTTTTTTTCATTGCTCTAAGAGGAAAGAGCAAAATCCTTCTTATTAAACTTCAGGATTCCTGTCTTTGAATGAAAACATGAAATAACGAGCAATAAATCTATGTCAGTGTCATATCTATCTGACTTCTTCAGTGCTAAGTTAACAGCTCGGCTGTGGACATCGAATGTTTGAAAGCAGAAGGACCCCTTCAGGACTGAGGAAAGGGCAAGGAAGCAGAGGCAAGGGGAAGTTTCTGTCTGGGAGCACATCGCCAGGCAGCTGGATGGCTGTCTACAGCCTGGAAAGAAGTGGCTCCCAACTGTGCAGCCAGCAGACTGGGTGCAACCTAAAACCAGATGAGAGCTGGAGAAGGAGCTGCCTGATAAATAAGTTGTGAAGATGCTTTCCCCATAGCCCCCCAGTTAATACCATTATCTTCCCCCTACACACACGCTGGCTCTGCAGCCAAGAGAGCTTGGGCTGCCAGCCTGCAAATACATGCTTGCACCGACCACAAAGAGGGAGAGGGACTGGTTCAGCCCAGTCCTCCCTTTCTTCTTCAAGCAAGAAAAGCCTCAGCCTGAACGCTGCGTAATGGGCAGCAAGCAAGCACAAACCACCTGCCTCTGCTGGGGAGGGCTGTCTCTGCCCACATCCAGCACAGAAAGCCTCTTTCCACCTTCCCCAGCCTTTTGTTTGTTTGGTTTTTGTTGTTGTCTTAAGTTTCAAGCAAGGAACAAAGCATGAAGGCATCCTCGGGCAGCCAGTGGCCTCCTCTCTTCTTCCCAGGGTGCCAAAGTGCTCTCTCCAGCAGATGTTATCTTTGGGCTGAGGCCATGCAAGCCATTCACATCTCCTCTGAAGGAAACAGCCGGGGAGAAATCAAATGGGCAATCAGCAGAGCTTTGCATGACCCATGGAGGAGTCAGACTAGTTTGGGGAGCTGCTTTGAAATATTCCCTAGGGAGAGGAGTACTTTTTGTAATTGAGTAGTTTGGCGAGCCTACGGATCATCCATAGAGTGGTGACACTGGGGACACTAAAGCTAGATAGTGCAAATTCGCTGCAGCATGGCTTAGTGTGGATCAACACAAACCAACAGCATGCCATGTCAGATGACGGCTGAACAGATGTATATTTAAAGTCTTGTGCAACAGAAAGAAAGAAGCTTTTAGAGAGCTGCACTTTTGTATAAATGTGTATCTTATGCATATGTTATACACCCATAACTGTGTATGCCGCTATTTAATACTGATGCCATGCTGTTGATACAACTGAAATAGTATTGGTATTAAAAATGAAACAGGCAACTCTTCACTAACTTCCTGTAGTAAGGTAAAACAGTTGGAGACACCCATCAAAAAGAGTGGCCTTGTTTTTATTTTTAGAAACATATGTTTACAGCACTCCGCTGAAAAAACCCAAACTGCCCGGAGCAGGGCTTAGTGTTACTGCTGTTCTTTTATAGCACAGTTGCACTCCAAGGCCCGACCAGAGTGCAGAGCTCCCTGCCCGAGCACTGTCTACACCCGCCAGGAACAGCCGCTGCCCCAGCAGCTCACCGTCTACGTGGATGAGGCAAAAACCTGAACACGAAACAAGCCGAGCTGGGAAGAGAAGGCAAGCCTGCAGAGCTGAGATCTGCACAGTTCCCAGCTTAACCAAGTGGCACGTTCAGTTCCCTATACTCTGCACTGTTACCAAAGGCATTTCTAAAATTGTTGATAATCTGTACTCAGAGAGTCTAACTTGTATAGCCACATGGAAAAAATTACTGAAAAGAGAAGAAATGTACTTCTTAAAGAAATGAAAGTGATATGGCTCTATTAAAAATGATGGGAAAAGGAAATGAAAAACAAGCTTGTGCCCTTCTCTTTTGGTCTTTTTACCCAATTTTTTGAATGCTTCTTTACAGAAGTCTACAGGTGTTTGCTTTTATTTCTTATCTTTTGTTCTGCATCAGCTCCAGAGACTTTTTAGTTGGTGGGACAAGGCTAATGCATCTGTCTTACCACCTAGGAAAGTTATTTTCTTTTGTATTCTTTCAGTTTTTCTGCCTGTAAAGAGGGAACAATAATAATCTCAGAGTTTCCTAACAGCACATCTCAAAGCATGTGACTTAAGTGGTGAAGCAAGGGTTTGTTCTGCTTGACAAAGGCAGTAAGCACTGAAGTTTTTGAAGCATTTTTTCTGCATGCCATGTAGCCCAGTAGACTAGGCATAAACGTCCTTCTGCAGTGGCTGTGACATTTCAGCTTGCCTCCTTGTTGAGTGAAGGAGTACAAGTGCATCACTACCAGCTCTCACCAAGAGGCTCAGATGCCTCCACGCTGACTCCGCTAACCTCACATCATGGAAGAGTACTTCTTCCCCTCACTGCCTGCTTACAGCACATGCTACCAAATCCAGAGTGTCCCACTCTACACTGACTGAAAGCCAAGTTTTGTGTGAGAATGACATGGAGCTCATAGTCTCTATGGGGAGCCAAGATGTCTACTTGAAATCCATTTTCTTGCAACAAACTCTGCACAAGTTCTTGGTACAAATGATTCCTAAGGTAACTAAAATTGAAAAAGAAGCCCTCCCTTTGGCAGTATACTCAGGGATGGACAACAGTCAGAGACCGTCCTACCCTAGCCACACTGGCTAAGAAATCAATACAGACTATGTACAGAGCAGTGATCAGCCTATGCATTTGACTCCTGTCCAGTTTGTTATGTTGATAGCACTGCTTGTCTCATAGCACTAGTGACATCATCATTTTGCAAGCCTCTGGGGAAAGCTGACAGCTCTAGCCTTTTTCATTTGTCAATGTTTTTTAAGAGCTGATATTGCAGCAGCTAAGCTTAACTTGAGAAAGCATTATACAGACACATATGGAAAATAAATGGGAACAAGCGAGGGAGCTGGCTTCCAAGTATTTCAGTGCACACTTCCTCAACAAATTAGCTTAGAATTTGCATGCTAAGTTGCATATATGACTCTCTCCCTTAACATTATACCATCTTTTCTCCCTGGAGTTTTTAAAAGACTGTTAGATACTGTAAAAGAGGGTAACAGGCTTGCCTAATTCTTGTAAATAGACTTACTGTATGAAGAGTTCTGAGATCCACAGATCTCCAATCTGTGAATATGTAACAGATCCATAGATCTGTTATCCATCACTGAACTGACTTTAATTAGTCCCAAAAGTGCTTATTGATCAACCATCAAGTATGCACTGAAAAGAGAGAGCAGGGTCGTAATTTTGCAGATGCTGAACTGTCATCATGACACATGCTGCACTTCTCCGCTGTAGTGAACAAGCATTGTTAAATGCATACCAGTCCCTTTCTAAAATTAAACAGTGAGTTTATCTCCTATTAATTTAGCAGGTTTATTCTGCAGATCCAGTGATGTAAAATATAGATTTCTGTCAGATAACTAAGTCAGACTACAAACAGATGAAAAAGATTCTGCTACCCAAACTATGTACTTTCCCACTTGTAGGTGACAGACTGTTCACTTAGCGATATAAATGTCTTGTTTTGTGTGCCAAATTTTCAGCATCATTCATAAGAGCTCAGCAAATAGGCTTAGGGCAGAAGATAGCACTTATCACAGGGAAGGGCACATTAGAATAAAGCTATAGATAATTATTTTATTTAAACCCACAATTGTTATCTGGGCAAATCCATCAACAAGACAGTAATTAGTGCTGTACTTTTGTGGGCTACGAGAGAGGAACGTTCCCGTAGCAAGGTGCTGGCTTTCCTTTTCTACATGCATCCTTCTTTTCTAGAAAGCTTCTTAACTCAACGTACTAAGACTGAATGCTACAAAGTTAAAATATATTGGAATTACCATGTGTTACATTTTTATATAAAACTGCATAATTAAGAGCTTTTTCATAGTGTTTCTCAGGAAATAGGCATTTAATGGAACAGTAGTTCATCCTTGTTGCAATTACCATGTTTGAATTGCTTCAGAATTGTCTCTGCTAAGTTGTGAGTTCTTATCAGAAGGTGGAGTTGCAAGGGATTCATTAAATCAGGCTAGCTAGTACTTTCCCCAAGAAATAAGTAAAACCTTATGCCAATTTTACTACGTTAGTGGCCTCTAGCAGTTAAGCAGGCTCAGTATTAGCTGTTTTCAGCATCCTGTTCACTTCCAAAGCAACCTCTGATGTAGTTCCAGGAATTGTCACTGATATATTACTACCAATACAGAATTACTGATTTCACCTTCTCAGATCTCTGGTGTGCTACAGTAAATTGGACTTAACTTTTCTATAGAGAATCCAGATTCTGTGTTACTTCAGCAAAGAAAAAAGAAAATCTGGCAGCAACTACCCTGAGAAATTAAACAGCCAAGACTTTTAAAGAGTAAGATAAAGCAATGGAAAATGCAAGCGGCACAGCAGCTCTGTCTTATTTAATATCAAATTGTTTGCTTTGGACTGTCCCTACTTTTTCATTTTTCTCAAAGCCTTACATTTGTATTGCTTGTGAAAAGTGTGATGCCAGTAGGAGTAATTTGGAAAGCCAGGTGGGAGACATGAAGATATATTTTTATGACATGCATCACTTTCTCCACCATTTGCCTCATCCTTATTGCCAGAACAGCTCTGTATTTTTAGCAAATTTGTCACCTCATTGATCCCCCTGCAACTCCTTTAGAGGTCATTTATGAATATGCCCTCACCCCTAAATAAATCCAGTGGAGACCTCCCTCCATTGCAAGAAAAGCCTCTGCCTACCTTCTGTTTCCTACCATTCCCAATCACTCAGATGTTACTGACATATTCCAGTATTTGATCTGATAATACAAGATACTTTAGCTTTCCAGAGAAATGGAAGAAGAGTTTGACTGGGGAGCTCTCTCTGTTGCAAAGATGATCTATTGTAAAATCAATAACCTGTTGCCTCTTTAAATCAACATGTAAGAAGGTTTCTAAATCTCTCCGTTCACAAAAAAACACCAACGCAAACCTCCTGCAGTTTTCAGTTTGACCAACTTTTTTCCTGTAATTGTCAGGAAATAACCTCCGCTCTGTGACCCCACACAACTAACCAGGCTCCTCTTTCCCCTTCCCCACTCACTCAAAAGTTACGCCTTGCTCTCGTTTCAACAGCTTATATGCTTATGTAAAACATGGGACTAATTACTAGTCTACATTGGCTGAAAGTGTAATAAGGAGAGGACTAAGAGAGGAATGCAGCAGCTGGGATGCTGCAGACCTGAAAATACTGACTGGCTGGCACAGCCAGGGAGAAGCCATGCATAACTAAAAGTACTCGCCACTCATAATTCACTGAACTTGCAAAGATATAGACTGAAGCTTAGCTATTGAATTGTTTTTAGCATGATGTCATCATTTAAGAACCAGTGCATAAAATACTGAGAATTGAAAATACAGAGTCTTAAAATGCATTTTCGCTAGTCATGTGAGTAACACGTAGAAACCATAAGAATACGTAATGTGTAAGAAAACCTTCCCTATGTAAAAGAGATGGAAAATGAAAAAATAAGGTTTCCCTTACAAAATTCTGATTATTCCAGCAGAATAAGCCTGCTTTGCTCACAGGTTCTTAGAACATCTTCTGAAGCCTCAGTTCACCTGCTTTTGTTCTTATTTTTTCAACAATCCTGTACATGATGTGTAATTTTAATGAGGATGGCACAAGCCAAAGTCAACACTAGCTAAGCTACTCCCAGGGAGTAAATGAAGACCTATAGTACAAAACTCCTATTTCCATGATAACTCCTAGTAATGAAAATGGGAAAAGGAATTAATTACATAAAGTGAGAGAAAGATCTCTTATTAGTGTGCATTTTTAAAGAACAATAGGTATTTAATACTCCAAAGTGCCTAATTTCATTTTTTTTGACATTTCATTGCAGTTCTGAGCCTTTCCACATTAAATAAACAGCCAAAATGCTTTCTAGTCTCTCTCAAAATGCAGAGGTTCAAACTTCCACAAGTTAAAAAATATCTTTGAGCAGAAAGGTTTTTTAATTTAAAATATTCATAATGCACTCTTAGTGGAAGGTGGCATGTCTCTTCAATTCCTCAGTGATTTCTTATTTTCTTCTCTTAGAACAGTTTCTTCTTTGCAAAATCTATGGCACTGCTTATTGACTTGTTTGATCTAAAAGACGTCAAAACCAAGGGACACAACTCCCAAACTACGGCAGGTTTTAGATCTGGCCCTACGAACAGGTTTAAAAGGATTTTCTGAGGCAGAAGTGCAAGACTAGACTTTCAGACATGGGTCCCAAAGTCACCTTTTTTTCTGACACCTTCTATGATACAGAAGACTAAGACACCTGATACAGCCTTGTCACCTGAAGAAAAGTCAGTTGTTATTCTGATACTTAGTACACTGTGTTAGAACTCACACATTAAAAATATTTGGACCAAATCAGTAGCAATTCCTTTAAACATCCCATTTATTCTGGATCATCCTAGATAAACTGGGTTCGAGATACCTGGTGCTCGAGAAGTCTGAAAGCAGGTGTGGTGAAGCTTCAGGTCTGGCTGCCATGCTAGAGATGGGTGGGTAGAGCCTGCCATCATGTGGGTTTGAAACAAGCATTTAATCCAGCCCCTGACCCCATAGCATTAGGGAAATCCAGGCAAGCACTGTCTTAAACCTTGTCAGTGGAGTGAACAACATATTTGCTTGAAAGAGTTACTGTGGAGCTGCAGAACTACTGTGTGTGCCTGATACGTCTGCCTAAGGAACCCACTCCTTATCTGAGAAGTTCAAGAAGTAACAAATAAAAGATGCAATTTCTTTATATTGACTATACACCTGTGCCGCAGCACAAACACTTCTTACTATTTTAGCTTTTAGTGATTTTAATTATCTTCTCTCATTCTCTTCAACACACCTTTATGCACAACTGTTTATTTCTGGAGGGTGACCTTAATTTACAAATCTTTCTTGTAAGATAAGGAATGATGATAAGAAGTAAACAGATTATTAAACCCTTCTTCATACACGCCCTCAGTTCATTAAAAACTCCAATACTTTCTCCTTGCTCAAAGGCTTTAGAGGTATTTAAACTCCAATAAGGCTTCACATTTTAACAGTTATACTTCATGAACGTACCATTCCTTTAAAAAAACCCAGAATTGAGTAATAGGGAGAGACTTCAATATTAGTATATTATTCACTGACTTGAAATTAATTTGCTTTCTTTTGGACACAAAGATTTATCTCACAATAGTAAGACTGAATTTTATTTTTTTTTCTTTCCATAAATCATGGGGCAAAGAAGAAGATGACTTCTCCTTTTTGTAAGTGACTGAGAAACATACCTCCAGGATTTTGAAATTGTAGATACTTGTTTTGGTAAGGCCACTGTGATCTTATTCTGTAAACAGTAAATGTCACACACTATTAAAAACCTATGCATGAGGTTTTCATGTGTCTAGATATCTTTCTACCTGTATGTACACAAACACATATATTACACAGACATGCTGATGATCATTCTAAAGATGCAATCAGTGGAACTCATGTTATTCGGCACCATATTGTCACTTTTTTTACTAAGCATGGGTTGTATCTGGCTAAATATGGGTATCTACAGCTGACCAATGCCTTTGCAATCAATGAAAAGCTGGACAACGGGGTTAACAGTGTAGATCATTTCAACTGAAGCAGATGCTTGCATCTGATCAAAGGGGTTTGATCTCCCCATATCAGATTTCCAGTGACTGTAACTGGAACCCAGATGGCAAGCTAAGATATTTGTACCTACACTGCAGATGCCTGAAAATTAGGTAAAGTAAATTCCATCCCAAGAAACCATCCTGCAGCAGTAACCTAATTCAAATTGTGCACATGCTCTGTATTCTACTAACTTCAAAAAACTTCCTATTTTACAAAAATCTTAAATTCTGAGAAAAGAATTAGCATTTACTGGAAGCCATAATATGGAAGTTAGTATCTGAATAAATTTGTAGCTATCAGTGGGAAGATACAGCACTACTGTGAAGAAAAAGAGTGAAAATACCAAAATCCAGTCCTGCAGATTTTCACTGGTGATTCAGCAAAGTATTTCAGCACATGCTTCACTGTTTTCCTACCCCGGGAGCATGGGCACTAATCCCACACCTCACCAGGCACTGGAATTACGCAATTGTTTAATTGAAACAAGACTGTATCTTCAGGGCTTACTCACCACTAAAGCCCCACTTGTGCAATGGCTCTTACAGTCGATGATCCCCTGCAGCTGTGTGAATTGTCTGCGGCTATCACTACTTCGCAGAAGCTGATCCTAACATACTTCACTGACTACAGGCCTAAGCCAACAAGGTTTTGCAGTATTGCACCCTATAAAATCAGTGGTGGTTTCAGGAAAAAAAGCAGCCCAAAGAAAACCCCTCAAAAAAAAAAAAGGTGGTGGTTTAGGTAGGTTTTAGGAATCTGTGTCTATAACGACAATCCAAAAGAACCCAGGGCAGTGAGACAGGTCTAATTTTCTTTGGATCTCCTTTTTGCCACCTGCGTTGTTCTTGTGTTCAAATGTTCTTCAACCCATCCACTGATTGTAACCAAAATGATTAGTTTGTTCTTTTGTAACTAAACAACACAGAGATAGGAGTGGGGTAGACAATACTTAAATGTTGTGTTTGTACACCTATGGCTATGGATATGCTACTATGCCCAAAGACAACAGGACGAGGCATAGTATGGACGTGCTGCTATGCTCCCAGTACAGCCCCAGCCCATCTTGACAATGAGTCGAGAGGCAGTTAGAATAATCGGTTTGTGTTAGAATAGGAATAAGGGTGCCAATCATTGTTAGGGACCATGCACCATGAAGAAGGGAAGCAAGTTACATAAGCAAGATGATATTGTGCATGCCCATAAGAAGGGTTTAACTAAAGGACACACCTGTACGACCACCAAGGACCACCAGAGACCCCCATGGAAGCCCCTCGGAGTTCAAGGATGCATGTGTAATGACCATGCAAATATGATAATTAGTTCTGGGAAATAGAATGAATATGCATGATAATTCTGGGAAATTTGATGCATATGTATGTAATCGGACAATATAAGCTTTGGTTGATGTCACCTGCAGTATGCATGCTAGGTGGAATGATCCCCCATGCATCCGGCACCGTAATAAAGAATGCCTGCTTCTTAATACTACATTGGTGTTAAAGAGTTTGATTCCCGATTTCAGTGACATGATGGGTGCAAAATTTTCCCTAGGTCAAGAGAAAAACCGACAAGATGCTCAAAAGTAATGTTTGACTGATCTCTGCCTGAGGAGAGCTGGTCTCTGATATCTTCCTAAACTTCCTTAAAATCACAAATTGTTTCTTGATATAAATATTGTGGGGTTTTTTTTATAGTCCCCCAAATCTTGAGGAGAGGGAAGGGAGCAATCTAGAGATTGTTATGCAGGGTACTGGAGCATAGATGTTTCAGTTCTTCCAGAACTGAAAAGAGAATTTAGATGTACAACTTCCTCAACCAGCAGGAATCAAGAGACTTTTATAAGAGGTGGATGTCAACTGTTCCTCTTCATTGTACAGCTATGTTTAAAAAAATTCTTGCTTTCTTATTTCTCAGAACATATCCCCTCAAAAAAATATTTGCGGAAATAGTTATTAGGTAGACAAGACATCATTCTGTAGTAACAAGTTGTGTAGATGGGTTTCAAAGAAGAAAGTAAGTTCAGACCTAACTTCTCTCAGATTTTCCAAAGAGTTAGCAGCAGCTTGCCAGAATGCTCATAGTGTTTTTTTCTTGACGTCTCTAAATGGTATGGAAAGCCTGCACAACCCTCTATTTTTCTTTTCATTATTTACTTATCCCAGCCAGGGAGAGGGGAGGGCACGTCAGTAACATTTAGACAGCACAGCACTGGATCTGCAAGCACCTATGATTTTTACTGAGTGTAGTCCACGAGTCAAACCAAGCAGTGGCAGCATGGACAAAAACAAGACAGAAAAGGAAGAAGCTTTGCTCTGGTAAGCTCTGAGTAGAAATGTCTTATTAATAATCAACAAAACTTATATAAACTGGCTTAGCATAGTCTGGGGGGAAAAAGGGTTGAAAGTAAAGAGTAATCCTGAAAGCATTAGCATCTGTATTCTA
This sequence comes from Ciconia boyciana, assembly GCF_034638445.1. Classification (NCBI taxonomy): domain Eukaryota; kingdom Metazoa; phylum Chordata; class Aves; order Ciconiiformes; family Ciconiidae; genus Ciconia; species Ciconia boyciana. Next base: position 38,074,021 of record NC_132934.1, on the reverse strand, counting down.
AACAAGTGAGTAGTCTTTCCAAAAGAGATAGTTTAGACTTGTGTAAAAAGACAAAAATAAGCATCTCCACTGGGGGGTAACTTACTAGATAAAAGGCCACTTAAAGCTTACAGAAGTAGTCCGATATGGAATTTGTATAAGATAAGCTAAGTAAGTAACTGTACTTACTGTGTAAAGCTCGTTAAGTACTTTCATTAAGTCTTCATGAAGCTGAAACGCAATCTCTTTGCTCTGTAATTAAAAAGAAATCATTAGAAAAAAGCATGCAAAAACTGCAGCATACATTTGCTTCTTGATATTCGTACTCGTTCATCTTAGTGAATGCAATGTTGCTTGCAAAGACACCGTTCTGACAGAATTACAGTGCACTAAAAATAATGACTCAGGGATGCAGAGGTAGACAGATAACATCTGGACAGAAGACTTCTAAAAGGAAACCCAGAAGTAATTTGAGAGATTTTCCCATGAAGCATCAGGCAATTAGATGCCAACAGAAAGGGTAAAGTTCAGGATTAATGTTACAAGCCTTTTTAATGGAACAAACTGTGTACTGTTTTATAACTGCTATGATATATACAAAAACTAAACCACGTGGAACGTGATATTCTAGAGGGACATCCCGCCCAATTTTACATCTAGAATAGTCTTTGTTTCTCAGCACATGCAACTATCTAAATATTTATGCAAGAAATAATTGTGGTTCCTCTTTGAAACAGATACCCAACTGCATAATATTCCACAGAGCGGGCTGCTGAAACAGCTTTGTTTAGCTTTTCTGGACTGTGTCTTTACTTTCATTCTGACCCAGAAAAAAAGAAATGCTTAGCAGTAGATACTAAAGAAAGCAAGTATGTCAAAATAAGAGTATTTAATTGGAGACTCATTCAAATATATTCCTTTGTTAGTTGTCCGTAGCAGTTTGATCAGATGAAAATTATGGCAACTGTGCAAGAGTTGAAGGCATTTGTACCATAGCCTTTGGAAAACAGCTATAGAATACAGCTATGGGACTTGGCAAACAGCCTGGCTACATTTCTTCTGCAATGATCAGCACTGTAACATCCATGCTGGAAATGTCAGCTGTTTTTTCTGTGAATAAATTGATAATTAGCCCAGCTTCTAAAAACTCCAACTTCATGATAGATAATGGCCTTAGCTATGACAAGTACTTTGTATTTGTATAGAAACCAAAGGAAAATCCTCAGGGACAGCTCATCTCCAAAGCTGCTAACAGTTACTTGGCCATCACTGCAGGAATAATGGTTTCTGAATGAGAATTTCCAGTGCAATGCCCACGTATGAGGAGGAACCACACCACACAACCCACCCACTGTGTCTTCCAGGAGGATGAAACAGACACATACAGTAGCTGGAACAGAAAACTTTGCATTTTTTTCTCCTATTCCTACTGTCATACTCCTAAACTCTGGACAGTATTTTAAGAAACCTGCCATATCATTTATCAGTATTCACTCCAATCCTTATATGCAAGATGATTTTTAACTGACAAGAACCTGGAAATATAAATTAAAAAACACTTCAGTGAAATTCTTTTATTCCCAAGGGCATTAGCTGTAGTAGCTAAGGCACAGTGAGACAGATGCTCTGAAGCCGAGTTACACAGAACTACTGTGAAACTCTCCTCATTGCTTATACTTTTCAAAGTCTGGTATTTTTCATGAGGTATGCTCTACTACTGAAGCATCTAGAACATAAGGCTTACTACTTCCATTTCTTTGCAAATATCAGATTATTTTCATCTAATATCAAGGACAAAAATTCATATGCATAACAGTGCACAGAGTGCTGGTAAAGAATTGGAAAAGGATTGCAGATTTGCAAGCTGCTGTAGGGAAACACAGTAAAAGCTTTAGCAAAAATTCTGAATTGCTTTTCATTGCTTTACATTGGCACCCTGCCTTTAAAAGTCAGCAGTGCAGCTCTGACACAGCTTACACATCTCAAAGCTCCAAGAAGTGGAGGCCACCTGTTTTCTCTTGGATAGCTGCTTCTATAAGCACTGAATATGAGCGGTCTGTTTTTCAAATTACTTCAGCAGAAAGAAGGACAAAAACATACAAACAAGATGGCTGACATTAAGACTGGAAGATGAAAGCATACACGTGTGGGAGAAAACTGTAGATGAACTCCAGCTTCAAGCACTTTATTCCTTTCAACTGTTGGTCACTACCATCTCAAAGCTGATGGCAACTCAAGCCCTAAATACAGCAACGCCGATTCTAAGGCAGCATGCCTTAACCTGGCAGTGCAAAAGTTTGTTTGAGAAGGTGAGACAGAAAACCCCAAACCAATTTTCTCTTTACCCTTTGCAGATTTTGTTGTAAGTGAAGCACACAGCAGTTCATTGAAAGACGCACCCTCCTTTTCTGCTCTTCAGTTATACCTTAATGCAAATAGACACCAGATGAGTTGAGGATTTGGGGAATGATCACTATTTACTAGGATCCATTTCTTCTCTCTACTCCTGTAGAGCTTTGTCCAGCACTGAAGCACAAGCTGTCTGGTCCTCAGGATTTACTGGCCACCATGCATACATGATCTTTCCCAGGCAACACATTGATCAATGGTAAATTTGAAAGCGAATGGAAGAGATTGCAGTAGAAGAAAGAGGGAAATGTTTTTAGGAAAGGACAATAGGCTTTAAAATGGGAAGCAAAAAGAAAGGGAGGGAGGTGATCAGCAAAAAGAGTAAAAATTAGGAAGAGACAGCCTAGCAGTGCCACATGATCACAGATGAGTCATCCTTCCACCAGTTCATCTGGGGACTCCAACCTGCAGAGGGTGCCTGTAGTGATGGATAACATGTCAGTTGCTGCCTCTTTCTGCTGAAAGATTTTGTAGGAATTGTCCAATAAAAATCAGGAAATTTGGTTAACCTCAGCAGTATAAAAGGGATTTATTTTCAAGAACCAACTCATTTTACATTAGCATTTAAGATCAAGAAATACTGACTCGAGTGGCAAGTGATACAGCTTTTAGTGTGTAATATATAGCGCGTTAGAGCACCAGATAAGAAGTGCATTTATTTTCAGTGGTTAATGGCTCTCCTATTTCTCTTTTATGCTACCTATTCCCTGCAGTAGTTTGAATGGTGTGCTCTTCTAGGAGCCTATCCTCAGGGTAGCCAAACAACAGAATGTAAGATGCAGCACATTTTCCTGGGGCTGAGTTGATAGCTCTAATCAGGCCATTAAAACCTGACAAACAATCGCTGAGGTACTTCTTTATTCACTATGTCCTAGAGCAATGTAGTAGCATCTATTAACCAAAAGAACAAAGAACATAATAAAAATGTTAGAGCACATGCAAACTCTTCCTAAACATATTATATATGTTACTAATCTGGTTCAAAGCATTAAGAGACAGTAGCAGTTTTTTTTTTCACCTGATAGTAGGCTAGATCATGCCCACGCAACGGACAAATAAGTGTACCTAAACCAGCCTTTCAGCACGTGCTCAACTTTCAACACATCAGTGGTCCTACTGATGTTATAAAGATTTATATTTATGGAATAATGTCTGAGAAACTTAAAATTTTATTCCACATTAATACTCTTTCATTGAAGTCTGTAAGAATCTTTCCATCCATTTCAGTTAGAGCATAATTGGGCACCCAAACTTTACTCTTTTGTTTTGTTAACTGAAATTTAAGAGTCAGTTCAGTTCTTCCTGGAACTCTTTAGTGTCTGTATTTAGCACAGACAATGCTACTCTCAGTTACATCATTTAGGGAAAATATTCTGTGACTATTGCTTTTAAATGAGTCCGCTGCTGGTCCCTGGGGGAAGTGATGTGCAAACCCTTCTTTTAAGGAGCTTTCAGGAGCTGTGGTGACACTGACATAACCAACTCATAGTAAAATTTTGTCCCAGATTTGCCAGTCTGTAGCAACAAATAGCTCTGCTATCCTTTTAAACCTTTAAATGTTTAAGAAAATGATGCAACAAATCTCTATATATGCCACAATCTTTATAAAATCAAATAGATTTGGCAGGTAGTCATATTCCTCGTTAATAGCCAGATTATGGAACTAAAATATTTATTGTGCTTGGCTTGTCCAGCATCTTTTACTGTAAACACTGGAAGATATGTTCATCTTGGCTCGTTATGGTTTCTGTCCAAAGAAAATACATGTTTATAAATTATAAATATACAAATCTGCTTAAGGATTTCGTGGGTATGTGTTTATACAGTTGATTATTAATGCTGCGGTAACCAGAATCACTGCATGAAATGTTCTGCATAATACTTTTCCCTTCTGCTTGACATTTTTCCGTATTACTTTATTCTTTAATTGTCCCCATGAGGCCATCTACCCCATCTGCCTGAAGAAACACACAAGCATGCAAGGTTTGAACTCTGCTACTTTATGTTTGTAATTTTATGTGCAGCATGAAGGCCAGGCATGAACAGCATTCTGTACTGCTTTTATATGCCAGCGACTAAAAAGAAGAAGAGCTTAAGTGCCTATCTAGAAGTATGAGGCCTGACATAATATCATCAGATAAATGCCACAAAATCTCTGAACGAGATCCTATCTTTGTCCTGCATTTAGTACATTTAAACAGATGCCAGTTCCTGACCCCTGGAAAAAAGAATGACAAAGAGCTCCCAGGAGAACAAAAATAATTAATACCCTTTAGAATGTTAAGTGGGCCGGCCTAGACAGGAAAGCCATGTACAATCAGGTACCTGAATACAACATATCCTGGCCCATCAGAACATGTAAGGTAGAACCAACAGGGATCATTTCACTAAAATAATCCAAATGTTGAGACAGATGTATAGATGCACACAAAAGGAGGAACCAGAATGAGGACAAACAGACAGTGAGACAAGGGCAAGGTACAAAGACCAAGGGGCACAGACATCTCTCATCACTACATTTCATATAGACCAACACTGGGTACTGCACACAGCTTTTACAGAAGGACTAGAGATAGGGGTTGCTACAGACTCATGACTTTGTGCTGTATCCCACATAGGAGACATCAGCAGGAGAGGGAACAAAACAATACTCTACTGCTAAGCATGGCCAGAAAATGGGGAAATTGTTTTATCTTTTCATTACTACAATTCAAGCTGGAGCCAATCTTAGGATAGCATACAAACAGTATCCCTCTAGAAAATGTTGGGCTCACTTCATGGAAAAGTTTCATTTGAGGACCTACGTGCCCACCAGCAAGGTGGAAAATGCCAGTAAGGGCTACCATTGAGAAGGAGAATGGGCAGCCTCATCCTCTCGGGAGGAGAGAGAGGGAGAAAAAAGAAAGAGCAGAAAGAGCCAAGAAGCTCAGAGTGACTTTCCTGTTGTTTCCTCGATTCTTGCTTGTGAGCAATGGGGCAAACCACTCTGAGGTACTTTCCCTTTCTGCAACCAGCAGCTTGGGGGTTCAGGGCAGAACAATGGAGATCTGCTCTGATCACAGACTTGGTGTAGTTACTCTCCAGACTTGGAAGTGGAGCTAAAGCACCTCCAAAGTTGCAGAAGCTGCTGCTGCAAGACCAAGGGAGAACTAAAACAAGATGATAATAGTGATGCATAACACTATTAGGTTAATAAACTGCTAGATATATAATTAAATGATCTAATTACTGAATATAGAGAAGCTTGATTAGCTGGTATTTGGAAATTACTTAGAAAGACTTTAAGTGCTCCTATGTGCAATGCTGTGACAGCCAATGGAGTACAGATATGTTAGATGGGTGTATTTCCTGCTCTCGACCATGGACTACAGTAAGACATTAAGCATGCACTTGTCAGTCTTCATTTTTGAAATCTTCATATTACTACTGTTCTTATTATTTACATTTATCACTTATAAGAGAGAGAGTACATATTTCACAGAACAGTATGATCAGACTCCAGTGTAGAAGTATCTGCAGGATATGGTTTGTCTCTACTTTAATCTGAAATCTGTGAACAGTGAACAAATCCCATACGCTTTCATAGGGATGACACCCATTGAGATTGATTATACTTTTCTCTGACAGAACTTTTTTCCAAATCCAGTCTTTTTCAAAAGTAGCCTACAGAAAGTGACAGAAATTGGTTAATCTATTTGATGTTCCACAAATCTATTTGATGTTCCAACAAATTCCACACCTTTTTCTTTGGGGAGAATACAGTTTGATGGAGGAGAGTGTTGGATTCATTCTAATGCACCTTTCTCATTCTAAATGCACCTTCTCTTTGCTCCTGTGACCTCTGTCTGCAAGGGGGACTGTAGTACAGGACAGGTGTTCTGCACCTAAGTTCCTTCTGTTGCCTGATGGACATCCATTAAGCATTTCTGGGACAGTCTGTGACGAACCTTGTTAGACTGCTCATTCACATCTGACAGAAATTATCACAGAAACATAGAATGGTTTGGGTTGGAAGGGACCTTTAAAGACCATTATGGTTGAAGCTGCCCATTTGGGCTAAACATAGATGTAGACAGCTTATGTTCTTCATCAATAAAGCAAGACAATTTGCTAACAGCTTCACCTCCTGCACAGGTCTTGTTTTTTCTCTTTGTCCAATGTTGTTCACTTCATTTTATAACTCCCTTCCTTTTTCACAGAAGAGAAACTGGAACTTCATCATCATTCAAGCTATAATCAATTCTGCAGCTGGGAACTAACAGCAAATAAATCACCAGTACTCTGCAGCAAGCACCACAGCAAGAACTGTGCACACTGGGACTCAGTGGAAATACCAACCTTCTCCAACAAGTATTGATTCCCGACAGACTGAAGTCCTAAAAGTAAGTTCTCAAAATTAATAGTGGTGAACCACCGCTGCCACATTCAGGCCACGTGCTCGTGAAGCTCACTTACACCATGCTGAGGTGCCGCTGGTCTTCCTGCCACCCTTCCCCTCACATTACCAGGCCTGGCTCAGATGCCTTCACACAGCCTTTGGTGAGCTCACTCTGCCCGTGCTCCACCTCAGCTAACAGCTGTTTGACACTGTCCTGCTGAGTGTCAGCTGGCAAACCCTGCTGAAAGGTAGGATAGGGCTGCTGAGGACCTGGGCTCCACTAACACGAGCTCCAGGTTATGCACAGCAGGACTCCCTCGATTTCCTTTCTCTTCTTTCCCCTGTAGAAGATGCAAGTTAGGAATAAAAAAGCAAGAGCAGCTGCTTGCTCTTCTTCAAGAAGCCATGCTAGAAAGAAAATTTGAAATGTTGCACGTTCCTGGACATGATGTGGAGGAAAGAGACGAGTCTGTCAAGAAGTTGTGACAAGATACCTCCCGTTAATGCACTGAAAGCGTCCAGATATTTTCCTCCTTCCGAGAGGTAAGCTGCACCAATCTCCATTAATAAGTTATGAGTGAATGAAGAAGGACACACACTTCTCCATGGAAACTTTATCTAGATATTTTTGTACAGTCCATCTGGAGAGAAGGGAAGGAAAAGCAAGATTTCCAGTGCTAAAGAACTGAACTACACTGAAAGCAAACAGGCTAGTCTAATAACGCAGACCTAGTGAAGAAGAGATTTCTGAGATATGATATAAACAACTGAAAAACTATTCCAGGTTCAATACCAAAAAATTTATACTGGGCCAAGCAAGTCTGAGATATCTCCACATAGACAGTACTGCAGCACTCTTAAATTGCTTTTCCCATTATCTTTTCAACTTCTGTAATAATCTTCTGTATTAGCAAGTTTAGTGGATTGTGAACTACAGTTTTATGCATCAGACATATTATATGAACAGACCATTACTGATTGAGAAACTATAAATTTCAGCTCTATTACTGTTACAGGTTTTAATGCATGCCAATAAATGTGATTAATGTTTTTACTTTTTTCCTCCAAGTACAACCTATGTGCTCCCTAAATGATTCTTCTCCCCACCTCATTGCTATCTATCTAGGATTGTGGTCCTATGCGAAATCAGTTCCCTATTTCAAAAACGTTAATCTGGTACCCTTGCCATCATTTAGTCACACGCTTTACATTCTTTAACCTTTATTCTTTTTGAACTCATTTTTGTATGACGCTTGCCTACCAGCATCCCGCTGTGACTGATGGCTATGCATTTATAATCTATTTTTATTTCAGAATATTATAACAATGACTGCAAACACATTATGTAGATCTCAAACTAAGGCTGCCTAGAGTGCTTGCTTAGCACAACAGGGATTTACATATTGTATGTGTTAGGAAAACACATAATGGGGATGTACAAGGACAAACATGTACAGACACAATGCTTAAATGATCTAATAGAAGTAGTTATGTTATCAAAAGTGTATGTCCATATTTAATATTGGGAAGGAAAGGAAACACTTTTAGGATAATCGCAGTATATGCTACCATCTTTATGCCAAGGCACTATAAGGCACACCCTTACTTCGGCTTGAATCCGTTTCTCTCATGACAGAGTTACAATGAAATACCGTTTTTACAAATAATTCATTAATACAGCATTACTATTTTGGGAGTCCTAAGCGAAAACTGTTTCCTTTCTGCATGGGTAGACAAGCATGCTTTTGGGAGAAGAACAGGCTTTTTTCCCTGCCTTTTGGATATTTGTGATTCAGCTCCTAAGGTCATCAGCATATACAGCAGGTTCCCAGGCATTTCAGCACTAAGGATTTGCTCCGCCAGAACAGTCATGAAGAATTTATATGTGTGCTAAAACAGATTTTATGCTACATGTGCTGAATCTTCTCCTCAAATGCTACCTATTAGGACACTTTTGCCTCCCTCATGCATCTTAAAAGCCCGGCTGGAGGACTGCAGGAGAGGCATTACCTTCTTGAACATTCTGGTGGAGTCTTCGCTTATCTGCATGAACCGCATGATCACGTTGTTCAGGTAGATATCGCTCAACGTTGCATGGTCTTTGCTTTCTCTTCTCACTTGGTTCAGGAGTAAGTACCAGCAATTCACTGGTGACAAGAGGTTCTGGTCTTTCCTAAGGAGGAGATACACACATGTATTATGTACAGAAACGAAAAAGTTACATTATTAACACAAACATCTCCCTGACATTTACAGTCATAACTTGTTATGTAAAAATGGCTGCTTTTGAACAGTCAGTCAATCTGTTCTTGGAATAACTTGGGTTAGGCAAGCTTCAGATCACTCTTTTAAGACAAATTCTACAAATCCCATGAGGCATGGATACAAAAATATAGACAAAGTGTAAGGATTCAGAACACTGCAAGCCACCTGAGAGTATTAAAAAAAAAATCTTGCCACAAAGCTTACAGTTGCTTACAAATGGAGTACATGTAAATATTCAAAATCAATAAAGGTCACTGCTGAAAGAGTAACAGTAATTAATTTCTGACATTAGAAATAAACAAGCACTGCAAGCACATCCCAAATCCTTCATGAGCAAAATTTCAGGTGTAGCTGTTTCGCTGCAATGGATTTGTGTAACTGCTATAAAAGTAGAAGGAAATGCCACAAGCATACATATTCTGTGATCAGCATTCATAAATTCACAGCACTCAAATACACTGCTACTGCCAGTCCCAGATGGTTCAATTACAAGGCAAACAGCAGGACTGGACTTTTTCCGCAGCGGTCCAGTTCTGAATTTCCTTGACAGACTTTTCGTATTGTAGGCCCACTCCAAGTTTTTAATATTGCAAAAAGTGAAATCCCAGATGGCTTCTCATTTCTTTTACACAAAGCAAAATAAAAATACATGTAGTCCAACAACTTTTTCACAGACAACAAAAACCTATTTATAAAATTTGCCTTATGATTTTGTTGAAATTTTAATTTCAAGTTTGCCTTGCAACTAAGTGCTCTAGAAACTTGTTGCTCTTTTTTTTTTTTTCTCTTGTGCAGGGATTCTCCTATAGTGAAAATGATCAAGCACGTGAAGATGTAACAGACAGAGGTGGTGATGAATTGAGGGAGAAACTCCTTCAACGCTTGGTAAATTGTTCTAATAATTAACTATTCTCACTGTTAGAAATAAGCCCTTTAATTCCTCATCTAATTGTCTACGTTTAGGTTTCACTCCCAGAATCAAAGCAACAACGAATGATTAACAGACAAAAGCCTTTTCTTAATCATCAGTGCTTTGCTATGAATCAGAGGTGAGTGAAGGAAACTTCCCCATTTTGTTTGAGATGGACATCTTAACAGTGTTACTCACAGCAAGGAGCTTCAGGGTTTTATCAGCCAGGTCAGTCAACACGAGCACCCCTGAAGGGCCATGCTGATATTACGCGGTCCTCACTGTTTCTGCATGTCCCAAAGCCAATCCTACAGACCTTCCTGCCTCTTCTGGGGGAATGGTGGGAACAGCACGGGGGACCACCAGTTAAAGTGAGTTTTGCTCCAACCTCTTCTCAAAGCAGAGAATTGCAGAACAAAGCCAAAGGCAGGATGCCAGTCATGACCTCCGCGCACATCTGCCAGTCTGGATTTAACACATGTTTAAGAACAAGGAAAGATGTTTGTATGCACAAGGCAAAAAGATTTTGCCACAAGCTGAACAGAAGCCAGGGCGCTCTCTGAAGTGGTGACATATGCACATGTTGGTTATTTCAGGGAATCATTGAGTCACTTAATTGAATTTTAAGAAATATATGTTACTGCTCTTTGAACTGTGCAAGCTGTATTTGGATTAACCTTTCCTTTGCCAAATGTGTTTGAAAGACTTTTCTCCTGAAACAAAAGCTCTGTCTGTGTATCTCTAGCACAACGCTGTCGGGCAGTGCAAGAAGTACTTATTTTTCAGTTTTACAAACATAAATCATAGAATCACAGAATCATTTAGGTTAGAAAAGACCTTTAAGATCATTGAGTCCAACCATAAACCTAACACTGCCAAGTCCACCACTACACCATGTCCCTAAGCACCACATCTACACATCTGTTAAATACCTCCAGGGATGGTGACGCCATCACTTCCCTGGGCAGCCTGTTCCAATGCTTGACAACCCTTTCTGTGAATAAATTTTTCCTAATATCCAATCTAAACCTCCCCTGCTGCAACTTGAGGCCATTTCCTCTCGTCCTATTGCTTGTTACTTGGAGAAGAGACCGACCCCCACCTCTCTACAACCTCCTTTCAGGTAGTTGGAGAGAGCAATAAGGTCTCCCCTCAGCCTCCTTTTCTCCAGGCTAAACAACTCCAGTTCCCTCAGCCGCTCCTCATAAGACTTGGTCTCCAGACCCTTCACCAGCTTCGTTGCCCTTCTCTGGACATGCTCCAGCACCTCAATGTCTCTCTTGTAGTGAGGGGCCCAAAACTGAACACAGTATTCGAGGTGCAGCCTCACCAGTGCCGAGTACAGGAGCACGATCACTTCCCTACTCCTGCTGGCCACGCTATTTCTGATACAAGCCAGGATGCTATTGGTCGTCTTGGCCAACTGGGCACGCTGCTGGCTCACATTCAGCCAGCTGTCAACCAACACCCCCAGGTCCTTTTCCGCCAGGCAGCTTTCCAGCCACTCTTCCCCAAGCCTGTAGCGTTGCATGGGATTGTTGTGACCCAAGTGCAGGACCCGGCACAAAACATTGGTTTATACCCCTAAGCATAATAGGGCCAGGCAAATGCATTCATTAATCAGCTCAAGTCAGGAAAATAACCAGACGAGACTATGCCAACAAGTAATGCATTTGAAACACTTTAGGAAACATGCTGGATGCACATTTTGCCAGATACTACTGACCACTTTTGTTTTGCACACAAGCTACTATGCCATGAAAGGGATACATTAAATTGTAAGCAAGGCATAACATTCACATCATCTTCATTTTCAGGAATAAGAGGGGTCAAGAGGCAGCACAAGTTCACATGCAACAACAAATCAAAATAGTTTTCTTTCTTAATGCCTTTTTGCCAAAATTCCTGTCCTTTTTTTTTTCTGTAATGGTGATTGACCTTTATTTAGACACTTTCAAATCCTATCAACTCCACTGCAACAGATCAGCACACAGCTTTCAAGCCCTTTTGGGGCTCTGCATCTCTTCTAGATACTGGCTGTATTCCGGGTGGTTTAAATTCTGTATGGTAGCTTAGGGATAATACATGTGCAGCCTACCTTTTAAGAAAGTGAAGAAACTTGTCAGAAGCTGACATGAATAATTGAAGAGCGCCAAATCAACAAAACAGTATTTAGGCACCCAGCTACCTTCAACTGCAATGAGAACTGCTATGCTGCTAAATAGGGGTGGGAGTTTTAAATGTGTCTTTGAACCTGGACTCAACCTAGCAGTATTCAAAACCAGCAGAAGCAAAGAGTGGCATAGCACTCCAGCAATGGTTAACATGCGGGCAAGGGGGAAGGAGACCTCTCTTACTTGTACTGCTGATGGTCTTTTGTACTTCTTGTTTTTGCCATGAACCTCTCTGCCAATTTTTCCAGGTTTCGGGAATACTCCATCTCTATTTCCGACTTCTTGCGGAAGAAATCCTGCAGATCCTGAAGAAGCTGCACTCTCATTTCAGTCTGCTGCTCCAGGCATTTCTGCTGCTCGATGAGTTGAGCTCGGATCTCTAATGGAAGAAGCACATATCCACTCAGGTCAGTGAAAGCAAATGAGAATTGTGTTACCAACCAAAATTACAAACGCTCCAGTGTACTCCAGCCTCTGCAGCTACACCAGCTGGATCTGGATTTCAGGTCCTGTGGTGGGACGCAGCAGCGGCAGCTCTCACTTCTGCCACCACACGCTTATGCCCCAGGCCACAGCGTCCTCCCACCCACTGTCTGTCTCACAAACAGCTACGGCAAAGGCTCAGGACTCTGCTGGGCTCATGTGAGCAGAAGACCTGCCTCCTCCTTTGCTTCCATCCTCTTCCTGGCATAAGTACAACATCTGGCTCTGAGTGATCTCCTTGCAGGAGGTGCTGTGCAACCATTTGAGCAGCAGCTCCTTCTGCTGCCCTGAAAAATGTCAGGCTAAACAAGCCCCCTTTGGGCTGGGATCAGCCTGCTGACTGACAGGTGGACCATGCTGGTTGGTATCATCATGTACACCATGGAAACAACCTTGTGATAAACTCTGGAGGCATTATCCACCATAACTGTGCACAGATGAGCTTCCGCATCTGCCCCACCTCTGCCAGGGAGGGAACTGGTGTACTATACATGCGTTCACCGATATTTTACAGTAAATATAGAAGAAAAAGTGTACCTATATTTAGAGATAGCTATTTGAAAATTTGCACAAGGATCCAGAGACTGAGGTGTATTTATTAACACAAAACAAAATCAGTCCATTTATAAGAGAATATATGCTCACAGTGATCAGCTAGAGTATCAGGCAAAAGCCTCCAGATTTCTTACCACTATTGTATCATATGCTGTTTGCCATATGCACAACTGCTATGTGGTAGGGTTTTTCTTTTAGTTTTTTTTTTTCTTTAGCACTTTTATTTCTTGAGTGCTAAGCAGTTAATCACATTCTGGGAACACTTAGTCTAAAAACATCCCTCTGGTTCTTTTGAGAGACTGGTTCATTAGAGTTTTGTCAGCTGCCCAGGCACGCTGTAATCCAACATTGTGGAGTAAACACAGGAGTAAACATTTTGCGACCATAATATGTGTATAGACTTTTTAAACAGTTCAATGCTATTACAAGGACTTATCAATCGCAAAATAATATGCCAGAAGTGATGTCCATGTAAATGCAAAACTGTTGTGAACTTTTACTTGATTCCTAATGATGTAACCATGCTGTGGGTAAGAAAATGTTGGAAATCTTAGACGCCTCACTGGTTCAAAATAGAAAAGCATTCTAAAAACCACTGCTAACATCACAGGGAACTGCAAACCAGTAAGTAGTAATAACATTGCAAAAAATTATCTGATGCAACTATGAACTAATGCATCTTTACTGATCTTAAACCAGGTAGGCAGAGATCCACTCTGCTGGGATTCAAATGTGTATACTGAAGTAAGGTAGGATGAGCACAGAAAACTGTTAAGCCAATATATTTACTGGAGGAGGGAGACACTGCAGTGTTTTCTTCCAGATCTCCTCTGAGCTACCAGCTGCTGTGTTAATCATTAATGACACCATCCATTTTTATAGTCTGGGAGGTGAACCAAAAAATTCATGGTTTGGTTTTCATTTCATTTCAAATCAGTTCGTTGGAAAAGGACCATGCCTCCAGCAAGGATGAGCCACTGTAATACAACACTGTATCAATGACATTCATGTACATAGAGGAGAAAATCACATTGGAGCTGGAAGGTTTTTAACAGAAACAAAAACCCAAGACTGCTTTTTTTGGGTGTCCACTACTTTTACTATTGCAATCATGGAAAATTCCTGCATATAGGAAACCAGTTGTACAGATTCACAGATCAGAAGCAGCAATTTTGCCCATAAGCTAGAGTTTTGACTAAATCCAAATCCATGTACATCATCCTTGTACTTTGGCCATCTCCCCTTCCCACTACAGATTTTCTACCATTTACTTTAAAAGCAGAGCAACTATGTTCTGATTATTTTGTAGGTCAGTGGATCTTGCTGCTATAATTCTTCCTTTTTAGGCAGGCTTTTACCATAGCAACAGGAAGGAGAAAGATTTTAGAAACAGGAACGTATGAATAGAGATACAGGAAACAATGAACAAGGGACGACAGATACAATATGAGAAATTGCATTAGCTTTCTGATGCTGTCTGGATTTCCAGGGGACAGTAGCGGCTTCCTTCAAATTTGTGTATTAAAAACAAAATTGGATCATGATCTCTGAAAGCTGATGGTGGCTGGAGGTGTCCAAACTCTGAGTAAGGTGGTAAGTTAGGGGTATAGGGGGACTGCAGCCTTATGAAGGAAGTTCCCCAATTTCTGGCTATTTGAATCTCAGCAAGGAGAAACAACATGCTGGCTCCAAAAGGCTGAGCTTCCGGCCTCCCGCTGGAGGAGAAAAAGGGGAGATGCACATCCCGCTTGTGCCAGCTGACCAGAGTCTGTCCAGAAGATTCTTCAGCATAGCAGTTCTCCTTCCAGTCTTTCATGTCCTTCTCCTCCTGCACTTTTTAATTCTTTTACTAATAACATGTGTAATGCCATACTGGCAGGCTGAGGAGATGGCAATGAATAAGAAACCAGATCAGCAAATGCTGTGATTTTCACTTTCTGATAAGAGAAAGCTGTGGATTTAAAAAAAAACAACAACAAACAAAACTAACAAAAAACCCCCAACAAACATTGGCATAACTGCCAGCCAGCCTGAGCGGCTGTGCATCACAACATCACAACTATCCAAGTACTATTAATGAACATAGACTACCCATTACCTACTGCTATGGAAAAGTGCACCAAGGCAACACTATCTTCTTTAACCAATCCACGCGTGTGATTTCCCTAGGGCTACAAAGAGCGGCATGGAAAATTGTTGCACTGTATTCAAAGAAATAAATACCCAATACGCCGAGAAGATGCCAAATGAAAAACCAGTAGAGCCCAAACTCCACAGATACGGTGACAGGTGCAGCAGGCAACAGAAGGGTGCCTGTCTTTACTCTATTTTGCTGGCACATTTAAATTCAAAGTCGAACTGATACCAGCTGTAATGGACAATGACATTGTCCTATGCTGCTCTGCGGGTGGCTGATGTCAAACGATTGCCAGGCTATTTTGTGCCAGGAACAGGCACATTTAAACCCTGGATGAATTAACACCTTCTCCTTCTCTGTAGAGCAGCTTTGAGTCACACTCACTGGTTTTCTGGCCAAGGGCTGGTTCAAAAGGAATCCCATCCATTTACACTGCGGCTTGAACAGACCGAATTCACATAAAGTGGTACCCCCCCCCCCCCCACCCCGCACCCTTTGTCCAAGATTTGCACACATGACTAAAGCAAGGAAGCAGCTAATGTGACTGTAATTAAATCAATAACCTCTGAGTAAAGTTTTATTTCTAAAGATTTTCATGTTAAAAATTATTTCAATTATGCCCTCATTGACACCATCCTCTAGAATTACTGCATTAAATATAAAATTAGGTTTTGTTTGTGGCGGCCTTCAAGATATAACTCTAACCTTTCAACAAATCTTTATTTTCTCCTGACAAGAGGTTAAATCAGTGCACTATGAAAAACAAAAGGAGACAAGATTATAGCTGTTTTGAGAGTTTAGTACAGAGTGGATAAAGCTGAACTACTGACATCACCCAAATCATAACTGGAAATAAACTCATCAAGGTTACCTCTTTGCACACAGTACAGTATTACAAATAATGACTTATATAGCACTGCAGTAATACACCATATTACCCTGGAGAAGATATGTGGAAACAGTTATAGGGCAGTGCCCCACCTGAAGGCACTCATGGTGAGATATACTGCGATGTGACACACAACGATGACGCTAGCCACACACCAGCAAGGAACAAAACTCGTCACCTTTGCTTCCACACACACCAAAGCACCTGGCTCCATCAAACATCCTAGAAAGCCACTGGAAACCCCCTCCTGACCTCAGAAGCCGGACACCTCATAAATACACAGTATTAACCAAATTAACCCGCTGCCAGACCAACACTTTGCATGCAGACTGCTGCCTCGCCGCAGTACTCCCCACTGCAACGCCCACATCCCCGCCATGCGACGCTGTAGTAGCTGTGCCTAGTCTGTCAGCCCTCAGACACTTTCCAGACCACTGTGATCCCTCATTACCAACTCTCGACCAAAGCAACTCCAATGAATGCTTCGTGGTGCTGTTACACTGCTGTGAGCTGCTTCCCACGCGGGCCACCCCAAGAGCTGTTGCAGCCTGCCACCCTTAACTCCCATTTAAGTGGAATTAACTTTTGTGCTCACAGAGCTGCCCTGGCATGGTTTTTGGTGTTTGCTGAAAGTTCTGGAAGGTGCTGCAGAGCCAGACACCTCTCCCTGGTCACCCCCTCGGCTGCACTGCAAGCCTCCCACCTGCTGCCTCACCCTGCCCGGCATTGAGCTATATTTAAGTCATGATTACAATATACAAACTATGCAGACACATTAATCCAGTAGTATTACTGGATAATTATATAAACAGCCCCAGGGCCCCATCCTGTGAACGGTTATAAAAGCAAGCAGCTTGTCAGAATTATTTGAGAGTACAAATAGGCTCTCACGAGGCACAGTTATGTTTGCAGGTCTTTATCTGTTCAGTAACTTCAGACAAACCTGTATTGCCTCTCATCTTTCTTTAAATACCTCCTTCACAAAAAAAATTAAATTTCAGATTAGTTTTAAAACACTCAGAAATGACTCATCAAAAGCACTGAGGATGATATATGATGTCTTAGACTTTGTATTTCCAAACCATTACAACTTTGTCATCTTTTTGAGTTATCAGCCCTGCGGTGGCCCAGCCACTGATACTCCTCTCTGAGATACACAGCCTAAAGGTACTAGTGCTGGACAAGCTTTTATTTCTCAGAGCTATGGCTAGAAAGCTATTTAAGTCTTTCTATGACAAATGGTGAGGGAAGCTCTGTGGTCGGCAGGGAGTCTGGCTCACGCTCTCTTCCAGGTCCTCGCTGCCATTTTCCCGGACCACAAGCACTTCAAAAGCCAGGAAATTCCACCAGCCTGACAGCTGATGAGAGATGCTGGGGTGAGGATCTCGCAGGCTGCTGCAGAAATGCCTTTAAATAGATCATGAGCCTGTCCCACAACATTAACTTTCTATGACAAACTGGTGGAAATCACTTCCCTGTATTCAACATACAAGTAAGAAGTGCGGCTGCATAGACAGTGATGCCCTTGAGATTCTGAAGGCAGGACTTTCGTGGACTTTCTTCGACCCCCCAGCCAATTTCACTTAGGACATTGAGCATACAGATTTATGCATGTTCCCACTTAAAGTGAAACCTCTGCAATGCACACCCCAGCTCTAAATTTACTGTTTGGCTTCGTGCCATTTCCCAGATAATTCATTTCAGGGTTTTTGTTTGTTTGGGGGTTTTTGGAGATGTGGTTGAGGTTGCCTTTGACAGAACACATCTCCAGGCTGTAGTACCCTGTGGAAATGGATGGGCAGTGAGAATCACGCCTAGTATCTGAAGGGCTGTACAAAGGGTCAGGAATCTGAAGTCCCTGTTGACATCTGTCAACCCCTTTAAAAACTGTAAACCTCGTTCATTCAAGCACTTTGGCACACTTAAAGATAAAAACAGTCCTTGTGCAGCCATTAGCAGGAAAGCTGGTGTAGAAGCCATTTGCAGGGTGAAGACAATTGTTCACAGGTCGCTTCAGTTGTCCTGCTGAAACAAAGAGAGCAGAGAAAGAACATACTCTCTCCTTGCAGCCGCAAACTTCGTTCTACACATTCAAGCAAACACACTCCTACCTACTGCAGCCACAGACTGAGCAACAACATGCCCCCAACCAGACCATGTAACTGGGGGATCCCAGTGGATGAGATCCAAAAGGGGTTGCTGCATTAGGGCACCTTCCACTTTCCAGTTCCCCGTGAAATGGTAAGACTTGTCTGGAAGAGCCAAGAAAACCTCTATACGTAGCTGAAGAAGCTTTTCTTCTTGTTGTTCTTGGACTAACGCCCTCCTGCTATTCGCAGCCACAGCTGCTGGTCACTTGGCTGCCTACAGTCCAAGCCTGAATGGAGGGCAGCGCGCCAGCTCATGACTTGGCAGGACACTTCTTGCCACATCGCTACTGCCAAGCGACCGTGGGTTTAAGCAGGCAGTCTGCCTGCACCACATTTTGAGTGCCACTGCTTCTGCGGCAGCTGCTCCTTTGCACCCAGAACTAAGCGCTGGCACTATGTTGTACCAAAACTTGAGCATGACATACCAGTCCTTCTGGTCACAGGAGCTGGGACTCTGAGGACAAAACCTTCTACTGCTTAGAGGACAGGGAACTTCGTTTTGTTCTACAGTAAAAGCCCAGCTCATCACAAAAACACTGCCAACCAGAAGAGAAGAGAGCAAAGCGCAAGATGCCTCCTCTGCCTCGATGGTCTGATGCAAGGTCTTTCACCAGCCTGACCCAGCCCTCACCTCCTGCTGCAGGAGCAGATGCTCTCCTGCCATCCAACTGCCCAAATCAGCTGAACAAATCAGCTCTGCGAACCACCAGCATACAAAAGAACAGCAAAGAATCCACATCAAACAAACCTCCAAACACATTTAAGAACAACAAAACAAAGCAGAAACTACCCCAACTGTGGTATTCACGGCAAAGGCCTGTAGCTTTAGACAGAAAAGGAAAAAAAAAAAAAAAAAAAAGGAGAAAGAGACAGACAAGGAGTCTGTGGGCATCTTTGTCTGCCAAGCAGACAGGCGATCATGCAGTAGGTGTCTAAAAACCCATTTAGGCAATCTAAACTGTCAAGATCTACGTGACAACTTATTCTGAAGCTTCTGAAGGATTTAGACCATCTGAGTTTTTTTATGCTTGTTAAAGATATCATGAGCCTTTCCTTGCAGACTTAAATTTTGGGCACATGAGAAAATTAAAAGGAAACTCAGTATGCCCAAATCTTTCTCCTCTTCTTACCAATGAGGTATCTGCCAGCAAAACAGAAAAATGACTCATGGTTCTCCTCTAAATAATTTTGCAGCAATGTCTGGAATGCTGGATTGACAAGAGCACTCTACAAGAAAAAAACATACTTCTTCCTGGCCACAGATTTCTATAAGTCTATTATTTAATTTGATTATTATAGACTACTGTGATTTCTCTAATCAGTAAATGAAATGTATCCTTCCTTCTGGTTATTTTCTCTGTATAGAAAATTCTTTCTTTCCAGAACACAGACTGTCTCTTAACTATTCAACAGAATTCACCTAGTACACGCTCTATGCTATATCCTTGTTACATGCTTGCTCTTCTGTGTTTCGATCGTAAATTCTACATTTTAACTAGCATGTAAGGAAATGTTATTTCAGCTACACCACTTCATAAAGTGGAACAAAAGAACCCCTTCGTTTCTAGAACATTAAAAGCAGTTTTAACAGCAACCAATGGTCAAGCTCACGTCTCCCAGAAAACTGTCAGCAAAAGATCAAGCTAAATTCTGACCTCCCCAAAATCAATACAGATTTGTCACTAATTTTACTCATGCTGGGATTACTAGCTTTACTTAAACTTACACGAAGCTTACGCTCATCCAACAGACATACTGTTATCAAAGCAGGCAGTCTTTTTCCCCCTCTTACATCCAGGCTACACAACCCTCCCAGGTCACCATGTCTCAGTACCAGAACTTCTGCAGACAGGCAGAAGGACTAATCCATAGAGGGAAAAGAAGTGTTTCTTGGTGGTTACACTCCACGGGTATTATCAGAGCAGGGAAAAGAAAGGCAGGTGTAGCTCAGACGACTCATGTCAGTGCCATTACAGATCAGCCTCAACCTCTTTCGAAACCTTCCCAGAAGTTGGTAGCTATAACAAAGATAATTTCCCAGCAGCAGCTTACACTGGTGAGTCAAATACTACTTTCTCACCAGGCTCGGCAGGAGCATGCATGAACTCTTTGGAAAGGCTACCCGTTTTGCATTGACGGCAGCGTGCCGGTGGGCAGGGTGGAGGTGGCCAGGCTGGGGAGCGGCGGAGCTTGGCATGCAGGCACCAGTACAAGACTGGGACTGGAAAGAAACTCAGCCTTACGAACTGGATGATCTTTGGGGATCAGCAGAGAGGCTGTTCGAAAGTGAACATACCACTGCTGTACAGGTGGGGCGGTTTTACTGCTCCTGAAATGCTGTATGTGGTTTACAAATCAAATCAAACTACAAGGTATCATTTTTCTGGGTGACAGTCAATTCTCTTGCTCTTCACAGACAAACTGCTGGCAGGTTTTATCTTTACATACGTATATCACATATCTGTATGCTTTCATTTCAGGCCACCTGGAACTTCAAAAAAAAATCTCCTTATTTTTGTAGAAATTATCTACCTCTGAATTCACTATTTTAATGAAGAACTCAAATATGTGCTTTTTAAAAATTAGTATAATAATTTCTCCCTGGTTTGTGTTTTGTTACTTTCTTTTAAAGCCAGAACAGACTTGAGGACATAGTTACAAAGTTTCCTACTGCTAAGGGAACTGTTTATAGAGCTAATTACCTGTACAACGAAACTAGCAATATAAGGTGAACCATCACTGAGCCCCTGCCAATGTAAAATGACCATGGGAGTGCAAAGAAGTCAAGAAATGTATCTTAATAAGCATTCCCCAAAACAGACTGATTTAAATTAAACTTCCAGGCCCAGTGCCCCACCTCCGTGGCTATTTCTGGGCCCACAGCCCTAAGCTCCTCAGCTACTAGATGCGGTGGCCAACTGGCCATAGGGTCTCCTTAAACGGTGGTGCGGACTGCTGCTCTCTGAAGGGCTCCTCTGAGACGAGTGACGTAGCGATCAGATTACAGCGACAAATAGCAAGAAATGGAGAAGAAAAGGAGCAGCAGATGGTAGTCTTAAAGTTGATGGTAAAATGTAAAAGCAATGCTGGATGTACATAGGTTTACAGACCCTGGGATGACCATCGTTGACTTTGTATTAAAATGCAGGCAAGCTTCTTAAACAAACCCATTCTTGCCATGGAGGACTTCTGCACAATCTTTTCCTTCCCACATGCAACTGTATTGGTCACTGCTAGAGTGGTTTTAGCAATTTCCCCTGTAAGCAGCAGCAAAAGGAGGAAATTGTATGGCAGACGGAAGACGCAGTAGTCCTTTCCTTTCCCATTTTAATTTGCACTTTAGAGATGGTGTTCTGAGCATGCAGGAGCTGCTGAAGCACTGGGGAACCTTGAGTCCTGCCTGACACTGCTTAGTTATCTCAGTGTGGCAGATTTAGGTCCACTTTTTTCACCCCTCTTTAGCACTTAGAAATTATTTTAGTGTTTTTATTAACTCATTCCTCCTTTAATTAAATTTAGATAGTAAAAATATCTAAACCAGATTTCAGACTTTCATAATTGCTATGACTTTTCAGAATAATATGCAAGTGCTGGTGAGAAAAATAAGATCTGTAGTGAAAGCAAGTTCTCAGTTACCCTGGAAATAATTCAAGGCAACTCCACTCCTTCAGTACCCTCATTTTAGATGTCCTTTCTGCTCCCTGTTTCCCCAAACTCCAAGAGTTTATTGTCTTGAAAGACGTAACATGACAATTCAAAGAACATTTTACATCTTTCTGCCCTAGCCGAGATCAAGCAGAAACAAGCAGTTAACTACTAGCTGCTGCACCAGTACTTCAACAAGCAGCGTATGTATATCCTCACTGTAGAGGCTCTGCACTAAGCACAAAATATTTGGTAGCTGCAGCATCTGCTTTCAAAAGGTTCTTCTAAAGTTTCTTCAAAGTGCAGAACACAGCATACAGGCAAGTATGCAGCAGAAAAAAAATCAGAACAGTACTGAAAACCTAATGATCTTAATAGCTTCCTCACTCGTAAGCCGGGTGAAGCCAGGTTAAGTTCCTGCCCCAGCTGCTGCAAGGCTGAGGATGGAGCCAACTCTGGGCAGTGCAGCAGTGTCCGCTCTGCGACAGACACTGCATCACCCGTCTGCTGACGCCTCCCTGAAATGACCCCAGGCTTGGTACTGGCACACATCCTTTACCTCCAGAGAAGCAGAAAGCTCTCTACCACACAGACGTGAGCACCATTTCACTTTGTTAAGCTCTGCCACAACAAAACCCTTCCTTCTTAATATCTCAGGTGGACAGCTGACAAGTGAAAATGTCTGAAGGCTTTTTCTATAAATTAAATGTTGAGAGATGTGTCTTTCCTTGACAAAAAATAAATTATTCTGAACCTCCGGCAGGTGACATAGCTGTTAAGATAAGAGTTACGCTGGTAGCAGAGCAGGGCAGGAACTCCTGAGCAGCAGGGTGAGCGGGAAAGCCATGAAATCTGCATATCAATCAGATATGGCCTCTCCTGTACATTGATGACTACCACTGCAATAAGACTCAGGAATTAATAACTAGAGAAAATGCCCTCCCTACATCCTGTGAAAATGATTCTCCATGCATGGCACATCTTTAAGAGGTCAGTAAAACATTTTTAGTATGACACACACCCCGCCGCATGCCATAAATAAGAGCACGCATTTGACCCAGCCATGACTTCCAGTGACAGCTTTTTAAGTCCCAAGGTAAAGTCACAGTCCAGTTAAGGACAAAAAGGAAATTGCAATTTGCGCTCTGTGTGCCAGGATTTTACCCACATCCCTTTTCAGCCCAACCTGCCTAACATGCAGCAAAATACTTTCACTATTGCTCATTTATCTTTGACACATTTAACTCCTAAAAAATGCAAATGTAACATATTGAGCACTTGTGATTTTCTTCTAAAACAACTTTGTATTTTTTTGCTGCGACAGATCCATGATGCTCCTCTTCTTCACTGAGACAAACAGCTATGCCACTGTGATGCCTTCAACACCAGTTTTAAAACTTTATGTCTACATCCCCCACATGCTAATTACTCACCTGAGTACAACCTTGTAATTGCATAAGGTCCTGTCTACTGTAGTCAACCAAGTGGGGCAAAGACACTGTCTTGGGCAACACGCCAGAGCTGCACAGTCTGGTTTAGTTGTTGGCACGCTCCTGGGCACAGCATTTGCCCGTGAGAACACTTCTCACTGACACCGGCTGTGCAGGGCTCTGGGGACAGCACGGACCAGGGACTCTCCCCATCACCCTGCACTGGTGAGGTGTCCCTGTGGCACTAGGGGACTGGAGCTCCTCCCTCACCAACTCGGTGCTGAGCAAAGGATGTGTCTACCACCCAATAAATCTTTGAACTAAATCATATCACCACGCTTCATACTCCTTGTACAGATTTATCTGTACAAATGCAAGCCTTGCTGGGGAATATGTCTGTCAGACCAGACGGACCTCAATCTGCATCACTTTTTAGTAGAGATGTGGCCTGATTCTGGGAAAGGAAAGTCCCAGTGTGTGACTACCGATCCTCTGAGCGTGACTATGATATTATCTGAAAATATATTTCAGTACCTTGTCTCAATTTCACATAGCAAATAATACTGAATTTGACTCAATAGATGATTTAAGAAACATGACATCACCACACTCTGGGAATGAAGAAGAGTTTTGTATGCCAAACTTTGAGCAGAATAAGTTAGCATTTTTACTAATTAAACAAAACAATAACCCCTATTATGATGGAAGAACTTCTGTCTGTGGGAATCCTAAAAAACGTAAAATGATAATCACCACGTTGGTTGATTATAACTATCAAAAAATAGTAGTAACAGCCATGTATTTATATATGTCACTGAATTAATAAGATTATATAAATTCTGCCAAGCTTCAAATACATTTGTCTATGTACTGCTCTGATTTGGTAAAAGTTGTAATTTCTAAGTGAGAAAATAAAATGTCTACCTCAAAGGAAGGTTTTCTGACAAGTTTGAACCCAACTACTCAGAGCCCCAAATTCCACTAACAGCAGCTGGGCAAAACCAAAACTTTCACTGTCACAGAGCAGATTCTTTGTTCCATCTTCCTGCTACAGGGAAGCATAACTTGGATTGTAGATCACATTTAATTAAATTTAGCTTCAGTTGTTGCAGTAGGAGAAGAAAGCCCCCCGCCCCCCGCGGTTCCTGCTAATGGGAATAGAAAAAAAATATCCACTGTGAGACTCTTTGTAGGTAACCACTCAACAGTAAGATGAAGAATAGTATCTGCTAGTAAGTGAACTCTGAACTTTGAATCATTTGTATATTTCCAGCTCCCCTGGAAACAATCTTCAATCTGTTAGAAGTTAAAAAAAAGAAAAAAAATCACTCACTTTTTTTTTATGAGATGAAATATCAGAACCAGCAAAATTTAAAGCTGATGATTTGTAGAACCCACTATCTGCAATGTCTTCCTGCATTAATTCACTGCTTTGTCTATTCTGCAAATGTCTCTCTCCAAGAGACATATGGGTGGTTAGGGTTTCCAGCAGGGCTCTGATGACTGCTCTATGGAAGCAAAGACACCAAGAACAGCTGTAGGAAACAGATGTGCCACTTAGGGCACTTTCAGTGAAAGGCCAAGGGACGAATCCTTCATGTGCTACTTAGTTCAGGATCCCTTTATATAGAAAAGGCCATCAAAAAAACTATTATTGCCTATGTTTTTAGCCTAACTCCACTTGGAAGTAGATATTCTGGTAGCAAAAGCCCTGCTAAAGTGAGTAAAGGAGAAGGGTTGCAATGGGCAGGGCAGGAGCAGTAGCTCCTAGGCCCTTTCTGTGGGTAAATCGAAGTTGAACCTGAGCCACTTAATTTTCTTACGTATAAAGTGTCAGCTCTGAGAAGCACATCAGCAGTCATAGCAGCTGGATGGCAAAGCGCTAACCTGCAGAAACAGTTATTCATTATTCTAGGGAAAAAAACGCAGTTTGGTAATTCACAGAAAGCGGTGTGCAACTTAGTGAAGAAATCAAAGACGTGACACCTACGATGGAGAAACCTCTGTCCTGTAAGAAGCCCATTCTCCAGACATGAGCAAAAAAACAGGGGAATTTTTGGAAAGAATAAATGCAGTAAACACGGACACCAACTGGGGAAAAAAGCAAGGATACTCGAAAGGACAAACCAGACATGCCAGCAAGCGATACAAGTCTCATAGGCTTCTGACAATTTGCCAAAAGAGGCTTTATCCTCACTTAAGGATGACAGGAATACTCTAAATACTCCTGATACAGGTTTTACAACAGTGCTAAATTTCCAACTGTTTACCTTAGGCCTGCTCTTTTTTTTTTGAAACAAAGATGAGCTAGAGTCAGCCAGGAGTACTGGGAAAAGAGCTGAAATGAAAGGATAAACTAAGGAGCAAAAAGTCATGAGGTGTGGACAGTATGTACCCACACAGCCTGGACAAACCCTGGGGTGCAGTGGCCAAACTGCTGACAAGAACGTGTCCTCCCTCCCTGGAAGTGGCTGCTGTGACCAAAGGGCTGGAGAGCATCTCCTGGAAAGGGGCAGGGGACCAGAGAGAGATCCAGTGCGTTCTAGGCAAGTGAATCACTACTTCTGCATCTAAGTTACTGAAGCTCTCATCAGAAATACTTATAAAACACAAGTAGATAGAGAGATAGGGAGAAACCAGGGCAGTTCCTGGAAAAGAAAACTGTACGGTGGCAAGCTATTACTTGAGTTACTTGAGCTTATCAACAGATAGTGGATAACTGAAACCCAGCTGACCTTCAGTTTCAAGCTACCTGCAGTCCTTAGCCTCAAATTATTCTATTCACGTTCCATTTAAAAATCTATCAAGAAACCTTACAGGGCACAAAAAATACAGACAACCCGGTTAAAAAGAATTTAACCTTTCCAGTTTCTGCAAAACCTGCATTTTGGCCACAGGTTCCTTCCTGCACCTAGTCTATCAAAGTACAGACAGTGTTTACTGAAGGAATCAGTCCTGTCCTCTCTACTTGGATATTCATTTTCACCTTAGTGTTAATCTACTGCTTTTCCACTTTGGTGGTAATCTGTCATAATCCAGCCATGTAAAAATCATGAAGAAATGAAGACTACATTTGAATGACGTTGAAGTCATCCTAGTTGACTCCATACATGCATCAGAGACATCTGACAAGTCTAAAACTGTAATTAGTCATGTCTGAACTGGGGAAATCTGCAAGACCTCTTCTGCAGCTTCTCTATCCAACAACTACCATTTCACAACTAGCTGCTCCCTCCTCAGGACAGTCATCTATAACCCAGCTTCTACTTCCAACTTACTGTACGCCCGTGCAGTGCTGAACAAGGTGCCAAGCCCAGATGTGACCGTAGGCAGTAACACAACACACATCAAACACTAATGGTGAAGCCACGGAGGTCTTTAGTTGACTCACCACTAGACAGGTGGCATGACCTGTTTGTGAGCATGTGCACAAATACTGTTCAGAAAGGTATTAAGACCATTATTGTAAATTTTGTTCCACCTTCACACAGGGCTGGAAACTGTATGATCCTGGTGTTCCACACTGTATTTCTAAACACTACTGTACTACAAATAGCAAGGTCCAAATGTCTGAAGTCCAAAGGCAACTTATAAATTCTAAACCAAGTAGAAAAGTTTGGAGATACATTTTTACTTGTTTACACAGACTTTCAGGTTATGAGGAACAAGAGCAAGATAGCCAGGAGATGCTGAGAAGGGTTTTGAATATAATTTGCTTTTATCTACTTTGAAGGAACAAACTGCTGATAGGAGGAAAAAAATGAACTTTTTATCTAGAACGGAAAGCAAAGACAGTAATTGCTCAGATAGTATTTAAGCGTCCTGCAAGTCAAGTCTTTCTGACACACTGTTCCAGGTAACAGTTCTTTCCTTGTCTGTAAGGCCCAATTTAATCCCAAATTAGCATTGGTTTTGACCCATGAGAAAACAAATGAACTTCGTGCATGAAGAAAGGCTGGTCAGAAAACTCAACAGAACTGTAACACCCAGATCCTGCTGCAGATGAGCCCAGCTAACCTCACCAGGAATGGCCTCTCCCTACCTCCAAACAACAGTAAATTTGCTTGGAGAACAACCAACCCCACCTAAAACTGTGTCAATCACCCCAAAACTGTTGCAAATACAACAAAAATCTACTGAGAAGTTACAACCAGAGATTTTTTTTTTTACCCTAGAGCCAGATTTACAAAATTGCTTGAGAGACAGAAGCTGGCAAAAGACCCCCTTGGTCTGGGAGATCACTGCACATGGCACCCAGCCAGGCTGCTGAGCTCAGCCTCCTCCCCTGCACCGCCAAGCCGAGCAAGCTTTTCCCACTTTCCATAGAGAGTCCTTTAACCACTCAGGTATACAGCACTCTTCAAGGAGAGATTCATATCAGGAAAGCCAGTAGCTCAAACAGAAAAAGCTGGTTGTAAGCCAGCTTGCTAGGAAAAAGTTTTCCAGCAGACCTACAAGCAGTTCACACTTGAGCCAAACAAGCTGCTTGAGCTCCTGAGAGTGGGCGGAAAAGCCACCCAGAATTAGGGTAGTCTCTGACTGAAGCAATGTGAGGAGATGACGACTGGAGACCTCTCTCACGTCCTTCGAGTGAGAAGCACATCTGCAACAGTTTTACCCTTCTGAACAATTATCTGGTTCTTGAGTCCTTGTTAAGGCTAGATGTAAAAATTGCATTTTGATAGAAACGTAACAGATCTCGATTCCAGGGTAGGACACTTACCACTTTGAAAAAGGATCCTTCCTCTCAAAAACCCCCCTCATTGCCATCCTACCAAGGGTGCCGCTCACCCGGACCTGCCTCCGTCCCTCAGGTGTCTTGCTGGGAATGCCGAGCCGGACAGCCTGCCTCCCGGGCGCTGCCTGCACTGGGCTCACTCCTGCCGACAGCACCATTGCCAGCGCTGCAGATCCACCAGGTTTGTGGAAGAAAGGAAAGACGCTTTCAAAGCACATCTCAAACCATGAGGCTGCATGGACAGTGTAGGCAGGGGTGATTTTAAAAAAAATAATAAAATCTAAACAAATCAGGAAAGCCCTTCAAAAAGGAGAACAAACATATTCCAGTTCTAAAGCACCTAATGATTTTAATTAAAACTTCCCTCCTCTGCAAAGTTTCGGTCTTTTGATTTATTAAAAGCTTGTAATTAAGATGTAAACTAAAGTTCAAAACATTCCCATTTCTTGCAGGAGGGAAATTCTGATTATTTTTTTTTTTAATATGTCATTAGTCAGTATGATTTAGACAGAAATTTCATAATTTAAATCTCCAAGTAAAAAGAACTAAACAACTGCTGCCAAAGGAAATTTAAGGGAAGAAATAAAAGCTTTCAGTGAGATAAAAACAGTGGGTCCAGGACCAGCAGCAATCTTGCAGAGGTTGCATCTGGCAGGGGGATACCTGACAAACAAGTCAGCATTCTCATGAGTCCCAGACTTTTTCCAATTTGCACCTTCAGATCTATGCATTTGTTCACCAAAATATAACATCAAGAATTGCCGTCCTTCCTCCTTGTGCTGTCACTCAGCACATATTCTGTCAGCTCAGCGCTGTGGACCGTCTCAGACGCTCAGTCTTATTAGAAACCTGCACTCGTTCACATCTTAACTATGCAAGAGAACACACTGTCTGGCTGGCCGCTGCTCATATAATGCCAAATGTATCTGCCTCTGCTGTGGGCTGGATTCACCACCACCTACGTCCTTCCTCTGAACTCCTCTGTGCATGGGTAACTTCACTACAGTGCTCCCAAGAAAGTAAATCCCAAACTACCTTGGTATCAGTTTTGGGTTTCCTTTTGAAAAAGGTTTTTTGGATGCCTTACCTGTATTCTCCCTGCCCTAGGCAGATGTCCCAACACCTTCTTCCATTGCTCAAGAGCCTCTGTGGATGCTCTCTGAATGTCGGGAGAGAGACATAGCAAGAACCTTAAGTGCTT
Source organism: Ciconia boyciana (assembly GCF_034638445.1). Taxonomy (NCBI): domain Eukaryota; kingdom Metazoa; phylum Chordata; class Aves; order Ciconiiformes; family Ciconiidae; genus Ciconia; species Ciconia boyciana. The sequence continues at coordinate 38,044,678 of NC_132934.1, read as the reverse complement.
GGGGGCAAAAGGAAATCCTTTCATTATCTTTTTACAGAGGCACTAGACAGACATGTAAAACACACTGATTTGCAGGATGCTCCTCTCTATTTACCAAGATGTTTTACTTAGCAGGCATATGCTCCCTCCGTATTCCCCATATGTTTTGGGGTTTTTTAAAAATAAATTTAGAGAAGTGGAATCATTTGCTCCATTGCAGGCAGCTTATATGAGAAACATTTGGAAAAGCAGAAGAGGATAGAAAAATCTGCTTGATGAATTCATGAGAAGATTTTTAATCTTTCAGTTCAAAAACTCTTCTGCAAAAATACAGAACAAGGTTTTGCAATGTTAAGGACATTCCTTATTAAAGCCTGTAGACATAAACATCTGAATATGGATGTGCTACTGAAAAAAAAATATAGTAAAGGTCAGCTCAGCTCAGCTCAGAAAGATGTACCTTTCCTGCACAAAATGACAGAATATTGCACCCTCTTCAATACAGGACATCTTTTGTTAAGATCTGGTCAAGGAGGCCATTTACAGCTCACACCAGCAGCTGTATTGATCAAATGAACGGACGGGCAGTTGTGCTTTTCTTGTGCATCACATAATGGTGATCTTTCTATCAACCATGTCCATCTAAATTTCAAACCACTGTTTGACAAATGCTGCACATACAGGAACAATGTGTTTTTCATGCGGCATTAAGTATCCCATGCCAGAACGCACACAGGCAAGACAGGAGCTGCCTGGTGGAGGTGAAGACGGCACAAACATACCCCCTGGGAAATAGGGATTTTATTCTCAGCTTTCACTAAATTCTCATGTGATATAAGGAGAAGGTGTTTTACTTTCTTCTGCGAATGAATTCACAGTGGCCCTGCAACTTATTCATCCTTTTCAATAATTTTTTGTACCCTCGATTTTTAAAGTTCTTTAAAAAAAAAAAAAAGAAAAAAAAAAAGTAAGTGGGTTGTTTGGTGTTTTTTAATAAGAGGAAGGGCATTTCAGTACAAAGTTGGATTCTTACAAAGAACCTAAAGCAGGCAACCACCTACTTTCATGCTGGTTTTTTTGTTTTTTTTAAAGGCACTTTTAAATAAAGGAGCATTCTCTCAACATGAAGATGTCTAGGAGTGGTCATTGTGAATAAAAGCAAAAAAACTTTCAGTTTGACAGGACTGTATATGGCCATGCGTTCTCTACCGTAGGCCACTTATCACTGCCTAAAATCCAGCTGACCTCAGACAACAGCAGGGAAGCAAACCCAAGCTCTGACATTCAGACAAAGGAACGGAGGGGGAGGATGAGTCCACCTTTCTGTTCTGAAAGCAAGACCTAAACGATTCTTTGAGGAAAAAGGAAATCCAGCAGAACAAAAACCCAGCAGCCATCCTATCTGCTGCAGGTACTATCAAAAGCAGAATCGTTAGTAATATCATATCAAATTTGGTATTACAAGATAGGGGAAATCATATTGCCTATCTTTGCACTTGCTGTTAAACAACAATCTCCATCTGACTCCTCCTTTGCACACTGCAGAGCTGCAACTTAAGCTGACTTAAGCTGCATCTAGAGCCGCACATCTGCGCTAACATGTGTTATGCCTGCTCAGGGTGTTGATCTCGCTAAAAATTAACAAGGTAAAAAAGATTATCCTTTGTATCAACTCTCACTGCAACCACACTGCTGCCAGCGTGAGAGGAAGGAGAAGGCAAGAACATATGACGGGGGCTAAGAAGGCTATTGCAAACCAGACTGGTCATGGGACCTAAAGTGCAGATGGACTGAAGCTTTGGCTGATCTCTGTTAGCTGATTAGTTGTGGGCTGCTGAGGAAATATATGGTCCCACCTTCCCTTTTCTCCCTGGTCGCTCACCCCACCTCTCTCCTTCTAGTCCCTCCAGAGATAAGACGCATGTGGCTGCATGATCTGTCAGACCAAGGCCTGAATCCAACCAGAAAAAAAAAAAAAAAAAGCGGGTGAGGGAATTGGATCCACACCAGTTCCATTATAAGAGGGTTGCATTACCACTCTGGCCTAGGAGAGCTCGCCTTCCACCTTGCTTCTCTTTCAGCCACCAACCCAGAGCAGCAGCCAAGCACCATGTGCTCTGGTCTGCTCCCTGGGAGAGCTGCTCCTCTCTCTACTGCTGACAGAGGGAACCCAGAGAAACCAGCCCCTTTCCAAAAAGATTTGATTACTATAAACCACTAGTCTCCGTACAATCCATTTCTGCATTGGCAAACAGATCTGTAGCACCTGAAATGGCAAGTGGCAGCCCCCCATGCCAGTGAGTCAGGGAGGGGCAGAAAGAACAACTGCACACAGGCGCAGAGGCACACGGACAAAAATTCACTTAAATTATTCAGAAGTGCGGTCACACGTGTCAGGAAAAAAGGGTCGAGAAAAGCCCTCTTTGCCCTGCGTGATACACTGTCATCTGATCGCGTGCTCTACCGTTTCCCGCAGTGCCTGGCACAGGCGCTGTCTTATCTGTCAGCTGTGCATTAGGCACCCCGGTGAAGTACTTGCAAGGATACATTTCCCTAAAAATGACGCTTCGATGCCTTGCCAAGAGTAATGGCACTAATGCCAAGGGCTCGCTGTCTTCCAGTCCAAATCCTACAGCACGGGGGCGATTTCTATTACTGTCAGCCATAAAGTACAATGGATATTGTCAAGCACTTGAGTAAAAATGCACGTGTAAAGCATTAACAAGAAGGATGATATAGCTTCCTCCTTGATAAATGACTCTTGCCTAAATCCTGCAGCAGACACAACCACATATTTCACCTCGTTTCCTGTGGAAGAATTTCCTTTTGGTTTTGCGGATCAGATCATCATTTAACGTGTCCACCTCACTACTGGGTTTGCAGTGGTACAGAGCAGCGATCCACAGGATGCTGTGCCTCAGGAGGGCAAGCACCCGTGTGAGATATCTGAGATAGACGTAGTGATACCTGTGTTCAGGAACCTAATTATTCCTCATTTAGTCAACTGCAAAAGGAGCCCTGCCGCAGGGAATTCGGAGCAGGTACAACACCCGGAGTGAATACCTCCTCCACTACCTTTATGGTACAGGTTGCCAGTCCCAGCAAGTTGCCAGTCCCGAGGGTCTTGGACAGCTGTGACGGGGGCAGGTCAACCAGTGCTGAGAGTACACAGGAATGTGAAGCAATTGAATCATGGAGGAAGCTGGGGAGGAAACGGTCTGTCACATAATTGCTTCTTCATGTGTGCATTAAGCCTGAGGCATGGAGGTGTCAGGATGTTATTATTCACTTGTGAGGAAAAGGAAATACCTTATCCTGTAGGTCTGGTTATTTTTATTGGGAAGGAAGAAAAGACTCCCATGACAGGAGTTGTCTCTCTAAAATGGCCAGTCCCAGAGAGGTAGGACGTCGATCTATGGCATTGCTCAGGACTTCTCCCTTTTGTGAAGGGCTGGATACAACATTAGCCCGTGCATCAATGCCTGAAAGGGACAGATTTGCCAAGCAGGAGCTTGGCCAGGTCACCAGCTGGCTAATACACATATGCTAGACAGGGACACATACTGCTCTTTTCTGAAGGAGTAGAAACATGCCTCCTCGCTGTGCGCCACAGCAGACTGACTTGAGTCAACCTCTCCTGCACCAGCGGGATGCCTTTTGTAACTACAGCAACACTTCCCTTATCGCTACTGATCTTTCCAACTCATTTTTTTCTGTTGGGAAGATAGGATGCAATATATTTGATGTCCCAAGGAAACTGCTGACGTAAGAGCTCCATGGAAGACGATACTCAGTGCATATTATGGATCAGAGGCACTTAGTAAGGACCGCTAAGTCCAGATGTTGGAAAGCTAACACAAAAGGGGTTATGAATGCCTACAAACATACTAGTCAGGAAAGAGTGTAGTTACGGCAATTAAATAAGGAACAAAACCAACTATCTCTTTGTTCAAAGGGACTTAAAACTATAAAGCAAATATAGCAGAAAGGAAATGCTATGGCAAAAAACCATTCACAAGAACAAAACAAGGATTTGTCTCAGGAGGAAGGAATTATAATGATTATAAATGTCACATCAAATGCAACGGATAACTTCCACGAACAAATGCATTTGAGGGAATTCTACAAGGAACTGAATCCTGTGTTAATGCTTTCCAGGTGTAAGATGATAGCTAGAAAACCACAGTAATGACAAGCCCATAACTAGGGCAGAATAAGAAGCTCTAATGGGGCAATAATCTTCCCAGAATTGCCTCTCCGCAGAGCTCAGCTGGCCTGGCTTGATTTCCCTTATCATTTCCAATCTTAAAGGCACACCACCAACTTCAACTCAGCCAATCTCCAAACCATCAGAAGGAGTCACCCAGGCTAAGATCTGTGACTTTAACTTTATGTTTTCTGGGTTTTTTTGCTGACATGTTAAAAACACCCTCCCCAACAAAAAATGAAAAAGCTCCTCGGGAATCAATGCTATAGGAGAAAGGAGAAAAACTAACTAGGGGTGAAATGCACAGGGATCAAAAGCCAAGAAAATGAAAAGGATTTCCCTCTCTAACCTTCTGAGCTAAGTGTTTCCCTCAAGGATTCACTGTTGCTGTTCCCAGGTTCTGCCATGACCTTGCATCGGCTGCCGGTCCTCAAAGCAGAGTGTGTGATGGACCCCCAGCTCAGAGCAGCCCCATTCTACACAGCCAAGTGCCAGGGGGTGTTACACTGCTGTTCCCATCTCAGTGTTATTCTTCCTATCCCTCATGTCTTCTCCTTCCTGTGCTCCAAAGACACAGTTGTCTATCTTTCTCAAAAGCTCCTTTTCATTCTCTTATGCCTCCTTCCCCCTCATTTTTTCCTACTCATCTTTCTTGGGCTACTGGGGATGGAGAGAGGGTGGGAGAAGGCTTATACATCTCATCTCTTCCTGACTGCCTGCTGCCAGGGAGTAAAAAAGAGATTACAGGGTCTCTCTCCTCTTGCTGCCATCATATGCTGAGGAGGAAAGAGTGTTTTAGGAGGAAAGAGTGTTTTTGCCACTCCATACACACTGCAGTAGAGGAGGAAAGGTGTTGAGATGATCAGAGTACCTTCTTTTCTTCTCCTGACCTTAACAAAGTCAGGCACAAGGGACCTAAGAGCTACAGAGATTATCGTACATCTCATTGTCAGAGTTTGCAATCAATTCTCCTTCCTCAGCTGCTCCCCCCATCATGACTCTGTTCTAGTCTCCTGTGGTTAACATGAGCCTCCAAGCTACAGGTGCTCATCTGCCATGACTCACAGAGGCAGCCCTATTAACGTACAGTTAATACTGCAGTGAACTTCTACACCGTCTTTATCAAAGCACTGTATAAAGTGAGGCAGCTATTGGTACGCCGGTGTGGTGCCTGGGGAACTAAGACAGGCATGGGCAGGAGGACTTGCCTGAGGTCCCACTGTAGGAAACAAGGGCATAGCACGGAGGAAACGGCCGAGTAGCAGGACAAGGAACTGTGAGTGAGAGTAGATTTCTGACACCAAAACCCCCTCCTGCCGGCTATAGGCTTCACCCCATAGCACACTGACAGACACAACGCCTGGCATTGATGGTAAAGGAAATCCAGGAGGAGTGAACAATTCGGGTATAGAGAGAATACGAGACACATTTAGCCGCATACTAGTACTTTTGAAATAGCTCATTTGAAAGCTCTGATGCAGGTTTGCATACTAATAACTTCCTCCTACTTCCTAAGGAAAACATTTTGTTCTACGTGTCAAGAAGCCCATTTCTACAATTCAAATATGCAGACATCTGTAGGATGAAGAGAGGAAATTGTGTGCAACGCTGCCTTCAGCGTGCAAAACAAACACCTGCGTAGTCACAAGCAGTTTATTGTCCAAGTTCAAAAGCAGGAGAGCCCTACAGCTGTCTACATCTACTTCCAGCAGCTGGGGCTACAAGAGGAAATAAGTGCTACTGTTGAGGAGAGTGCAAGAGGTTCCATCACAAAAGACAAAATGCCTAAAAACAAGAAAGAAGAAAGAAAAAAAAGGAATGACAAAACTAGACCATAGTCATGTAAAAATATCTGAAGTATGAAAAGCTGTTGTAAATTGCCTGGCAACATTTCAACCAACCTACATTTACAGTATGACTTGCTCATAATTTGTAACTTTACTCATCTTTGAAGGCTCCAAAATGAAGTTGTAGCTATTCTGTATTGTCTTGGCTGCAAGTCTAAAATTCTAACTCTAGAAATGTAAATGGTGCTTTTGAATAGTAAGAAGTTGCTTTACCATCTTCTGCTTCCTGTCTGAAAAATGCTATCTGATCCGGAAAGTAGTTGATGCATACATTAGTGAGATGAAAAGCAGCAGTTAAAGCCAATTCTGGTTTACAAATAAAATTTATTATTAAACTGTCCTCCTGAAACTTTTCAACTTGTTGGAAGAAACTCAGCACAGTGACTGCATTTTAGAGTGGAGAAAGTATTGTGGAAAATCCCTAAGTCAAAGTTCAAATCCTCAGACTCAAAGAAATCAAGCCTTTTGTGACTCTTGATTAAAAAGTGCCTCTAAAATGCAGGGTGACATTTCATTGCCTCCCAAAAAGGAAAAACATATTTGCTTCAAAAGTAAAAGGACATTTTTCTGATTACAAGCCTGCCTGGTGACTTGCACTGTAGCAGGCAGCAGAGCTGCAGGGTTAGCTCCTAGGTCACTGTGTCTCTTAATAAGAGTGCCATTGGACAAATAAGCTTCCTGTTCACTTACTTTCAAGTCCGTTGCATCTTTACATGCTAAAACTCATCTGTATTTTTTCAACAATCAGGGTATTTAATAAGAGACATTACCATACAAGCACAACCCCATTTTAGAAACTTATTTTTCTCAAGAGATCCCTGACAACTTAAGGCTAGTCAAAGCTCAGCCGGAGTGTCGGAGCAACAGACAAAAGCCAAGGTGGTTGAAAAGACATTGGAATACATTTTCTCTTAGAAAATCTTGACCTCACTAAACATAACACAGGAGAAGGCTGATCAGTCAGAGCTTTTTAAAATATATTATCGAAGTATTCTGTTCTGTTTTTAAATCTTTCAAATTTTATGTTGAATTTTGACCAACTGTACAAGGATCTTGTTCAATACACTACAAGGCAGAATTGCCTGATCTTCCTGCAGTGTGGATATTCATTTCTACAGATGCTGATTTGACAAGCCAGAAAGAGAAAACATCCAGGATTCTGGACTCCTTTGTAGTAGAACTAGGATCAAGCCCTGATCTCAATTTTTAGAGGCATCAAGCTGAACAAATTCAACATCTTTTAAGAGTTACATCACCTACAGCTGCATATACGACATACAAATCTATCAGTCTTGCACATCATTATGGGCACATTTGCCTTAACCTGTACCTATGCAGAGCAAGGCAGCACTGCTCTAAACCTTGATAATTTCAAAAGGAGAAGAGTCACGTTCACTCCAACTTCTCTTAAAGAAAACTAACCTGGATTTCCAGAAAGAGAATCAATCAGATGAATACCTTTCACCATATAGCCTAGACACAAGGACATGAAGATTTACCTATAAATTTTCCCTTCCAAAACTAATAATGTTGTTCATCATTCGACTGAGACACTTCCTGCCCTTTCCTCTTCTCCCTCCACAGAAAAGGTAAACGCTTTTCCATAAATTTTTTGCATATAAATGTTGTGAAGCATCTGTGAATTCTCCATGGTGAAAGCTATTATATAGTGCTCTGACAGATGTCTTCAGGAAAGGTAAAGCCAGAAAGCATTAATAGTTCAGAAGCATAGGAGTTTTATGGATTTACAGTGTGTACAAACTAGATGCTTTAATATCTTTAGCCAACATACTTTCACATACCTAATATATAGGGTGCTGAAAGCGACAGTGGCAGAAGTAAGACTGTTAACACGGAGTAAGGATTCTGATTTAGCTCATTATCAGCACGTAGTACTTCGTAGGAGGCTGGCTAGGAGAAAGTGTGAGGGGAAACATATCTAATTAAGAGGCTGAAGAACACCTATTTAACTATCAGTCAGCTGGGAAGAATTAAATGGCTAACCCCATCAGAAAGGAGGAATAATGGACTGTACAAGTGCTTTTTAGATAGGCTTGAGAGCAGTGGTCTGGTGCTTGAGCTTCTGTCAGGTTCCCAGTGTATGACAGGTCTGGCTGGAAACCCTAAGGTGCAAACAAAGCTCATTCTTTTCTATGACTTCTATTTCTTTGGTTTTGCAATACTCAAATCACACAGATGAAGTCCCAGAGGCTTTTCACTTCTACAACGCAAATTGGAACCATCTAAACTTAAAATGTCACCTCCAGGTTTCTTTTTTAACTGTAGCAGAAATTTTGGGAGCAGCAAGGCCACCCAACACTGACTGCTACAGCCGGCCCAAATGTCCTGGGTGCCCAGTCACCTGCGGGCACTTGTACGGTTGCAGGGAAGCGCTGTGGGCTAGGCTGCAGTGGAACAAGCCAGTTTTAGGTCTTTTTCCAGGAAGTAAATGCTATGGAAGACATCTGACAAACCTCAGAAGCAGAGCCAGGATTTTAATTAAAAACTTTTGGGCCTTTCACCCCAGAAGAGTCCAAACTGTGCATTATCAGCATTTTACTAATAGCATTTCCGCTGGAGGATGAGCAAATCCTGTTGGTGGAACAATGCAATTAACCTGAGTGTAGAAACATAAAATCTATTTTTCAGATCAAGAAAAGCAGGAATCGGTAAATGCAAACTTGCTGAAAGCCGCCCATCTGGAGTGTGATATTTGCTGGTGTGTAACTTATGTTTTACAATAATACACTTACAAAAATTGAGATCTATTTTTATGCCGCTACTCTTGCAATGAGACTGTAACAGCTACATCAGAAACACAGGGTTCAGCACGGAAGAGAACTAGCTTTTCAATGAACTAACGTTGTAGCCAAAACTAAACCACCACATTTCCTAGCAACCATTAAATATTCATATGCATTGTTAATACATTGCACCTGGAAGCAACAATCTTGGCCCCAATCTAGAGTAAAATTGCATTTTTTCCAGTCAAGTGAAAATAATGTACAGTCACTGCTACGATAACAGGTCTAATCATTTCCTTAGGCTGTCTCCATTCTCCGTATGTTGGCTGTGCATAATTCATAGGTTGTGCCATATGTTGTCTGAAGCAAGTGTCCCTATAAGTCTTTGTGGTTCTACTCGAAGGCATGTCTTCATAAATTACGTTGTGATATATCTGACATTATAAAAAACAAACAGGGAAAACAATTCAGTGAAACATAATCTGCTTAAAGTTTACCACTTAGCCATTTGTTGAACATGCAAGTGATTAGCTCACCGAAGTACATCGCTTTTTCAGCGTGCGCAGACTGCTTCTGCTGGCACCAATTTCAAAGGCAAGAAACAATTTAGCTGGCTCTCAAAATAAAGACTCGGTCCAGCAACTCCTTACACACACAGATAGCCTCTGCTGACTTCCCAGAGCCTAAGCACACAAACTAGGATTAGTCACTTGAGCAAAGGATGGCAGGATTAGACTTTCTGCTGGTCACAGCCTTGCAGTAGAGAAACCCCCGCCCTGTACAACTCAGGTTTCCTGTTTCCTGACAGACCTCGCAGCTCCGATGGCTTTTCTGACTCCCAGCTGGCCTCCCTGCAGCACCTCCAATAATTTTTAGGCAAGCAAAGTTCAAAAGATAAGCAGCTGTGGAGCAAAGACAAGAGTATTGGTCAAAATAACAGGATGACAAACAACAGGATCTCCCAAGAGGGCGGCATTGTTCAGAGAGGGGAAGCAAATGGTGAAAAGTATAGGCAAGGGCAGAGGAAAGGAAAAAATAAAAGCGGAAGTGATGAAACCTGTTTGCTTCTGTCTCCTGATAGCTAATGAAAGATGAGCTAATTAGCACATCCCTCAGCTGGAACGGGAATAAGCTCTCCCTGCTACAGACAGCTACGCATATTGTAAAAGCTCACAGGAGCATCCTGCCTTTCAGACTGCCGACGCTCTGAGCCATGTGGCTGAGATCTGCCCACCAGTTCAAAAGGTGCTGGAGAGAGGAGGGCAGGCAGCCGGACACAGCAGGGTCTTGTGGTACGTTTCCTTGGGAAAACCAAGTTAAAAATCTGAAGGATAAAGGAATACAAACAAGCATGTTCCTCTTACACTGAGAGAAAACAAATTATCTTGTGAGGCTTTTAAGAGGGAAATGGGAACTGGCTGGAAAAGAGAGGCAAACTGCAATGCTGATGGGTAGCTTTGTGTATTTAAGAACTCAAAATTTTAAGACAGCTTCTCAAAATGTCAGCATAACCAACTGTGTTAGTAAAATCCCAATATATTGAGGAAGCCAGAAAAGCAAGCATGAGCTTAAACTCTGAAATGATGCACATTTTCTAAACCATAATTTATTTCTGATACTCATAGCAATAGTGTCACCAAAACCGTCTCGCAGTTACCACAACAAAAAGTTTCATGCATAATATAAACATTTCTTACACAGCCATGACCCTGTGAAGAGTCATACATTTCCAGAGTGAATAACCCAAGCAGTCATATTGGCACCAGCGGGACTACAGGCACTTACAGTGAAACATAGGCTCACTCTTCAGATAGTCAATGACTCAGAAAAGCCTGACCCCCACAAAAATGAGAAGACCATGCTCCCCAAGTCCAGTGCAAGGAGGGGTTGCTCTGGACTGCAAACAGGAATATTTGGGTTGTAACAGAACCATGTGTCAAGATGATGCTATAAGAGCAAAAAGGGCCAGATGTCCAAGTGCCCCAGGCAGCTCTATGTTTACATTTTTATATAAAAAGTCAAGTAAATAAACCAAGAATAATTAAAATAGCAATGGTTTCTTGCCTTGAAAGTTTACCTTTAGGAAGAGGAAACCTTTCCATGCATTGGGATTTAATCTCAGACAGATCACCTAAGTGTCTCAGTTCTCATGTATGCAGAAACACTTGTAAGATCCAAGACAAGCAAATCAGAGACATAACACAGTCTTGCAAAAGGCACCACTGACAGGTCAGTACAAATCCAGTGCACAATTTCTTCAATATTTCAAACTGCTGATTTCAAGGATGGCTACAGTTCTCGCTGTGTTTTGATGCCAACTTTTTTTTTTTTTTAAACAGAGCTATGAATTATTATTTATTAGATTAAAATTTTTAAAGTTCAGAAAACAATGAAAACTAAAGCCAAGACAAACATACAAGAATCCAGAGACCACTGTTCACTTAAGATCCAGTTTTGCATAAATGAAACCAAAGCAAGATCTACTGCTGGCTCTGCTGAAGGAGGCATCAGCTCCTCACTTGTGGCTCTTCACCTTCAACCCTTGTAGAGACACAAGTTTAACCTCCTAAGGTCTAGTAACACCCAGAGCTAGCTCTTGCCTCTGGCCATCAACACTACAATTGTCACTACCTTTCTTTTCCTAGACAAAGGTAACGAGAAGGGACATTCAGGATCATAGATGTGAATGCAACAGTTATTATCAACCAACAGTATGGTCTTTGAAACTTGCTAAAAGACAGAATACACTTACACTTGAACATTCGCCTTCTAATAAATGCAAGTTGAACTGTTAAAATTTGTAATCTGTCATCAGCAACTGGAAAAAAAATTCATATAAACAACAGCCCTATTCCTGTGGTTACCATCTCAGGTATGAGGAAGCAGCATAGCCACAGCCACCTTAGGAACAACCGTTGAATACAATCAGAGACATTAAAACTGGAAAAGGAAACAGACTCAAATAGCTTCTAGATGTCACTATGATTTTTACCAGGTAGGAGCTGATACTGCACAGGAAATGCCTAACATATCTCAAAGGGTTCAGCTATAAGTGAAGAATCATGGAGCCCATCACCGAAGCTTTATTAAAGTACAGTGCCAGGTAACAGCATAGTAGGTCCCAATCCTCCTGTTGTGGTGGGCCACACAGCCTTTAACAGGGGAAAAGGGTGAAACATGCTGGCCTTCACCTTACAGCAAGCTCAGTCATTCATGTGCCTGCAGAACATGTCACCTTCGTCTGTGCTGCAGGTCATTCCCTGTGAGCACTGGAGTTAAAGGGCACACACAACTCTGGGCACAAGTACATGCTTCTGCCATTAAATCCATACCTCCTCCCTGCTCAGGGATGGAGAGCTCCAGGAGGGAGCTTGGGCACTAACAAGCTGTTGCCATCAGAGTAATTTGTGTAGCTGCCTCCCAGATGCTGTTTTTCCTGAGTGTCCTGCAGTTACAGGCAGTTTTCACGGAAATGTGCTCCTCATCACCTTCTTCCCTGAGGCATCTATGGTTCCTTTCCCTTCTGTATTGTCAGGACATCAGGAGAAGTTCAGTTTGGATATTAGGAATAAGTTCTTCACTGAGAGGGTCATCAAGCAGTGTAACAGGCTCCCCAAGGAAGTGGTCATGGCCCCAAGCCTGTTGGTGGTCAAGAAGCATTTGGACAACACATTTAGATATATGGTTTAACTTTTAGGTTGCCCTGTGTGGAGTCAGGAGTTAGACTTGGTGAACCTTGTGCTCAGGATATTCTGTGATTCTATACATGGCAATCATGCACAAGGGCCATCCTCATTTCTGTTACATGAGGGAGGCAGAGCTGGCTGCTTTCATCAGAACAGCTAATCCAACCTGCACTATGCTCCTGGCTTGACTCTGAGAAAGTGGGTAGAAGACAATATACCACAGCAACCTCATGAAGAAGATACGGGACTTCTGTTGTACTGTACTACACACCAGCTTGATAATTATTAAATCACAGACAAGAAGGACTGGGGTTTCTTGATGCAAATCAGCAAGAGGCTTTTCTAGAGGATGCTAATACTTACATGAGAAGCTTGGTTTCACTGGAACCCCCTGGAAGATTTCTACTGCGTTTTGTAATTAGACAGAAGTTTTCGCCTAGTTCTGTCAATTGGAAAAAACAATAACTCCCCTGAATTGTCAGTGCTCCCTCAACATATTTGATGGGAGCACTCGGGGATTGCACTGATACTGACAGCATCTTGACTATTTTTTTTAAGGAGATTTGTGAATATCATTTAATAGCCTAACTCTTTCCACATTAGAGGACTAAAAACACTTCTTCTTTCAAAGCAGGTTTTGAGTGTAAAAGATTTGGCAGGCTATTCCTGTTCAAGGTTAATATTCTTCAGTATCAAGTGTATATTTAAATGAGTAAGAAAGCTAAGTGTATTAAGTTTATTTCCATGGCACAAAAAAAGTTAGCTATCTTCATTTTTTTGAAGATGTGCACTGTTTAATAATTGAAGTAGATAAAATTATTGTATTCCTTAAGCATAAAAGCTCCCAGAAACCCCAGCTGAGAAGGAACGCCACTGTGCTAAATGATGTGCAAATACAGAATAACACACAACACTGTCCCAAAGTTTACCATCAGCAGGATGACAAAGGAATTACCATCACTACTTTACACTGTGGAAGCAGATCTAAAGGAAACAAAGAGTTGTCTTCAAGCCATGCAGGAAAGCTGAGAAAGGAATCCAGATCTGCAGAGAACTGATAGAACCGACTTAACCACAACACGATGTCTGCCTCCAGCCATGCTCTCGATCAAACTGAGGTCTTCTCCCTCAGTGCTCTAGTAACTTTCACAAGGTATGATCTCCTTCACCCCTCTTCCACTTGTATTGCCAGCCCACTTTTTGGGGGGGTTTTTTTGTTTTTTTTTTTTTCAATGGTAGCCCACTCAGTATTTGTCATTTTGGAGTCACCAGTAGTTCAACTCAAAGTGGCCAAGTGACTCATTAAATTCTTCCTTACTTACCATTAACATATCATACATTTCATTGGGATTTTGTCATGTTCTGCTCTAGCTGCAAGTGTTTAAACTTTTGTTCTGAATGGCTTATTTCAATGGTTACTAATGTCCATTTTATTGGAGATGATGGAAGCAGTTTACCCTTAGAGATATGTCTTTAAAAAAGTCCAGTAGATGCACAGAGATCGCTCTTTGCTTTTTCGAAGACAGAAGTATCACATATTTTGCAAAGTGGCTATAAAGAAAAACACATTGTTTTGTCTGACTGCTCCAGCACACTTATTAGAAATGCCATGATAGGACCACATTCTGCCCCTGGAGTAACAAACATCAATATATCAGCCATGATTCGAAAGATGGATGGTATAAGCTGTGAAATGGAAGTGATGCACAATAAAGCTATGAATACTAAGAAAGCTGCTATGCAAAAAAATAGTTAAGGCATTGCAGCATAAGCCAGCTGTTGAGACTCCATAACTCAGCATTGTCTAATAGAGCAGTTATTGTACATCTTAATGCCGAAATTCAACAAGGCTGTGGGAAGAGCAAACATGGAAGCAACACAATGGGTTCCCAGATAAGAACATTTAAGCATACTCTTGAAAGACAATGGGCCAAGCTGTTAGCTTCAAGGAATTGATTTCCCCTATCTCCAATAAGGTGCAAATCTTGCTTTGTGAGAGCTGGCACGACCAGACCAAAGACTTACCCAACAGGACAAACAGCACCTTTGCTGCAAAAGCTGGATGAGTTGCCAGGGGTTCCCCAAAGAGTCAGCGCTCCCAAAAACAAGGTAGCAAAGAGGGAAGCTCCAAAGAAGGATCTGAGCTCATCCAGTGTTGGCTAAACATTTAGTAAACGTGCACTGCATTTAAACTGTTTCACTGTTTTCAAAGCTAAAGCTTATTTTGTACAGGTTTTGTTCTAAATCCAGCATGTCCTTGCTCCAAAAAGAACAAAATTACACAGTCTAGGAAATAAATTAGGCTTGGTGAGGAAACCACAACCTATAACTGGAGGACTGAAACTCAGGGTACCGCCTAAGAGTGGGAGAGTTGCAGGCTTCCTCCCCAGGACGGGAGGGTTCAAGGTCTCCTGCTCAGACAGGGCGTAACTGGAGATGCCACGAAGGCACAGGGGGGCTGCTGCCCACCCAGCACTCAAGGCACCGGCTACAGCAAGGTTCTTTGGAATGTGCATTCTATGGCAGTCACTGCGCTGTACAATATCATCTGAGGCAAGTGAAATTAGCATACAACCTGAATGAAGTCTGCTATAAATATGTGTGGAGGTAAACTGACTAGCAAGGTCTCAGTGTAAGCCCACATGAAGAAAAGCGCTTGAGATACAGCTTGTAAGTCCCAACAAAAGCAATTTTCCAAAGTCAAAACCATCCCTGCTGTCATCAGAATATAAATCATCTATGTAATTAATTCAGTTAAGTAATTTATAATGTTTATAAATGATTCAATAAGGTGACACTGCCAGTCCAGTCCTTTTAAAATGCAGAATTACCATGTTCTCCCTGTTAAGAATCAAGTCAGTAAAAAATCAAATACTTAAAAGGCGAAGTTAACAAACCAACCCAATTCTTTCCATCTTGAGATTCCCTGAATCTTATAATCCTGGCAAACAAACTGATGGTTTATGAGCAAATTAGTGAAATGAAAGATTTATTTTCCTACGTTTTATGAGAAGATTGTCATCTCGCAGAACATACTTCCACCACCACCATCAGTAAAAATAAAAAATGTCTCTTAACTCACAAGCATTTCCTCCTATTATTGAGAGCAAACAGCATGTTCTTAGGCAATTCTCCGTTCTTTTCATAGGCATTTTGTTATGAAGCTAAAATATGAAATGGTACAGAATGTAATTCTCAGCATATGCCATGATATTTATTTGCTCAGAATGGGCAGGGATACCGTTACTAAAGGTGTATTATAGGCATTTAGAGAAGTCTCATAAAAAGATATTTCCTACACTCTTGTGTTTTGCAATTCTACTATGAATACCCAAGCAGAACCAAACAAACAATCCCCCTCATCCAAACCCCAAAGCTCTGCAAGTCACATAAAAGGTATTAATAATTCAGATTTTTTTTCTGTTTTACATAAATCAAAATTTAAGGTCAAATAAATTTGTTCTTTCATATAGTATAAGTTCAGCATTAAAAACATTTTCATTTCCAGACCAAAATAAATTCCTTCCCTGAAAACTTTCCAATCCTTTATTAAGCTTGAATTAAGGTGGTGCATATTTAAGAGCATCATTAACTTCAGTGAGAAGTTTCAGCCTTGTTCTAAGCTGAAACTAAGATCAGCACAAAGGCAGCTAGAGATATCATGTGACCCAACTAGGATGGTACCAGTAGCATCTGAAAGCCACATAATTATGAGGTTTCAGTCAAAATTTAAAACATTAGGGACAGTTTTAAAATTCCAGACTAAGACATCCCTTGTAAACAATGACAGCTCTGAACTATACTGAATCTTTTTCTATACCAAAGATTTAGGAGTGTGTGTGTGTGTATATATATATATATATATATATATGAGTTTCTATACCATAAGCTTTAGGAGTACAAGCATGAAATCCAGGGGAAAATGCCATAAATCCTTTGGTATTTTTCTTGCAACTGTAGGCATCGCCAGACGTAGTTCTTAAAACAGGTACTTCTTTCTCTCTAGTGTTACACCTCATCCTGACACCGGGCAAGTGATACAACACTAAGACATTTGATGTGGTCCCTTCTACAAGAAAGCATTCTGCTCTCCTTTGTTGTTTTCTTCTTACAACCGCCATCCCAAGGAAAGTAGATCCATTCCAACCCTCCAGGAACACAGCACGAGCGGTCACCTGTTCCTACACAGTCCTTCATCCCCTCTACCATCCTCTTTGCAACCTCGCCACCGTTCCTGCACGGTCTGGCCTCGCCTGGACAGGTCAGCCCTGTGCAAAGCACCATGTCCCCACTGGAGCCACGCTCTCCCTGCGATTGCCGTGGGTTCGGCTGGGCTGCAGCCAGCAAAGCCGCTCGACAACTGCTCCCCAGGAACTGCAAAAACCCTGTCAGCTCATCGGGGCATATATGGGGGGAACAGGAAGGCAGCAGAAGTGCATCGGCATTCAAATAGCATGTCTTCAATCTCACACCCTGTTTGCTAACAGCAGCATAGGTCACCTTGAAGACTCTCTTAGCAAAAACTTAAATATAGCAGTCACTACAGTGAGATCTGATTTATTCCAGAATTTAAAGGATGCCCCCAGCCCAGAACAAACCCCAATAACTTTTCTACCCATTTGTTTTATGCAGAGCTCATCAGACCACAGACCAGTGAAGCCGGTTACAACACTAACAGCTGCCGCGTCTTTCCACTACTGCTAAGTTTCATCAATACAAGCCAGACTGACCGATCCAGGCTGCAGCCCGAAGAGGCTCATTTGGAAATGTTACGTAAGAAATGAGCTGCTGGCCCAGCTGCTTTGTTTTTGTTTATCCACACAAATTAAAAAGTGTGGTCATGCGTAAGTTAATCAATAGCAGAAAACAGCTATCCCCACTTCTTACACCGGATGGCCTATTTATTGCTCTCAATTTAAAAAGCAGCAATAAAAAGGCCACAAAACAGAAAATGTGTCAGATGAGTGGAGGACGGTGACTGGCTGGAGAGCAATCCAGGGCGTAACGTCCATCGGTGCACATTTCCCAGAACCCAAGGATAAAATTGGTAAAATTTACACATAAACCTCAAGCCAGCAATATACATTAAGACGTATTATAATGCGATAGAGTGAAGCCCTGGACACAGCAAAACAAACTTGAAAAAAAGGAGGCAACTAAGAGGTATGAAGAAGTAGATGCAAAGGTATTCTCTTTCAAGAAAGCACTGTAAGAAAATAAAAACAAATGAAAAATCTCTGACAGTGCCGCCAAGGATGTCATACCCACTATTTAAGCGCTTCTAGAGAAACAGGGCATTTGGATCCAGCAGTCATAAATCATGGAAAAATTGTCCCAGGATTTGCCAATTACACATTTTGAATTTCCAATATCCTTTTTTACTTAATATTCGTAAGAGTATTGTGAAATACTTCCTCCCAATTTATAAGCTAAGAATAAAACAAACAGAAACAACACATCTTTCGGCATATCTCCAAGCTTTGCATTTAACAACTATGTGTCATGGTACCCAAAAGACAAATTTGTCAATGTCACCTAAAATTTCCCATTAAGTTCCAAAAAACCAACCAACCAAAAAAAAAAAAGGCAGCGCCTGCAGGAGGTGGCCATTTATACATTAAAAAGGTAAAGAAGCTGCAAACTGTTAGACTATGGACTCATGCCTAACATGCATTAAGTGTGTCCATCACAACTACTTTTCACAGCCATTTGGTATCCTGACAGCTTATTCTGATGTTTGAGATCATTATGATGCCAGCCCCATGCTAGCCTTACGTAATACTGTCTGTGTCTGTATAACGTTTTTTAGCAATGAAGAATTACTTTATTCTAAAGCATGGTGTTCTTCAGCCATTTAAAACATGTTGAAATAGGGGGTGGGGGGGAAGGGATTGCTCAGTCCAAAGCCCAGTTAATTGAGATGGAATGTCTCCTGGTGCTCACATCTGACCTTAGGATTTTTCAGGATTTCACTGGTCTCCCTGGTGATAGTTGCTATGAGCACTTTCAGTGTGTGTCATGAGAAATACTTGAAAAGAAATTTTCAGTGCTTTCACACAGTCTTTCTAACCTTAGCTGTATTAACTTTTATCAATGTTGTTACCCCTAAAAAATAAGTTGTAAAATTCTTCTCATTTTTCTTTTAATTCCCTTGGGAATCCAAGCTCAAGCACTGGACAGGGTTTGCCTCTGGCTGCCACAATGAGCCATTTTAAAACCTTCCAAGATGAAAAGACTTTTTCAAGATTTGCCCTCCAAGGAATGATCTTGAGAAGATGAAGGTGTCTTGCCCTTTTAAAAGGCTCAAACCAGGTCAAACACATTGAGGTGTGATGCAAACCAAATTAAAGCCATGGGGCTATGTTCATCAGCTTCAAACATTGAGCCCTAAGAACCTCATTGTATTTTATGCATCTGAACAAGTTGAGTTACACTGTTTGAGAGGCCACAATAAATTGTATTCGATTCTCTTTCCTTTTTACTAATTTGAAAATATCAACATTTTGTGTGTTTTAAATCATATAAGCCTCCAACCAACAAAATGCTTCTTTATAAACCTTGGAAGATAACACCGACTTGTTTAATGTTTGTTTCATAATACCAAAGCAGTAAGGTCCTGGTGTCAAAGTACTGCAGTGTGCCTGCTTACGCATGGTATGGTTTGAGCAGTTAAACCTGTTTGAATCGATATGTCAGAACCAAACACCACAGTTCAATACAGCAGCTCCTCCAACCTTTTTATTTTGGTTTGTTTTCTGGATATTCCAAAGCAAGTTTAAATTTAGCATCTGAAAAGCACACAAAAAACTACACTCGTTTTATGCTTCTTGGTGCAGTAGTAAAGAAAAATTAGCTGGTTATTAAAAAGAGTCAACAATTCCAAACAAATCAAAATCGGTTGGAACTGCCACAACTTAGAATACACCATAGATGAACTTTCAGAGGGCTTGAAAAACATGATTAAGGCCATCAGTTTCAGAAAACACTAGGGTACAATTCCTCTGGCAGCAGCAGAAATGCATCCAGATGTATTAAACATCTGCTTAAAAGCTTTCTGGCAAAATTCAGTCAAAACCAAATTTTATATTGAATGGCAACGCTCGAGTTTTTCCTATAAAAGATTGCTTTACACACACAAGATTTTGATACTCTGTTGGAAGAGAGCCTGAAAGAACAAAACACTTCAAGCTGAAAATATCTGGATTCAAAATGGAATTGTAATTCTTAGAGATATGTAATTCAAGTGCTTTATACTTTCTGCTACCATCTAATGGACAACTTCAACTGGACCTCACTCCCTTAAAAAGGGAAGGAAAAAATTCTTATAATTAGAAAATTCAGCTGACAGAGGACTTTTGAGGCAAAAGACTTCCATATTACAATTCCCACAGGAAAACAAAATGGCAACTTGAATGTTTTTCCACTTTTAATCATTGACTAAAATACAAGGGAAGATACTACCTAATGGAAAGGCATACAGAAGACAGACCATGCTATTCTCAGAGGTGCAGAGTGACAGGGGGAGAGTCAGTAGACACAAACTGCAAGACAGGAAACTCTGATTACCTGTAAGGAAAAAGTTTTCTCTGTGATGGTGGTCAAAAAAGGGAACAGGTTGCCTAGAGAGGTAGTGAAATCTCCATCCTTGGACATGCAAAGCTCAAGTGGAAACGGCCCTGGGCAACCTCATCTAAGGGGCTGCTTGGAGCAGGATGGACTAGATGGCCTCCAAACGTGCCTGCCAACCTGAATTATACCACGATTCTATACAGGCACTGAAAAGATAATCAGCATGTTCACCAGCACAGTGAATGTACATATCCTTCTTCGCGTACACCTACTTCTCAATAAATGATTTTGCTACACAATTACGGTTAAAGAAAACTTAACTGGACTGAACTCTTCCTTGCATTATAGACAGTCCCCTAGACAAGTAAGATTTTTTGTTCACATGAACAAATCATATGCTAAACTCATTTGGAAACAAGAAAAATAATTCTCAAAATAAAAATACTCGATATTGTTGTGCACACAATTTGCCTGGATCAGGAAGACATCTAGACCTCCCTGAGAGAATACAAAGAGTTCTGTAAAGGCACTTGACTGTTAACTACACTTATTTGACGTGCACCGGGGTAGACTAAAAGCTCTTTCAAGCGTTTTTAATATGACAAGGTCAACAGCCACTGACTCATGCTGCTATGTGCATTACCTTTTGGAAGAAGCGTCATCCAAAAATGTAAGCATGATCAGATCAGCCTAACAAAACTCAGGGAAAAAATCTTTGCCTCTCTTCATATAACTTAATGTCTGCGCAGGAATGTAGGACAGTTTCAGGGTACAGGAAGAAAATTCTTCAGGAATAAAAATGTCAATGTATTTATGTTTAAGTGATATGTATTCTAAGTTTTACTATTCCAGTATGTAATTAACATACTGGAAATACCAGCAAAATTACTTAACAGAAACCAATTTAAAAAAAAAAGTTAAAAAGAAAGCCCAGCTGCTCCCTGAAGATCTATCCTAAGAGGTCCAGAACCAGTTCCTTCACATTTCTATTATAAAGAAATATTTTCAGACAATTTGGTGAAATGCTAACAACTATCAAAGAAAAGTCATTCTAAGCAACGTGTCAAGCAAATGACTTTCCCAAAGTACAGAAAGACTGAGAAAACCTGCTCTCTTGAAAAAAAAAAAAAAAATTTAGCCTTTGAATTGGTGACGTTTTTCATAGTACAAGGCTTTCCAGCATCCTAAACACTTGTTTTAATCCTTGAACTGAATGGTCTCTTCTTAGTAAGGAATTAAACACAGCAAGATAGAACTATATCCTATTCATAGGGCATAGAAGCATTTTTTTTTTTCAATTGTCAGTCAGAAGATGTTCCCACCTACTTAACACCAAATTAAGAGTTTCTTGAGAAAGAAATTTCCATCAGCCAGTCATTTTTACCTGTGAATTACAATGCTTCATGTCCACAGGCTGTAGGAACCAAGGTTATCCGTATGAAACTCAACGTTACAAACACTACATAAGAATAGAACAGCAGCCATAACAACTCAGTTCGAAAGTCTGTGCAGCCCTGTACATTATCTCTAACAAAAGCCAGGGTAAGCAGAGAAACAATAAATGCAGACTGGCTCCTATATGTGATACCAATCTCCGACCACTGGTGGCTGAAGAACTTGCAAGTTGGCAGTTGCTTCCCAGGTTAGAGATCACTACCTTTCACACTGGATGCTTCTAGCGGGGGCTAATAATTGTCTAATTCCTTCCCAATCCTATGCATGCTCTGTACTCACAATCTCCAGGAAGAATCTGTTCCAGAATGTCACCACTTCAGTCATTCCTAGTCATCTTCTCCATGGCATTCATTATTTTGCTGACTTCAGTTACACACAACTTCCCCTCTCCCTCCCCAGACATTTCCTCCCAGGCTGCCTGGAATCACCCTCGCACCAAAGCGGTTCCATACTTCTGTCTTCTGTACGTTTTAGTTATGCTACCTTCTTTCTGAGTTAGAGCGACTACAATCATATACAGCGCTCAAGAAGTTCTGCACCATGGATTTATATAGCAGACTCTTTCTGATATGTAGCATACTATTAACTTGGAACTCTTAAAAAGACAACACATTAAACCATAGCCATGGTTTAATAGCTTAATCCATGGTTTAATACATAGTTTATTATGTATTTTACCCTTTCAGCTACTCATTTTAATATGCCTTTGATTGTTTCCTCATTTTTATCTATTTCCTTTCTGAAACATTATAGTGGGAAGTGGGGTTTTTTTTTGGAGGCCTTTTCATTTTTAATGAGAAAACTGAATTAAAATAGATTA
This sequence comes from Ciconia boyciana, assembly GCF_034638445.1. NCBI lineage: Eukaryota > Metazoa > Chordata > Aves > Ciconiiformes > Ciconiidae > Ciconia > Ciconia boyciana. The sequence goes on along the minus strand of NC_132934.1, from coordinate 38,022,371 downwards.
CATTGTCTATTACAACTCTTCAGCATATAAATTGTGAATGAAGCCCCAGGACAAAATCAGAATTTTTCTTGTGGGTTCTCCAAGAAAGTTTCATTTATTTACTTGACCATTATTTCCACATCATACCTTTTGTGACTTCTCCCTTGTGTATGTAGAAGTAACTGCAGTCTCTGGTAATTATTGTTTTCTAACATCACAGCAATCCTCATCTTCCTCTGTATTCTGCATCATTAACACCACTCTGTGTTATAACTGCCGATATATTTCCAGGATCATTTCTATATATTCACTGAATTTCTATCCACATGGACTGAGTCACTTGTTGATACATTTGGCTTATTAATGCTATCCAGTTGCACTTTCCTTAAAGCACAAAGCCATTATCCTAGCAGTGTAACCTACTTTTATTCTGACATATAACCCAATATTACAACTTCTCGGATATTCACTGTGAAAGTATCCTAACTGAAATCCAGACACTCCAATCCATCTGTATTAGCTTGTAAGGGTTTGACATTTGTATAGAAGCACTTCCAGATTGGGTCTTGGTTTGATTACCTGTTTTTATGTGCTCTGTTTAAATGAGACTGTCAGTTAGAAGGAATCTTTGCAGTTTGTTTCTTGATACAACCTGATAACACTTCTACCTGTTCTTCCCAGATAATTTTTTATACTTTCAACCATAGAAGAAACATCATCCCAAAATGTACATTCGTTTGCATTCATTTATTTTTCCAAGTCTTTAGGTTGGGAGAGGACTGGGTAGAGAAGCAAGAGTTACTTCCTCCAACACAGTATCATGCAAATACAGTTCTGCTGCTTCCAGACCCCAGGATGAAGATTTCTGCCTTCCACTGTGATACAGAAGGGACTTCCGAGGCTATATCTGAGGCTCAGAAACAGCTCCCTGCATTGAGATACACACACTTCAGGCACTCACTTCGAGAGAGGATTCAAACTTCCAACTCTTCCTTGAAAGGCAGACAGACAAAAGAAGATAACATTCAAAAGCCTGTTGGGAAGACTGGTCACCAAGTATGACACAGTCTAGGTTGAAGTTGTTCTTCTGTCTGAAAGAAATGAGAGCCAGACTGTCCCAAAAACTGAGATGTGGACTATACTGAGAAGCCTCACTTGACGCTGCCTGAGTTCAGAGATTCATTGTCTCAAGAGATCAGAAGAAAAACCCCAGCAGTGACCGTAGTCTAGTGGTCACACCTAGTCTTCAGCAAACAAAAATAATAGGTAAGGTCCCTCTTTACCAGTAAGATGCTTGTAAGAAAATTCCTACTGAAATGTGAGTTTCAAAAAGAAGTCGTTCTTCTTTTTGAAGAGGAGAGAACCCTTTTGCTCAGACTGTAACAATTACACAGGACTCCGTGGAAAGCTAAATGCTGCCAGAGGGAAGGAAAGAGGAGGCTCTCACTCAAAACCAGGCTTTTGTCTGATGATGAAGGCATTCTCATCAGGGAAGGGAACTATGAGACCGAGTCTCTTCAGCTGGAGGCAACAATAACCATGCTCAGCTCTGCTACACCTTTGATTAGACGCTAATTGCACTTCTGAACTAAAAACACCCAGAAAACTTGGAGAACTTTCATGAACCCTTGTAATGTGTAGAATGGATAAAATAGTTTACCAAAGACCAGATCCTTCTCAAGTGCCAAGAACACATATTCATTTCCTATGATTTGATTCAGAAAGCAAAGCCAGATATTTTTGAAGAATGTCATTATGGTTTCATAGTCCTCATCAAAAATAGAGAATACACTTTCCACCTTATCTTTAACATGTTAAAAATAATAGCATGCAATGGTATTTTAATATCAAGAGTTCCGGTAAAATTCAAAGTTCAGTAGGTCCTCTTCACCTCTCTGAGCTATTCAAGTTCCTACCACAAGGCTGATTCTGTTTTGTTCAGGGTTCCTCCCCCTCTCCTTAATCCTGATTCTGTTTGTCCCAGAGACTGCAGTAGGTACCTTTATAATTTTAAAGATGAGAAACTAAACAAGAGTCTGAAGGCCAGATAAAAAGAATTCAAGGCTAGAAGACGTTAAAACTCTGCTAGAGGTCAATATATGGAAAGTAATTCAATGTGATATTGAAATAGCTTCTGTGACTTCTGTTCTTCAAAGTTTCTTAAAAATTGCTCTAGCTGTTTAATTGATGTAGCAACAAATAATGGATAATGAAAGAAAATGAACACTCGTGTAACAATATCTTATTTTCTTTTTCCAGGATACCTCCAACTTTTTGCCTAGGGTAGTGGTGCCCTAGATATTCCTCCACTAGGGAAAACCTTCTGGAGAAACAAGTGTTCAGTTCTATAGCTTGTAGGCATTCCTGTACCCAGATACACAGCAGCCATGGCAGGAGATACAGCTGGGCATACAACTGGAAGTTGCTTGTAACCACCGCATGCCCAGACACAGGTGTCTTGCACATATATCTAGTCCTGTGATAAGATGTGTGTCCAGCACATGATGGGAGAGCCTTAGCATTTTGGTGGCAGCAGAAGGGAAATGGGTCCCCTGGGACAGAAGGAACCACATCATGATCCGTGATGACTAATTGTGGTCTGCAGCCTGCCCTCTGCCTGGTCCAAAAGAGACGGTGAAAGATGCAGGCTGTGGACTCTGGGAATTACTTTGGTAAAATGACTACTCCTAAACCAGAGCATTTCTAGAAGAAAGTTTTGCACTTCTCTTAAATAAGCAATCTACCAGAAGATGCAGTCCTCCCTGAATGTACAGTACAACTTTCTCTTCTCCAAGGAGCCCACGTGTACTTTGTGACTCCAGCTCACCAAATATGTTTTGGCACTTGACAGGCATCAGCTCTCTGAAGAGGCACAGGGAACACTTCATTCCATGTCATGGCTTCAAAATAACATCATCAATCTGACCAGACACCTAAATCTGGTAACATCTGTGACCAGCTGCACCTGCTGTTTGTTATTTATCAAAGTGTGTGTGTGTGGACGACCTTGCAGAATTTACTGGGGCACCCAATAGTAAAACTGGAAATTGGTATGAGGAGATGATCCTGGTCTACTTAAACAAACCAAAACTAGTGACTCTCTACGCAGATTAGCAATTGTTTTCACTGACAGTAGCAATAAAGACTCAGTAGAAACGCAAAGAAAATACAAAGTATTAACCCAAAGGAGTCTTTAAATCCTTATCAGGTGCTTCCACATCAAAGATTTCCTGTTCAGTAGTACAACTTTTCCTATTCTGCATGTGCACGACATACACGTTATGTTACACACGTTACGATACACAAAAAGATTCCTCTTTCCTCACTTCATCTATTATTCTACAAAATATTCTCCAGTTTTAATTCTGGCAATATGTCCTTACTAATCCCTATATGCCAACTCAGGGATATTTTCTTGTCTTCCATTTATCATATGTAAGTACCTGCACAAAACACAAATGCAGTTGCTAGTAGACCGACACGTTTATTGATGAATCTGTTTACAGGCAACATGAAACAATCATTGCCACTCAAAGTAAAAACAATGTTTTTATATTCTCAAACTGAAAAGGCTTAAAATGAAATTTAAAATATTTACTGTCTTCTTTCCACTGTGTTTTTCTATTGATAAGTGTTTCTTTCCTTTGCAGATAACCGTGCTAGTGAACCTTTGCCAGATGGGTATGAGTGATAAACCATTTAACAAGCAAGCAGACCGGTTACTGTCAGACTGGCTTCTTGGGCTTCCACCAGAATTTCTTTTGTCTTCAAACAAGTGAGGGAAAAAATACAAAGAAAGGCGAGCTGGAATAATCCTCAGTATCTGCCCTTCAGCATCTTCACAGCAAGCATTAAACATTATTGCTCAGTAACAGTCTGTCTGATACCCAGAAAGGTCAGCACATGTCCCACCTTCCCCTTCACAGCCTTCGGGCATGCCGCCTTCAGCAGGCACCCACACAAATAGTGTCAGGAAAGTGCTGATACAGCGGGCTTACAGTATGATTCTCAAGTACACTAGACTATTTTTTTTAACTGATTTTCTGGGTTACCACAAACATAGTAAAAGAAGACCATATGTTTAAAATGCCTTCCTGATACTATATATCTCATACATATATATATATATACACACACACAAAAGGATGGATGTATTTAAATGAGGTATCAAAAGGAAGTGTGGTTAGTTTCTCTGAGCAACCAAAATGCCACACAGGAAGGCCATCATGTTAATATGCAATCCAATGTCTCATTCACAACCTGCAGAGGCAAAGCCGTTCTTCGCAACTCATTCATTAAGCAGCATTGAAAGAAAGGCTGACGACCAGAGTAATGAACACTGATGTCTTACTTATATAAATTTAGCACATGTGGTAAGCAATATATAGCAGAATTTCCCTCCAAGCCAGTAGGACACACAGAGGCTTGTAGTCTCACCGTGTAGTTTCAGATATCTCCCTTCTGGTTTTATCAACTCAGGGACCTTATCTGATTGTTGCTAACAGCAAATTGTCACTTTAAAACTACTTTTCCTTCCTTAAAGGCAGGTACAGAGCATAATTATCATGCTATCTTAATACATAGCTGCAAAACTTTACACTGAAGTCAAATTGGAATTTAGATAAGAGTATGCCAAGCTGTGCCTGCCATTGCTTGCAGAATTTCAAAAGAATTGTCAGGCAGAAGCCCAGGAGCCATAAACTGAAACATGGGCTGCTTGTGTCCTCTTAGGACAGCTAAGTTTTAGTTAAATTGAAAGGTTCATAAAATACAGCATAAATGCACTAGGCACCTTCCTACAGACCAGGTAAAACCTGTTACTGGAATTTAGCTGCATTATTACAGGTGACTAGCAAGTAAAACAAATTGTACGCTGAGATAAGCAGTGCATGGCAGACCCATGTACACTGGATTTTAGTTTTGGTTGTGCTGTGCAAATCCATAAATATCGTTCAGAAGAGGAAATTCACCTGATGAATAGAAGTGTGGTTCCTTTGGGGACCAAAGAAACAGGAAGCACGGAAGCAGTGCCAAAACTAGCAAGACCCTTGGAAGAGTAGAGAAAATTTTATTCCTCTCAATGAAGTACTTCTAGGACTTAGCCTGAGTTGCCAAACTATTCCTCCTGGGCCAACACAGCTACAGTCTTGCTCAGACTGAACAGCGTATGCTACTATCCTCACCCAGAGTACAACATGCAGTACAATATGAAAACCAAAGGTGAACAATACTTCCTTTTGGGTAGAAAGATAGAAGACATTACCACCTCGATTTTCAAATGTGCTACAAGATATACAGTATTTTTAAGTTGTTGTCACTTTAAAAACCTGTGATACCTTGTGTTCTGAGTAAAATATATTTTTAAAAGCTATGCTACTTTTTCTCTATGCAATTCAAAATGTTTTATAGTAAACTCAAAATAAAAGAGATCAAATTCCCTCTGTAACTATCCAATTCCAGTAATAAGTAGAATGCTTGTTCAAACAATTATCCAGGGAGGAGCTGGGGGTTGTGGGAAGAGAGAGAGAGAGAGAGAGGAAAAACCCCACCGTATTTTGTTTAGAAGTGCCTTTAAATTCTGCCTTATTTAACAGATCATCCATCTGAGTGGAAATGTTCTGATCTACAAGTTCTATTTGCTTCTGCAAACTGTTTACATACCCATCTGTCTGTAGTGGCTCCAGGGTACTGTTCTGTTCTTTCAAGATAAATACACAACCGAAATGTATGTAAAGTGGCACAGAAGGAAGTCCTCATGTAAAACATACACAAAAATTCCTTAATAGTTTGCCTCTTATGATTTTGCTTTGAGATTAAAATATTTAATTAATTAAATGAGAAATACAAGATCCAAGTATCCCCTCAGTAACATATAAATGGAAATCCTGACTTAAGTAAAAATTGAACTGCAGAGACATTGTATAGAAACAGCTGATGTGCTAGGTTGGTATGTGTAACATGAAAACATGTCAAGTGAGACTGTGCTAAAAAGCAGGTTGAGTCCATCCATACAGGCCTTTTGCATATACCATTCATTGGCTCTCATGACACTGAGGGACTGCAGGACCAGGCTACGAATACTTCGGGAGAAAATTAAGAAGTACAGAGACTCTACCAAGTAGAAGTGCTGCAGGTGTGCCATGAGATTACTTTTCCCCCTTTGAAAAAAAGCTCTTTAAGATAGATGTCTCAGAATTGCTAGAGAGAAGCAGAACCATTCCAGGTGTAAGAAAACTTTTATTTCTTAGACAAAAAAAATTTGCTTGGGCATGAGCCCAAGCAAATCCAGATGACGTTAAAGTAATACAAATCAGATCACTTGACTAAAAGTGAAAACTATAAATGAATTAATCACTCTCCACTGTGAATGCCATAGCTGGGCAGAAGACTTGCACAGAGTACACACAAGCAACTTGTGTCAGTAAACACGCTCTTACCCATATTCCAGAATGACACCAGACCACAATTTGGACTCAGGAAGAATAAAAATGTGTTAGCGACTTAAAAGCACTGAACCCAAGTCAAGAAGTACTAAGGAGGCCCTGGGTTCACCATCAAGACAGCATAGTCAGGAGGCTGTTTGGTCAGCTGGGCTCTGGAGCAAACTGAGCTTGCATGGTCCCACTGAACAGTGAGAGCATGTCTAGATGACTTGCCATTAAGCACAGGTAGGACATGAGGAAAAAGCACAGGCTGTTAGCTCACCCTCTGAAGATCTGCTGCAAACAGGGTGATTATTTTTTAAACAGGATTAAAAATACATGCACTCTATACTATCAAAATCAGTTGCATAACTCCAGACTTCACTGTGGTTATGGCAGGAAGGTCCGATTTTACTAGTCAAACCCAATGAAACACCACCAGGAAGATAATATTGCAAATCTGCAGCAAACAGAAAAAACACTGGGAATTTTATTTAACTGAAGTATTATAAAATTAAGTTTAATTTAAGGAAAAATAAGTACTTTTAACCCTCTTCAGCAATGGTTTTAGAGGCAAAATCCAAGTGTTGTTCTGTGTCTTTCGCAAGTCCATCAATAGCTTAATTCATTCTGATTGCAGAAAAAAAGCATACTACCAAAAGACACTGAAGTCTAATGCAACATACGTATTATTTTTCTCACCTTCAGCGAGGTAGAATTTTTAATTGCACAACTCTTCTCTCATGAGAGTTTAAAAGTGTAATCAGGGGCATGTGTAGGCTCTATTATGTTAAAGGCAAACAAGTTTGCCTTGCAGTCCTCTTGGCATCACAATGTATCCATTAGCAATTGATGATTTTAGCTTTTAACAGTGACTACAGCCGTATCAATTCATGACGCTGACCTCTATTTTCTGAATGAATTAAGAGGAAGAGAAAAACGTGGCTTCCACTAAGCTTCCATTCCAGCACAGGAAATCCTGTGTGGTTAGATACAGTATGTGTCTTGCTCAGAGATTTCATTCTACTCCCCTTTAAAAGCCAACATGAGCAGCATGTCACAGGAAATGCTTCCTTATTTTCAGTAGTTCATAGGACAAGGCTTCTTTGGAAACAAGGTCAGCATGAATAGAGCATTGCTTCCTTATCGCTGCTAAGCAGCTGTGTTGAGGATGCAAGACACAACACTGCACCCTGTCCCTGAATACCTCTTTTCATAAACTTTAAGCATATGCAACTCAAGCAGTTAGAAGTTCCTTTGTGCTTTTTTATTTTGAGATTTTTATATCACACACTTTCCAAAAATATTTCTTTAAAATGTACTGAGTAGCTCTAAGGTTAAACTCCACCTAAAAAAATTTAAAAAAAAAATCTAACTTTGGCTACTTTCAGACAGACAGCACCACACAGCAAGGTGGAGAAAGAAATTAGTTCTTTCCTGAGTCAAGGTGAAGAAAGATGAACTTAAAGCACAGAGGTTTGGCCACCTCTTTGGGAAGTATGGGGACCAATTCCAGCCCCTGTTGCAATGTACTGCTTTCAAGGTATTACTGGAAGTCTCTTACTCTCTGCCACTCCTCAGTTTCGTGTAAAGCTCCAGCTGTAATTAGTCTTTAACTTAATAAGCAACTTATAAAAGAATTATAGGCTTAAAGAGTGAAAGCAAATTCCAGTTCTTCCTGATATAAACCACTCATAAATCATGCAAACAGTTTTCCCCATGCTTTGTACTGGAACACAAAGTAACCCAACGACAACAGCAACCCAACCCAGCGAGACTACTGTCAAGTACCCTGATGAATAAAGTGTTGCTAATTTCCCTCAGAAGAATGCCTTGAAAAGTTTGCATTGATAATAACAGCAGTACCTGAAATATTTGCATTTATTTTTTACATATTTTTGAAAGGAAGTCAAGGGATGGAGGGAAAGGAGCTTTAAAAGTAGCAGCAGTTTGTCACACAGAACTATCTAACTGGTAACCAACAGCAAACACCCCAAAACTGCAGGAAGACCTATAAAACTAAGACGCTTAACTCCCCGCCCCGGCCAGACAGACACAGAGTGGGCAAGGTCCAGCCACCACAGAAAGACAAACACATCAGTTCAGTGCTCTTGGCAGGCGAGATGTGGAGGCAGCACACTTGCTCTCATGCACAGATGGTTTGATAAAGAATTTAGGTAGAAGAGCTCAGAGGTGAGACTCTGTCATCATTCCTCAGGCAAAAGGGTAGCAACAGCCACCTTTGAGACACGGGATGCAAAAGGAGTGAACACAAAAGAAAGGAAGCATCACAGAGCAGTGAAAAATGGTCCTAGCAGTTAAAATAAATTGTAGGCTGAGGCATACAGCAATATGCAGCACCCTGGCTGCACTGCATTTCAATCCCATTTGAGTTGAGCAACTCCACAAGTATTTTCCAGAAGAGGTACATACACAGCAAATATAAGCCTATTATCAACAGGTTTGTCTTCCTAGTTTTCTGGCTGCAGACTCCCTTAGAAGTAGTTCATGAACTCCCAAGTGGCCTCACACTGAAAGCTCTCATGTAGCAACAGCCCCAAGCTGATGAATTCTAGGATCTTGTATCGTCCTGCCAGGCTGGAATGCTAAAACATCCCTCAGGCTCCTAGACAGCATGAAGATGGTCTGGGTGAATGCAATTACCTGGGGCAGAATCTATCCTTTTCTTCTGAAGAAAAGCCATAATGCAGGACAGGTCATTGGAAATAGCTATCTTGAAGGAAATGACGATGGTAATAATCAGCATACAGAACACTTGCCAGATGTTTTAATGCTGTCATAGAATGCGATACCTCTCTAAAGGTGATGGAGATGCTTTCAGCTGTATCATCAGGTAAGGTAAAAAATTGTGAACATCCAGAAACCATTTTACAGTCTACAAAAAAGTTACAGTAGAATCTGCTGTGTGTGGAATCACAAACTTGATTTTACAAGTATCTTCTAAAAGAAGTGGCATAGGATAAGAAAGTAACATTTTAAAACACCAGAATAGTAAGGAAGTGCATACAGAATCACTTTGGGCACTTAAGTAGGTAATCAGCAGAATATTCCTATGACACTGGGACAATGTAAATGAGGTTAATTTTGCAATATGAACAGCAACGCATTGGCTTTGCCCTAAAGTGCAGAGTAGTAAGTCCTCACAAAGGAGGACGGTTTCTCTTCAGGAATCCAAAGCTTAAGCCTGCCTATTTTTTTCACGATGCTGCTGTTACCTTAAATCTCAATAAAATTAATGCAGCCAGCACATTTTATTTAGTACCCTAACTCCTGTGGGATAAATTATAGGATAGATTTTCCTTTAATTGTAATGTAAGGCTAAAAAAAAACCTGTAGGTGGTAGGGTCCCAAAACACAGAACCGATGGAGTCAGAAGAGCCCTTCCACATATCAGGTAGGTGCAGGAGGTGCCAGGACTGCCTAGCACAGGAACTGCTGAAGCAGCTATGGCTGTTCCCAGCACTTGCCCAGGCTGGTTCCACCTCACAGTGGAGGGACCAGGCTCTGGCTCATGTCACCCAAGTGTCACCCCCAGCACTCCCCGCTCCCAGACCTCAGAGCTCTGCAGTCCACAGCCTGCAGAGGCTGGTGTTTTTTGCACAAGGCTTTGAATTTGTGAAATCTGTGCTGCTTGGCTCAAGTACAGTTATTGCTTAGTCTACCAGCACCTGTTACATCAGAAACAATAGGGGAAAGCTTCTGCCTGAATCATATACACCCTCAGCTATGCTGACATCATGGCAAACGCAGGCTGGCTATACGAAATGAAACTGCCAGCCTAGAAACCGCCCCCCAAAGAGGACACAGCTTCCAGGAAGTAATTATTGACAAATTCTAATAATTTACATTATGTTTGCTTAGGGGTTATTTGCGTGTAGTATACTGTAAGGTAGAAAGGGGAAAAATAATACTAGAGCTGAGCCCAAGCAAGGCAGCAGAAAGCATGATCATAAATGCAAGGGGACATTAACTGAAGTCATTAAGAAGGACTAGTTGCTCAAGCAACCCAGCTTTAGGTCAGTGTCAAATTCCTTTCAGTTCTTTCAGAATCATGAAAATCATCAATATTCATCTCTTTCCTGGCAAGAAGTCTCATTCTTTAGATTCCGCTGTTAACAGAATAATCCAGACAGAAGAAAGTTGGAAGTTTCTTTCTGGAACAGTCAGACCCATCCCTCTGCAAGTGATTTTCATCTTATGGGAAAAATATTCCTCTTTTTCAGTTTCATCTTTGGCACAGAAGTATTTAATTCCAGTGACTGCAAGCCGAAGTACATTACCAGGTTCATTACCTCTCACATGTAGAAATATACTCTTCTGTAACTTATACCTGTCTGGCTAAGACATTTCATGTAGCAGTAGACTCCCAGGCCAGAGGATGGGACAAAACAAACAAACATTCATGTACTTGGAGAGCTATGAAATTCCTGGGGCAACAGGCCACTCAGAAATTACAGAGGTGAATTACAGGCCATTACAAAAATTACAGAAACTGTGGGGCTGAAAAATTCTACTATAGTACAGGAGGCTAACCAATGGACAGCTTCAGTGGGATAAGGGTGGCAAAAAACAAATGAAAACAAAACAAACCCCCACACCCTAATTATTAAAATATTAATTCTAAACATTATGGGGTGAATCATTCAACTGGTCTCCATAGAGGCTTGATATTTCCCATCCAGGAACAAGCATCCATTTCATCACTGTGGTCACTTGAATTTTAAGGGTTCCCTCACCAGTGGTAAACTAATCTGTCAGAGGCCACAAAGGATCCCGTACAACAGGAATCAGCTTTATTGCTTTTTACTGTTCTTTCAGGCAAGAACTATTTTAATCTCACCAGAACCTTCGCCAGGCTGCTAACAAACAGGCAGGTCATTTGTCTGGAGGCTTTCACCCCACCATACCAGAAAAGGAGGAAAACGGTAGTTAATATTGGAAGAAGCAGTTCTGTTTAAAGACAAAACAAAACAAAAAGCACATTCACATTGTCAATAAGGAGGATTTGGAAGATTTACTTACTAGCTCTAAAACCTTACATTTTTATAGAGTGAAGAGTAAGATATTTGGTACTTGGTTAACCAAGTTACATAACTCGGGGAGACAACTGATCGGGCTCCTTCTGTCTACGTAAGGACACTAACATTTGAGGATTAAACATAGAAATGTAGCAATTAATGCCCCCGATGTTTTTAACAGTCTATAGCCAAAGAGATTTTCCTCTAATGGAATTACGAAACAGAAGCATGCCTTGTTTAGCACATTAACAAGCTTGCATTTACTGCTGTCAGCATTAGACCTCCCAGTACAGCCGTCATCCACATAATCAATGAAAATAGTTTGCAAAATGCCACTCTGGTATTAGTCAGACAATGTTATTCACCCAAGGAAAGATGTCTAAGTTCAGGAATAAGAGTAGCATTTTTCGGCATGGAAACTGGTTTGTCAACAGCCATTCTTCTCCTGCACAAAACCTCCGACAATGCCAGCTCAGGGCAACAGTAGCCTCATTTACTGGCAGGAAAAAAGGCGTCCCTTTGTACCATCAGTTTTGTGCCCTTTCAATAGCAGCTCCGGTGGTAGACTGGTGTGGACAATTGCAGTGACCATCTGTGACTACGAGACAGTTCGATAGCTGCAAGACTAACCTAGGTTCAACATCGCCACATCTTGCCCTGCTGAGTCTTTCATATGGCTTTGAAAAACTTAATGAAAATGGATACATTCAAAGCTGAATAAAAAGAGGTCTCAACAGGCTTGACCCTAAGCCTAAACAATGGAACTGTAATGCCAGCACCATTGTAGCAACACGACTGATGTAGGTCATGCTAGCTTTCATCTGTAGCTGTGACTGATAGCTTGCAATTTGCTGACAATACGTATAAAGTTTCCATTTTCATTTGGTTTGTAGGCATGGATTTCAAGGGTTCAATTAAGATGGAAGATGTACTTTTTTTTTTTTTGGTTGTTCACAGAGAAAATTCTTGCAAAGACTATAGTCAGCATGTGTCACCAACCTAGGGACATTCTTGTCCTAAATCTACCCTGCAGAACTTATTCTAGAATTATTCAGTATAAGATTGGTTTAAAAAGGTTAGAGAGGAATATCACTGCTTAAACAAAGATGTTAATTCACAAAATCTTTAGTATCAGTCCAGACTTCAATAACTATGTACTAGTATTTTCCTGATTGCTTTAATTATGTAATCTAAGTTGTATTAAATTTAGTTAACTAGCTCCATAAATCCATCCATCACAAGCATACATTCACTGCCAGCACATCCTCACCATGTGTTCCATCCTATTTGGATCAAGGTGAGGAACTGATTTTAAATTGGAGCTAAGGAAAAACAAATATTGGAACAACAGGAAGAAGACAGCTCTTCTTGGAGGAAGTAGTAGACCAGGATGACAAGCAAAGGGGCCAGAGTAATGTGGACAAGAGAGACCTTGTCATCAACAAAACAGGGTTGAAGGAGAACTGCCTGAAATGTATGCACAGAAATAAGAAAGTACCTACAGGAACAGTATCATGGGGGAAGCTCACACCTATTCTGTGAAATCACCATGACTGGGATGCCTCTCTGATGTGCCTGTACACTAACATTTGCAGTGTGGAGAACAAACAGGAGGAATTAGAGGTTTGACTGCAGCTGAGGGCTACAATCTCATCAGGATCATAGGGATGCAGCAGGATGGCTCACACAACTGGAGTACTACAATGGACAGATACAGGTTCTTTGGAGAATAACAGGTCAGGACAGGGAGGAGAGGGAGTTGCCTTTTATGTAAGAAAGCGGTAGGAATGCATGGAGCTCTACCTTCGGATGGACAATGAGCCAGCTGGGACCTTATGGGTCAGTATTAGTGCGCAGACCAACGTGGGCAGCACTGTGGTGGGTGTCCGCTACAGACTGCCCAATCAGGAGTAAGTAAATATGACGCCTTCTTCAGGCATCTGGAAGAAGCCTCATGTTTGCAGGCTGTAGTCTTCATGGGAGACTTTAGCCATCCCAGTAACTGCTGGAAGGGCAGTACAGCAGGGCACAAGCAATCCAGGAGGTCTCTGGAGAACACTGATAAAAACTTTCTGACATGGGTGATCAAGGAGCCAATGAAGAGAGATGCTCTGTTGGACCTAATACAAATAAGGAAGAACTGGCCAGGAATGTGAAGGCTTGAGCAGTCATGGCTGCAACGACCATGAGATGGTGGAGTTCAGGATCCTATGAGGAGCGAACAAGGCAAATAGCAGGATCACAGCCCTGGACCTCAGGAGAGCAGACTTTGGTCTGTTCAGGGACCTGCTAGCAGCACATAGGATACTGTCCTGGAGAGAAGAGCGTCTAGGACAGCTGGTTGATTTTCAAGGATCACCTCCTCCAAGCTCAAATGGTCTACCCTGATGAGCGGAAAGTCAAGCAAGAGTGGCAGGAGGCCTATATGGATGAACAAGGAGCTCTTGACAAAATTCAAACATAAGAAAGAGGCATATGAGAGGTAGCAACAGGGACAGGTGACCCAGGAAGAATACAGAGACATTATCCAGGCATGCAGGGACAAAGTTAGGAAAGCCAAAGACTGTCTGGTGTTGCATCTGGCTAGGGACGTGAAAGGCCACAAGAAGGGCTTCTGCAAGTGTATACCCAACAAAAGGAAGACTAGGGAAAAATGGGGGGCCACTGCTGAATAGAGCAGAGAACATGGTGACAAAGGACAGAGAAAATGAAGAGGTACTTGATGCCATCTTCACTTTGGACTTTAGTGGCAAGGCTTGCATTCAGCAATCTCAGGTTCCTGAGACCAGTGGGAATTTACCCTTGGTACAAGAGGATTAGTCTAGGGAACATTTATGCAAACTGGACATACATAAGTTCACTAGACCTGATGGGATGCACCCATGAATGCTGAGAGAGATGGTTAATGCCATTACAAGGCCACTATTGATTATGTTCGAAAGGTCATAGCTATCAGGAGAGGTTCCTGAGGACTAGTGATGAACAATGTCCCTCAAGGGTCTGTACTGGACCAGTACTGTTTAATATCTTCATCAACGACATAGACAGTGGGATTGAGTGCACCCTCAGTGAGTTTGCAGATGACATCAAGCTGAGTGGTGAAGTTGACATCCCTGAGGGATGGGATGCCATCCAGAGGGACTTGGACAAGTTCAAGAAGTGGTCCCATGTGAACCTCATGAGGTTCAACAAGGCCAAGTACAAGGTCCTGCACATGGGTCAGGGCAACCCCCAGTATCAATACAGGCTGGGGGATGAAGGGATTGAGAGCAGCCCTGAGGAGAAGGGCTTGGGAGTGTTGGTTGATGAGGAGATGGACATGAGCCTGCAATGTGCACTCGCAGCCCAGAAAGCCAACCACATCCTGGGCTGCATAAAAAGAAGTGTGGCCAGCAGGTCGAGGGAGGTGATTTTCCCCCTCTACTCTGCTCTGGTGATACCCCACCTGGAGTACTGCATCCAGCTCTGGAATCCTCAGTACACGAAAGACATAGACCTGTTGAAGCGGGTGTAGACGAGGGCCACAAAAATGGTCAGAGGGATGGAACACCTCTCCTATGAAGAAAGGCTGAGAGAGCTGGGGTTGTTCCGCCTGGAGAAGAGAAGGCTCCGGGAAGACCTTATTGCAGCCTTTCAGTGCTTAAAGGGGACTTATAAGAAAGACAGGGACAGACTTTTCGGTAGGGCCTGTAGGGATAAGACAAGGGGTAATGGTTTTAAACTAAAAGAGGGTAGATTAAGACTAGATATAAGGAAGAAATTTTTTACCATGAGGGTGGTGAAACACTGGAACAGGTTGCCCAGAGAGATGGTAAATGCCCCATCCCTGGAAACATTCAAGGTCAGGTTGGACAGGGCTCTGAGCAATCTGATCTAGTTGAAGATGTTCCTGCTCACTGCAGGGGGAATTGGACTAGATGACCTTTAAAGGTCCCTTCCAACCCAAGCTATTCTATGATTCTATGACTAGAAAAAAGCAAACGCGACTCCTATCCTCAAGAAAGAAAAGGAGGAAGATCTAGGAACTACAGCTCAGCGAATTTTACCTTCATCCCAGGGAAGGTGAAGGAACAAGTAATTCTGGAAATAATTTCCAAACATATTAAGGACAAGAAGGTGATTTCAAGTAGTCAGTATGTATTTATGAAAGAAAAATCAGGCTTGACCAACCTGATAGCCTTCTACAATGAGATGATTCACTTGGCAGATGAGGGAAGAACAGTGGATGTTGTCTATCTTGACTTTAGTAAGGCTTTCAGCACTGTCCCCTACAATATTATCATGGAAAAACTGATGGAAGTATGGGCTAGATGAACAGACACTGAGGTGGACTGAAAACTGGTTGAACTGTCAATCTCAAAGGCTTGTGATCAGCAGTACGAAGTCCAGCTGGAGGACAGTCATTAGTGGTGTACCCCAGGGGCTGATACTGGGGCAAGTACTGTTTAACATCTTTGTTAATGACCTGGATGATTGGTCAGAGTGCATCCTCACCAAGTCTACAGATTATACAAAACTCGGAAGAGCAGTTGATACACCATATGGTTGTGCTGCCATTCAAAGGGACCCTGACAGGCTGGAGAAATGGACAGACAGGAACCTCATGAAGTTTACCAAAGGGAAATGCAAAGTCCTGCACCTGCAAAGCTATAACCGCAGGCATCAGTACACAGTACTGGCTGGGAAGCAGCTTGACAAAAAAAGTCTTGAGGGACACCAAGCTGAACTTGAGTCTGCATCGTGCCCTTGTGGCAAAGAAGGCCAAGAGCCTCCTGGGTTGCGCTAGAAAGGTGTTGCCAGCAGGTTGAGGGAGGTGATTTTTTGTATCTACTCAGCACTGGTGAGATCTCATCTGCAGTCCTGTGTCCAGTTCTGGGCTCCCCAGTACTGGGCATACTAGAGTGAGTCCAGCAAACGGCCACAAAGATAATTAAAGCACTGGAGCATCTGACATACAGGGAGAAGCTGAGAGAGCTGGGATTGTTCATCCTGGAGAAAAGAAGGCTCAAGGAGGATCTTAACAATGTGTAAAAATATCTGATGGGGAACAGGGGAGAGGAAGAGAAAAGATGGAGCCACACTCTTCTAGTGATGCCCAAGGAAAAGACAAGAGGCAATGGGCACTAATTGTTATTCAGGAAGAAAAGACCTTTTTAAATTTCCACTCTCGAGTTACTAGTATCTCCCTTACATGAGGTTACTGTACCATTCCTTGTGACAAACAAGAACTAGTCATGATGAAGTCAGGCAACAGGAAGAGCCATTTAGCAGCACATTCTATAAATGCAACACAACGTCCCTGCCTCTCCTTCCTGGTAAAGGATCCCACATGCCGGTTGAGGTTGTTCCAACGGGATGGAGGACAATTGCTTTATTCTGCAAATTAATTATTCGTATGGGATGCAGCAAAGGGGATGCAAGATGTGTGTCAGGGCTGGAGATTTAAACAAGTTCCAAGTATATTGTTACTGTGAAGTATCCTTTGCACCTCCACAAGTAAGATGCACTGTGTTGTGCCCTTAAAATGGAGTTTACTGTTCACCCAATAAAACTGGAATGTTGTATTTCTAGAACAGGCCACAAAATGAAATGTTGACCAATGAAGATCACATCAGTTATAACACGCAAAGGGCTATGTCTTTCCTCTCCAAAAGCCTGACCAAAAGTCCACTGAAGTCAGTAGTAGCTTTCTTCTGAATTTAGCGAGTTTTGAATAGGTCCTTTAAAGAGATATAATGGATTTTGCTCTGGAAAGCACTCTCTTGATAGGAAAGAGCAGGAGGCTGTAAAATACCCAAAGAGATAGGTAATTAGGGAAATGGACTATCCTCAGCCATGTCTGAGAGCTCTTCTACCCAAACAAGGAGTAGAATCAATCGTTTCCCAGACAACAGTGGTCTTTTGTCACTGTTGGATTTGGCATTTAAACTGCAGAGGACAGGCATAGGACAGATGGCCAAAGCTTCACCACAACCATCTTTTTAAGGTGTTCCTTTAAAAAACTCATTTAAGACAAGAGATTATTCCATTTTCTCATTACACATAATAAGCCAGTAAACATTAGATAAGCAAGTGCAAAAGAAAACCAGCTTCAAATCTGCTAGGTTTCCAGACACTTACCAGTGTCTGTTGGGAGGAGGAGATTATAGTTTGTATTTTTGCCAAAGGTCATTTCAGAGACAAATTGAGAAACCCTCGAAGCTACTACATATTATTCCTCAAAGGTCCCAGTTTTATAATTCATTGCACACTGGCAATTTGCTGAGGCTGTGCAGAAGGTTATTGACTTCAAGACCTCGGCAACGCAGAGCAATGTACACCCCAGAAAAGACCAGAAAAGATTTATTGTCATTCTTCGTGTTTAAAGGAAATATCACTTTGTATTTAGATCATTCAAACTAAGTACAAAGATGAGTAAGGGAAGAATGCCATTACAATGCATGTACAGACCTAAAACCAAAATATGATAACAGTATAAACATTGCTATTAATTTTACATTGCAATAAAGGTATTTCCTGTATGAAAAATTAAAGTGAGCAAGAAAACCCAAAACTAAACCACTGAATAAGTTGAAAAATATTTCCTTTAAAATATCTTGACTCAGATGCTCAGGGATGTGGAGAAGGGGAATCTTATTTTAAGAGCTTCCCAAGTAAAAATTACTGCTTTATTGTAAACTCAGCACTTAACTTTGTAAACAGATGTGCTGCTTCCAAACTTCCTCCACCCCATCCATTGTTTTATTTATCTGATTTAATGCAAGTTTCTCTTACACAAAGCAAAAAAGAATGCAATTGAAACTCCTGTCCTAATTAAAGGTTTCTTTGTTCTATTATGAACCTTACTCGACTGCTCAACACTATTGCCCAGAAGAACAATACATATTTAAATCTCTAATCCCCACAAGGGAAGAGAGTCCATTTGGAGCTCTGCAGTAACTGTAACAAACTGGCCTGGGGACAAAATACTATTAAAAAATATGTATTAATCTAAACTTTATTCCTGACTCTAACACTCCGCACCCTCTACCCACCTAAACATTTCTAACATTTTGTACGCTTACAGTCATGTGCATCTGCCTCCTGTACCAGCTCATGAAGTTTGAACTGTAGAGAGGGTGGAAGTCGAGACCATTAAGAGACAAACAGAGTTACTCAGAATTAGGTCTAGTGTCAGAACACACCACAGGATTTGCACTACCACCCATGAGACTTTTGCAAACAAAAGGGACCTCCACAGCCAGCTGCATTTCTCAGAAATTCTAGCCGTGGTAATCAGTGGCAAGACACCTAGGACAGCAGCTTTCAGACAGGCTATAGATTTTGCACTCAAGGTAAAAGTGACCAACAACCTCATCCCACTCAAAATAAATGCAAAACTTACTTTTCCAGCTCAGCTTTTCATAGGCAACCTGCAGACATGAGCCTGTAGCTAACTGAGCTATTTATCCTGCAGAATGATAAAGAAGCACAATATCAACGTCACTTGTAAACTCCATAGGTGGGAGCCACTAAACACGACAGTGTCAAGCCTCTGAACATCTTTTTGTTAGAAATTTGCAGATGTCCATTGAAATGGTGGTGTTCAGTTCTGTTTGGGAGCATAATATAATCTAAGAGGCTCCCAAGGGAAAGGCCTTACAGCTCCTCGTTCATCTCTTGACCAAGCATATTACCTTCCCACACATTCCAAGTATAATCACGATACAGGCAAGTACGCATTCAGTAACGGGACAGGCATCTGCCACCAGTCCCCAGCCATATAACGTGGTGCACACATACCCTACTCCTGTGATATGCATTTCAGGTCACAAGACAACCGTATATCTAGTCACAACAGAAGGAGGGGGTGTAGGGCCATGTGGAAGTGGAGCAGAAAGCAAGATCTTGGTCACCAAAAAAAAAAAATAAAAAAAAATTGTAATAACAACTTGGCCCACAGCTTGCCCCAGAATCCTACCTGGAGCAGCTCTCTGGATGGAGGTGATTCTGATAAACTGGGTCTGGTCTGTGGTCCACAGGTTGGCTCTGTTTGTTCAAGGCTACAGAGTATCATCATTATGGATTCAGGGACTTGCATTGAAAGTAAAAAAAAAATCACCACTTTCTGGTTAGTGCCCTGTGTTTTATACACACACAGACACACACAATGTTCAGCAACACTACCCTGTCACCAAAGTACTTTTTCTATGACAATGTTTAGGGAAATAGCATGCCACGTCTGTAAAGCAATTCAGCAAACTTCTTTGAAATATGAACTTAAAGCTTTTTAATATTAACACAACTTTTGTTCAAGAGGCAAAAATCATTCTCCTTGTTCAATATTCTATGGAACCGTCATTCCATCAATATTGCAATTTCACAGCTAAACATATTAATAGGGTCATAAATATTCAGATAATGTAATAAAGACAGTGAAAGCAACCGATAAAATGTTGTTAACATTCATTTACAGCAGCTGGGAAGGCCCTGCCAAATGTTGCTTTACATAACAGGTCGTGACGCTCTGACTGCATTAAGCTTTCTGATCACTCTTCCTTTATCTGCTATGATTTTGAACACAATACGAGACAGCACAGACTAACCAATGGATTTAAAAGCCCTTTCAAGCACACCAACATTTCAAAGGTTTAAAAGATTAAAATATCAAAGAGAGCCTTGTGGTTACTATGTTTGTGCTTTTGCTTTTTATAGTGCAGACATGAAAGTGACGTTCACATTATTTATCTGCATTAGCTCCACAATTCAGTGCCTCCAATAAATTTTAAAAGTGAGTTTATTTTATTATACCATACTTTAGTTAAGCTATATGCAAAAAAGGAAAACAACATTCAGTAAATTGAAAACATCTCCACTACAGTTTTCACAAGGCATCTTGAGTACTACTGAAACATTCCGTAACATGTGCATAATCCTGTCCACAACCTCCGTTAATTTTATCTTGAGAGTTGCATCTGAATCAGGTGACAGTTCTTGCTTTGCTTCAGTATATTCTGCATTATATTTCCTTTGCCTCAGTACAGTCTCTGCTACACTGAAGAAGACAGGATTCCCAAAGCATGGGTCAGATCCTACAAGCTCTCAGGCAAGCATCAGCCAGGCACTTGGACTGTGGGACTAGGTCAGAATGCTTTACTGTAAAAAACGATGACTCACAGTTTGATTCATTCATTTTGCATATTTCCATGCCAAAATTAAGCCCAATCCTGCAGACATTTATGGAGATTAGTAGCCCTAGGAAGGTTAAGAGCTCTGGTGAGATCAACAAATTGATGTGTGTAAAGTAAACAAGGCTGTGCATAACAGGACACACACAGCAGCTACTATACTGCTTGTAAAAGCAATACCACTTCATTCATCCCTCCAGCCCTGCATTCGTTAGCAACTATTCAGAGCACTGAATACATTACAAAGCCTAATGCTTTAACTGACTGAAATTTTACAGCAGTGGGTCTCAAGCTTTTCCTGTAGCTAAGGCTCATTAGAGAGAATTGACATGTCTATACACAACTGAGGAGTTTTAGCAGCACTTACCAGCTCCGATTCCACCCCATCCATGTGGGGCACTGCTTCAGCAAGGCCCACCTCACCACCTGGGAAACCACAAGCTAGCATAAAGACGACCTGACTTATCAGATGTTGGTAAAAATCTTAGCCATTACAGGAAAAATAAAATTCACAAAGTGAAACACCAGTTTCATCAATACTCATTCGTTGTGAAGTCTGCATCAAATTACAAGGACCTCAGTACTTGGTTTTTGATTTGAGTAAGGCTACCTTCAGTCACTTCTGGAGACTCTTGTCAGTGCATTCAGTCACCTGAAATTAAGATCT
The DNA here is from genome assembly GCF_034638445.1 of Ciconia boyciana. NCBI lineage: Eukaryota > Metazoa > Chordata > Aves > Ciconiiformes > Ciconiidae > Ciconia > Ciconia boyciana. The sequence continues at coordinate 38,001,097 of NC_132934.1, read as the reverse complement.
CTCTTCACTTTAAATTCAGTGCTCTTGCCCAAGTTAGTAGAGTCTTGTCCCAGCCTTGGAGAAGGAGAGACCAAAAGTGTTTTTTTCACTAAGTCAGGTCTATTTGCACAAGACCTACAGAAGAGGTATGCCTTCCCAAAAACCAGACTCTCAAGATGAGATTCAAAGGGGTAATTCCAAGGTTATAAACACACTGTAACATAATGACCCATATGACCCTAATAACAGATCTGAATCCCCACTGCACTATACAATGTGCAAGTTGTAACTTAAAAATCTCTCTTTCGGAGCATCTTGCAAATAGACCTACAAGCAAGGTGGAGGTTCCTTGACTAGAGGTAGTTAGCATAGCTAATCTCATGATCTCACATACCACTGATATCTTACGAACTGAGAAAAAGGTAATTGCAGAGATGTTATTAAAAAAAAAAAAAGGTATTTGGAATTAAATTTACCTTAAAATATCCTAACACCAGCAATGCTAAGGAAAAAAGGCGCCACATAGGGTAAACAGCATGTGCTCTGCAAGTCAGATGTTCCAACTCAGAAAACAACAGATTACATATAAATACTTAAAGTTAGGGAACTGAAGTCTCTATTAAGTCTTCACATATATTCTATCTCCTTATTTACAGTATCTTTAATAAGCTTATAAGCATCCACGTATCCAGTAGGAAATGCTACTGATTCAGGATGCACTAGCTATTTATTTAATACAACATTCAATTACAATTTAAAAAAAACAAGTAATCAAATGAATGGCTAGATAAATTAATGGGTAACTGAGTGGAATGCAGGACAGAACTAAGAACAACTTGTTCTTTCCAACACAAAGTATGCCAGTGCACAAATTCAGAAACATACCTGAAGGGTCTTCTTAAATCCTCTTTTTAAATTAAGTTGAAAAGAATTTGGACATTTCCATGATTTCCATCTTCTTGCCTGATTCTGAACTATGGTACTTTGCATACAGCTGTTCAAACAACCTGACTTCACCACATGCAGCTGAAGTAGTACAAGTAAAGAACAGGCATGTTAATACACCCAAGTAAAGCCCAATATCTACAAGTACCTTGGCTGTCTGAGGTACTTGTACTCGTACTCTGCTGCCCTCCAGGTTATTTCCTTTGCAGAACTGTTTTGATCAACTGCCATGACTGATAGAGTTCTTCAGGTTTCCTTCTTCTTACAGCTATATTAATGCACCGTAATCTTTCAGCTCTAGTCACTAAGCCCCAAAACATTCGCTGTTATTTGACTAACAACTGCAGGCTTGCCTCAGTAATATTTGCAGACTCACCCCCCTTCTTTCCTCCTTAAACATCAGTGGAGATAATTTTTCCACCCTCAAAAAAAACCCCTACTCTTCACAGATATGAAATAAGTCAGAAATATTTGCAGAGTAAGTTTCTGGTGGCTGCAATGAAAGCTGTTTGCGAATTTGCAACTCAGGCAACTGGGGAGCAGAATTGCCATGGGACAGAAGACTGAATATGCTGTGTGGACGGAGTGCTGCAGGAAGAGTCATCGGAGCAAAGGTTCATGCAAACAAACATTCATTCCTGAACTGTTCAAATAACTCTGAACAAACATTTTTTCATAGATTTTCTGTAAAACTAGAGGCAATCTGCCAAAAATTGCCTTAAACGCTGGCAGGGCGTTAAAATTAAAAATCAATACAAAGGAAAGGTTTGGGGTTTTTTTCTGTATAGTGTATGACCACATGCAATGAATAAATAAGGTATCTCTGAATACTTCCGCCCCCAGATTAATAAAGTATGTATTCTTAATTTAGAATGGTCACACAAATATGTCAATCCTACAGCCCTCCCCTTTTCCATTTCCTTAAAAAAAGAAGTAGAGCAGGAACACACACACTTGCTGGAATACATAGCGAGACCCGTATCTCTCAGGTGACTGCTCTAACTACCAGGCAATGGATTCATAATTGCTCTGTAAATAATTAAATATTCATTAAGTCTGGGGAAAAAGCAGAAGAGCTTCAACCAACTAGAAAACAGGGAGACTTGTCCCAGAATACTCTGTTCCCTAGTTCTCAGAGCAATCATTTGCAAGGTGGGAGAGCTGGATTCAAGACTCAATTTTGAGTAATATAAAGGTAGCAAGGTGTGAAACCAGACTCCTCATGCAAATACTCTGATCACTAGGCAGGATGCACTGATCAGATTCCCCACACTGCAATATCGTACATATTCCCACATGGCTCAGCAAAAGAAACTAACATTTTTAGGTCTTCTCTGGTGGCAACTCAAATGACATCAGCATGGATGAGGCCAGCACTTATCTCTTGCCTCTGCCAGCTGAAGGCAAGGCAGTTTCTGGTCTATAAATAAGGGAACTATGTTAGTAAGATGCTGTGCTTCAAATTATAACTCCTGCAAACAGTCTGCAGATTAAACATGTAGGCCAGTATAGGCAGTCTCATAAACATACCCACAGACACCTCTGAAGTGAGACAGCAGCCAAAGGGGAACTAAACATGGCATCTGAAAGGCAAACACAGGAGTTGAGTTCTTTTATGGATTTAATCCCACGGGATATTTTTCACCCTAAGCCTCTTTGAGCCCATATGGAAGAGTGTGAAAACTGCTGTTGTAGCCTGAAAGTCTGCTCTCTCAGGCCTGAGCACAGACCTCCCTCGTTACACAGAGCCCATCCTGCAACCACCAGGGCATGACACAGAGCTATGCTGAACTGGTTGGCGGGCCACCAGCAAAGCGTGCACTTGGTATCTCCTTGAACAGTCCCTCTGCAAACCCATCCCCTCTCACCAGTAACGCGCTACTACTTTGCTAGTCAGGGTGGTACATATTGGAGAAATTACACTTTGGCTCTTATTTTCATTGATTTTGCCCTTTTGATATGAAAAAGAGGGTTTTCTTGCCCAGCATTATCAAAATAGTTATCAGGGATTGTCCAGAAAGGTTTCCCAGAGATGTTCTGAAAGACAGGCAAAAGCTGCTAAGCAAATTTTATGCACATTAGCTACTTGGTCTTTGGTGCTCAGAGTTATCTTTTCTCTTTCACCGGCCTCTCAGTACTGCATGCCTCATTGCAGCCTACTGCAACTTACATATACTTCACCAGATTTTTTTTTTAGACATAAAAGCAGTCCCATAAGGAAAAGATGCTCCAGTTTTTGCCACACATAATTCAGTATTCACTTCCCCTTGTTCTGCTATGTTAGCAGGTAGAAGCAGCGCTGGAGTCCTGCTCAAATACAGGCTATTTTTCTTGTCCACAGTTTTGCCATTAACATTTTCATATTTTTCTTTACTTAAAGTACCAGAGACATCTCCACAAGACCAGATATCATGCCTCCCTAAGGTGCCTTTATTCAGAATGGTTATAATGATAATGCATTAAAACTTTGGCAGAAACCACCTGAAGCAGGAAGAAGTCTCAAAAGAGGGTTGGAAGAAAAACAATAAAACCCCCAACTCTCACACCTCATTACCTCTCAGGCCCAACAGAAATCTGAAAAAGGAACATTTTATTCCATATTCCCAATTTATAGGTTCTCCCTTAAACAATTTGTTGTCAGGGAGAGCTGTCTGTCTAGACTCCAGTGAAGGTCAGCAACTTCAGTCAGGTACAAGGAAAAGGATGGTTCGAGATGCTCCTGGCTGCTTGTTTCTCAATAAGGCTATATGATCAAGTTTGCGAGGGGTAGCACAGGTAAATTAGACAGCAGTGGGAATACTGCTTAAGAAGCACAGGATTTGACCCACAGCTACAACATCATAGCATCAGAAGTGGCTGGCAATTAAAAGATTACAATACAGTCGACAATAATCTGATGAGCTCAGCTGCAGATGCACACAGATTGCTCATAGCAGGCTGCCGGCGAAGAAGTGATGCCAGGCACGCATGACAGCACTCACTGCTGCGAGGCTCCTCTGCAACACCCCGGGAGGAGAGGAGCCACTAGTAAGGGGGGAACTGCTACCTGCACTGGGCTCCCTCATCTCTTCTTCACAGGGGACCTTCTCCCACTCTGCACTTGGTTGTGACTTCAATGCAAGGGTATCTGAGGAGATTAACGCTTTCGTTCTATTTTCTGTCATGACATTAAGAATCTCACTAATTTTATGCACCGTTACTTGGAAATTAGGAAGGCACAAATACACAAAGGAAGCCTTAAAAAAGGCACATAATGCATACAACCCTATTACATCGTGTCTTAACCTCAAGTAGTCTGTTGGGCAGCAAATACAGCATAGTTGTGAAGTTCTTTAACTGAAATCAAGTTCTTAAACATACCAGTTATCCATCTGCAACACAAACCAAACAAGTTAGCTTTCCATTACACAGCTGGTTCTTCATGGAGCTGATATTATTTATGCCAAGAATGCAGAGACACCAATTTGCCACATGCACAAGGCACCTATGAACAAGAGGTGAAATACTTTCATTTCCACTACTCATCAAATTAGTGATTTGCAAGAGGAAAAGTGTGCTGTGCCATCTAAACACTTATAACAACCTTGGTGTGTTAAGTATCCTGTAATAAGGGTCAGAACTTTTTCTTTTTAGCATACCTTTTGAACGCCTGCACAAATACTGTCAAAGGAACAAGAGTAACTTTATGCCTATCAACTTAGTTGCAGCATGTTTTGGTACAGAGGCTTGTATTGCAGTCTATCTAGCAAGCAAGGAGAACAATGCGTAGAGGCACTAGACAGCAGTCTGACACAGTGCCCTGAACTACCAGCAATATAAAACTTTACGGAAAGGGACTGTGTGGATCATCAAGTCCAGCCCGCTGTTACCACACGCAATCCTATCGTATAATCTTTCCTAAAAGTTTATTTACTGGACAGTTATCATCTTTAAAAAAAAAGTTAATGATGAAAAGCTAAAGTGTTTTTTTTCAGCAGAAAAAGCAGAATAATAGATCTTCTTGTTCTATAATATTAAAAAAAAAAATTGACTTGTAATCCTTTCAATTTCTCTTTTACTTTCCAGAACAGTAACTTAATTGTTGAGTTAGAAAGTTTCGGTTCAGATGCCTGCTCATCTTGCTACTGAATGAACACTTATTTTATCTTGCCTCTGACCTAACACTTTAGATTGTTTATCCTCTCTTCTCTTAAAAAAAAGGCAGAGGGGAAAAGCAGAGAACAGCAAGGCTTATAAGACAGGCTGTTGAAAGAACAGAGCCATACAAGAGTTATCACTGAATCTTATTAGACTTCTGCTGTACTCTGTACTTTGTAAACATGAGCAAATCCCTCCGATTTTCAGGAAGCAGATACTCTGGAACTGGCTAGAACAGAAGAGACTGGTTTCTTTTACCATATGAAAGCATGTACACTGGAAAGTGAAAGGGGACCAGCACATGTCCTTATTTAGTTTAATACACAGACAGAGCAAAGACAAAAGTGTGCATCATTCCACTTCTGGTATCTTGGAAGAAAAGTCAAAGCAGCATCTTGAAGACTCCTGACACAAGACAGCACCAACAAACTTCTAGCAGATCCTACATGTGGAGTAATTCAGATGAGTAAGCACTGAGTCAGTTAGGAGTCTGGACAGTCCATTTACATGAATCTGCAGCAGTCAGTTACGTTTCCCACAACAGCTAATTATGTAAAGGGTTACAATCATTACATCCTGGAAGTCATCATTTGGTAAGCCAGCTGCATTTGCTTTTTATTCCCAATATAGTTAAGAAGAAATACTACACCATAAGTGTTCTAATTATATTTCTGTAACTTCTATTTCACAATAAAAAAATTAATTTTGTCTAGTATATTTTGAGAATGTTTTGGTTCATATGCTAACACAGCTCTCTTACCTGCTTGTCAGCACTTCTACATCTGTAATGGGAAGTCTTAGGAGGTTGCAACTGAAACTCAAACAGGTTTTATCGGTCAATAATAGATAACATAACAAAGTTAATAGGGATATTTTAACTGATGAACACATGATCATACTTCTAAGCAAGTTCTACTGAAACATTTTCTAGAAAAATGATAGGCAAAGAAAAGCTTTCTTCCCTTCTCACCGCTCTGTAATTAAAAGCAACCCCCTAGATGCTATGATCAAGGTAAATGCAGATCAAGTACCCACACACCTTCAGAGGGACTTCATTAAAACCAGATCAATTGCACTGCCCTGCACCAGACAGAGTTAGAAGTTAATGACACAGGTCATCCTTAACTCATTTCACAGATATGATTATTACAGAGTCAAATCAGAAAGCATACAATTTCTCCACAGCATTTTCTGAGAGCATTTAGTGGGTTTGCTTGTGTATATTTCCTAGAGATTTTTCTGACATAGGATGCTGGGCCCTTTTCTTGCCCAATGTTTCAAGTGAAGACTATGAAGAGCACCTTCTCTTCCTACCTGCGGCACCTACCTCATTAACATGCACCTAGAGCTGGGATGATTTTATTGTGCCAACCATGAACTAAAACAAACATTTCCTCCTTCTAGAGAAGACAAACTGTTCATTATAATCTTTGCACTCACTGACTAGCAGAGAGTAATACGAAGTCATGGCCATGCCCATATACAAGCCAGTTTTTGGAAACAGAACATTAGATTTGCTTAGAGTTATTTCCAAAACATTATTTATTTTCCATAAAGAAATTGCATCTCAATCGCAGGATTTATCAAACAGTCACCTCAAGGTAAAGTCCAGGTTTCCAGCGGGTTGTATGACACAAGACTGAATACTGCACCTTGAAATTCATACAGGTACATGCTTGAGAAATAGCGACATGAACAGAGGAGAGGGAAGGGGCTATAGAAGAGATTTTCCTTGTTCAGTTACTAAGCTGTAGCTAATAGAAAATGGCTTGAGAATACCAGCATTTTGCCCGGACAAGATGGGTTAGTGGGTAGAGCATAGGTAAAACGTAATACACCACCTTTAGCCTACCAGGTGGCTATAACTGACTTGTGACACACTTCTATGTCTACCAGAAAATAACTTCCACAAGCTGCAGAAAACAGTAGATTCCTGAGGAAGTGGTGCCTCAGGAGTACCGCTCCCATTACAAGAGATCAAAGTGAACTGTTTGTCTTCGAGCACTCCCACAGGACCAAGCCACCACACAAACTGCCCGAACAACCTGCACTTGTTTAAGTCTTGGAAACAAAGGAAAAAGAGCAGTGATAACCAAGTCCTTTGGTTTTGGTGCCAGATATAGTCTTGGTAATGTAAAACACATGCAGCAAGCAGTCTTCCTGTGCAGACAGCTCTGCCTCTTACCCAGGAGATGGTCCCATGCTCTCAGCAATGGCCCTCTGCTTCATCCCAAGTATCTGCTACTGCACAGCCCACCAGCCTTATCCCCGTTAGTGGTACACAAGCAGCGATGCCAGATATTGCACCTTCAACTGAAAACTGCCTCCAGTTTTCAGCTGTTGCTCTTCCTCCGCACGCATGCATGCATACATACATATATACATACATACCCACCCCCACAATCTCTTGAACCTCAGGGTACTTGGCACGATGCCCAAGACACAAGAAGTGGGGAAGCAAAAGACATAAAGTAACTTCAGGCAGAACAGGCTATTCATGACTCACAGCTCCCAGACTGACCAGCACAGGGCAAGGTCAGCCAGCCTTGCCTTGGAGATGGCCAGCACTTGATCGGATCAGCCCAGATAGCTCAGAGCAGAGAGCACAGGGGGGGTCCCAGGAAGGTTGGGTCAGTAACTGTCAAGGCGGGAGAAGCCAGTCACAGAGGAAACGCTGCCATGAGACTAAAACCTGCAGGAAGCAGGGCAGCGTGCAGGGCGCAAGGAGCCCTGGTACACATTTAGACTAATCGCTCACACACAAAAACAAACCCCCACACTCCAAAGCCCATTTTGCTCCGTGAAAGCCGAGCAGTAAGAGTAGATTAGACTCTAATAGGGATTAATACAAGTTAAGGTAGCACTAATTTCCACTAGGGAGACCAGAAAGGTTAGACGTGGGATAGCGTGACAGCTAGATGTAGCAGGGGCTTGAAAAAAAGGTAAAGGGAAGAACAAGCACCACAGGAGCTTCCATTGACAGCTGCCTGGCTCCATTTGTGCTCTCCCCCACGTCCAGCCCTGTCCAAAACAGAGATTAGATGTGCTGCACTGTCAAGTCATGGTCAGTGATTTCTAATAGGCTGTGTAATGGTCAGCAGGGGGTTTCTTATCCAGTCTCAACAGCACTGACCCATTTTTTTCCAGTGCTACCATCCATCACCTCTGACTGACAAGGAGACTAGTTTTCACAAAAGGCAAAACCTAACCCAAGCGAAGTTTGAGGCAGAAAATGAGATGAAATTCGGATCCCATTCTGTCTTACTGCAGCCATTTCAAAGCTATAAGTTTAATTTTATTAGCAACTAGGACTTCAGTTCATAAAAAAGTGACCAATAAAAGATAATGGCAGGAAATTAAATGAACCTTAGCACGATTTAGAGCATTGCTCTGCAATAGCGAAACTGCACAAGAAAGTATGCTTGGAAAGGAAAAAAAGCCCCAAAGAAAGAATCATAAAAGGATACAAACTGCTTCAGAGTCACAGGCGAGTTAAAGCTTTCTTAGAGACTAACAAAAAAAGTGCAGGTATACACAAAAATTACACATTAAGTACGTGTTATGATTGCCACATTGCCAGAAAGAAACATTGGTCAGACAATCCATTCACTGCTGGCCCTTTCATGTGTGCTATAGCGACTAGGACTTTAGTCACCTTTAAATTCAAGTAAAATAATAAACATAGTTTCACTGCAGTGCTGGGAGACACCAGCAGCAGTATGTGGTCAAACCAGGAAAAAAAGTCTACTTTCCTGACTGTTGGCCATATTTTCAAAAAGGCACCAAGAAAAGGCATTTTTTTCTTTAATTATATAGAAAGACTAAGAGGCCAAAACCTCTGAAGTTCCTCAATCATGACCTTTGGGGTGGGCTTTTTGTAGGGCTCCCCCCACCCCCCAAATAATTTGGTGCACAGTATTGAACTAAAACAAGTTCCTTAGTTTTCATTCCAAGAAAGCTGTGAGAAGATTACTGAATATGTAGGTAAAAAAAAAAAAAAGATTGTTCAGTTTATGACTGAACTATCTAAATCTGCAGATACCCCTTCCAGCTGCATAGCCAACTACAAACTCATTAACATTTACCTGGACAGCTGAAGTTTGTACTCTGAAGGGAAGGATCAGAGAGAAGGAAGAAAGTAGCGGGAGAAAAAGGTAAGGAACTATCCTTCATTAGCCTGTCTCTCAAACAACATGTAACTCCCACTGAAAAGCAGCACAGAGAACAATATCCTTTCTGTATAAGACAAAACTCATTGTGGTTAAGTTCTTTGATCAGAAAAATTTCTACTGAACCACACTTGTTAGACTTGAACTTTGGAAACTGGCATCTATTCACCAGAATTTTTCAAAATAAAACTCGAGAATCCTGGCATCATCCAAGGCACCAAATTTTTCATTACAAAGATTTTTTTCAAAACAGTTATCAGATAAGCTTACTAAAACATCAACCCAATTTGTATTTCAGAGCTCAGTCTTTCCTCGGAGAGGCTTCTGTTGTTGTTGTTTTAATTCTACATTGTTTTAATCTGAAGTGAGTTGAAATTCAGTTTCACAAATTAGAATTTTCATTTTCCATAAAAATTAATTAGGCAATGTAATACAGAGTGCTAACAAGCTGTTTCTGGTGGAAAATAGGAGTATCTTGTTCTGAAGAAGACCACGCAAATATTGATCTTAGGGAAGTGTCTCCCTCCACAAAGCTGCCTTTGGGCTTGTATTTCCACTCAGTCACTTCCAACTGGAAAATGAAGGTGGAACAAGGAAGCATCTAAGTAGCTCTTCCCTCAGTCCTTTTCAGTTGGAGATGCAGTTGCATAGGAAGGCCAAGAGACTGTTAAACTCCAAAGATCCTCAGTTCAAACCATACAGAGGATCTCACTGAATAGACAGGCCCAGATAATCAGTCAGCACAATGCTTACCTATTCAAAGCACATTTCTCCTGTGCAGGGAAGGCCAGTTACAAGCCTTAAGAAGGTAAACATGCCAGTTTAACACTTGAACGATCTGAAAGCTACTGAGCAGCATCCCCGATCCTCTGCTACTACTACACATTTCTTCTCCAGACGGATGCATTTCTGAAGTGAGCCACGTATTCAAGATCTCACTAGCTCACCCTTCACCGTACCCGAGATACCCACACAGACACCAGAGGATGCTCTATTATTTCTTTGCTACTGAGGACTGCTCAGTAACTTTATCAACAGACACTGTTTTACATTATCAGCAGTACCAAGGAGCAGCTGGTCCTCAGAATACAAAAGGTAGGATAACAATAGGCTACTGTAGTGAATTGAGCTTTGAATTAAGGAATGCTATGTATAAATCTAAGTAGGGTCATGTATCAGAAAGTTAATACTCAACTCCTAACTATACCACCAGCCTGTTCCTCATTTAAACAGGATTCCCTCCACTTTCTAGCTCTAGTCATATCCCCCACTCCAGTTGCAAGGTTGGTAGGAAACCTAACCTCTAATGACTTCAGAGGGCCTATAAAATTATCACATTCTTCAGAAAAAAACACATATAATTGATAGTCTGGATGATCAGGGATATTTTAAGAAGCGATTTTACTCAGTAAACCAATACAGTCTGCAGAAAGTCTACAAGGCACATTGCCCAAGCCATTTTAACAATAATATAAATTGTTCCTCAGAACTGTCAAAATATTCTTGAATAAACAAGCTCTTGATGCCTTTCCTAAAGCTTTTGAATTAGAAAGTGAAACATTGCTGAGAAGTAGGTGCTTCAGCAAAATTATCAAGTAACAAGGTCATGCTGGAACCGAAGTGTATCAAGATAGCTCACTTCCAATGAGTAAGAGTTACAGAACCAAGCAATACTTCTATCTGCAAACCTTTATGTCTGCAAATTAAGGTACCTATGCCATCATAATATCCTTACATCCCCCAAAACAATGGGTATAGGTATCCATCTAGATAGATCTAACTTCAGTGTCAAGATATCCTTAAGAAATGTCCTTCTGCTTTCTACATGATGTGCACACATATAGAAGTGAACACAATTCCCTTACTGCTACAATTGGGATCGTTCTTGACAGAAGTTAGCCTGAAGAACAGGGATGTTGCAAAAAAATGTGCAATAAGATGTTCTGCCCAACAAGTCAGAAGTATCTTGTCCACTTCAGCTTGACAAACAGGTAACATTTGCAGGCTTTCTACTGTTCCTGTATGACCTCCACTAAAGCAACAGCCAGTCTACTGATACTGCTAAAAGTCCAAGGAGAAGATGTCAGTTTACACCACCCAGGAACCAGGCAGAACAATTAACATCTGTTACTGCTTCCTATTTGAGGAGTTAAGAGCAGAAAAGCTATGTGAAGAATGGCCCTGTTAAATCCTCATTTCCAAATATGGCACCATATACATACCCCACAGTCCATGTACATTAGAGGCCCCTCTTTCTTCAGTATCAATATTCAGACATCTTATGACAGGATTTACAAATGAGCACATCAGTGGTATGGTTTCTGAATCGCTAACACTGGTGTTCAGCATGCTGGGCTCAATGCAATCTCATAAGAAGGCAAGGGATATATGTGGTGTTACACTCCTTTGCACATGCCTGTCCAGTGGACCTCAAATGGCCAGTTTGCTGCCAAATTGTCCACATCCTTCAGGCAACTAAACATGTCAGCAGCAAGAAATCAGCTAGCCATTGCAAACACCAGAAATCATAAGCAGCAAAAGCGTTTTGGCCACACCCTTTCTCCTATTCTAATGTATGAAATTCCAGGTAGTACATAGGGACCTGCCTTTCCTGCATTTACATTCCCTTAAAGTTACCTCGCTGGCTAATTAGGACTGATTCCTTAGGCCTTGAACCCCCCCAATATCAAAAAGATTTTCAAAGTATCATACAATGGTGTCACTACTTTGTTATAGTATCACTGAGCTAGCATCAAGCAGAATTATGTCTTAGTACAGACAGTTCTTGCCACCCGAAATACAATTGTAGTGACGCTGGTTAAAGAAAAAACATCTCTGGGTATAATTTCTAGCCCAGCATACTTTTTCAAACAGCTGCTAATCAACAATTCAGGCGAGACAGTTGGGACCAGACTGTACACACCCCAGACCACCACAAAGGAGCAAAGCAAGTCAAAATTCCTACTAAGCTATGTTTACAAATGCAACCTCCCTCTGCAACTATGATGGGGGACCGTGACACCAAAGGAGAGCCAAGTTATCAGAGGTGCTTTCTACCTTAATCTTTGTTGTTTATGAAATGATCTGATACATGTAGCTGAAGGGCATGGTATTTTTTCTTCAGTATTCAAAAGAAAAGAACGGCTTATATAGCAACTGGCTGTAGTTAATAAAGGCTGAGCCCGTAACAATCGTGTTAGGAGGAGGCAAAGAACAGCCTGCACACTCTGCAAAGAGCTTAAGATCTTGAACATTTTTTTCTGCTCAGTAATCAAGACAAATCTCCACCATCTCCACAGAGAGGCAGAAGCACCAAGAGCTCAATGGCAGTGAATCCACCAGCTACGCGAGAGCTGTCTCAGCCCTGCCCATTTCAAACAGACACTTGAAGCATGGCCTACCTGCCAGCTCAGAGAAGACCCCTCACACTGTCTACCTATCTGGCAGGTCTCTATTTTAAGCCTAAATCCCTTCCTGAAACCAAAAAGAGTTTCATCGGTGACAGGTATTTTTCACAAAAAGTTAAGCTTAGGAAGAAAAAAAACTCAAAAACTACCTCTTTCCTTTTAAGAGGAAAAAGAACAACGAAACCCCAAGAATTGTCTTGAAAATTTGATCTCGCAGGATCAAGTAAGAGAACAAAATACTGTGCAATTACAGAAAGTCAACAAATCTTTGAACAGCTGAGGAGTGGTTCCTCCCACCCCGTTTCAGATGCCCTGGTTTGAAGGTCCCCAGCCCCTGCTTGCGTAGGGCAGAAGGGGTCCCAAAGCCCACGGAGCTGCGTGGGGACACGCTCTGTCTCTGCACATCACAGACTGTGGGCAGCATCAAGGAGGGTCCACCCAGGTCCATAAAGAGCACACCCATCATTTTAATAAACAGAGTTCAGGTGTCGCATAGCTTTTTAAATGCTGCATTTCAGGTTTGCATCCATCCTCGAAGCTTGGATTTATTGCAATTTGTGTATTATGCAATATATTCTCCAACAGCACTCAGAAGAAAAGGATGTGCGCCAAGAGACCCACACCCCACCGCCCATGCCGCTACTTTCCCATCCTCTGTTCCACCCAAGACACTGGCAGAGGGGAAAACGCTGTGTGAGGAGAGGAAACCCGAGGGTCTGGAAGTGCCAGTGGCTCAAGCCAGGGTCTGCCGGCGCTGTCCTTGGCACAATAGTTGGATGCGATACAGCCGGGCGATGCGAGGCTGAAACACTTCCTGGGATGGCTGAAAGGGCTCATTCAATAGTCGGGGATTATTCTTTATTAGCCATCTTCCACAGCCCAACACAGAAACTACAACCCTGAGGGGAGGGTGGGGGACACCAGCCATGTGCCTTAAGAAAGGGGCATGGCTTACTATTGTCTCTCGCTTCGGTTTAACTGCCAAGCCTTTTTTTTTTTTTTTTTACCCCCCCCCCCCCCGCCAGCGTTACCGAAGTCGGTGGAGGAAGGGAAGGTGCTCCGCCGGGGCCAGGCAGCGGACAACCACCGCAGCTGCCGCCCGGCCCCTCACACAAACCGGCGCCGCTCGGAGCGTGGGGGGGCAGCGGCCGCGCCCGCCGCCCTCGCCCCGCTCCCCTCCGCCGCCCCGAAGTTCAGGCAACAGGGACCGACCGCCCGGACGGCGGCGGCGGGGCCGGCCTCGGCCCGCAGCCCAGGGGAAGGGGCCGGCAGGGCGGCCGGCCCGCCCCGGGGGCTCTCCCCGCCGCCGCCGCCGCCGCCCCGGGCCCCTGAGGCCGGGGAGGCGCCTCCCGCGCCCCGCGCTTACCTTTCACTTGACTTTCATACTCCGCTATAATCTCTTTGTCCTTTTTGAATCTGCTCGGGGTTGACATTATCCACTTGCTTCTTCCGCTTCTCCCCCTTCTTCTCCTTGTTTTAAATTATTATTATTAATTATTATTATATTTCTGGAGGGGCTCCCAAGTTGTATCAGATGGCCACAAGCCCGAGCGAGCGCGGCGGCCGGGGCGGCGGCGGGCGGCTGGCCCCGCGGGAGCGCCGCCGGCACCGGAGGCGGCGAGGCGGGGAGGCGGCGATCAGACTAACCCCGGCGCGGGCACCATCGCCTCCAGCACCGCCGCCGGCAGCAACGCGGTCCGCGGCCCGGGGCCGCCGCAGGGCGGGGCGGCGGAGGAGCTGCCGCGGGGCACCCGCTTCCACTAGGCGAGGGCGGGGGCCCGGCGGCTGCGCCCCACCATTGTTATCGCTCCTCACGCACCCGGGAGAGGGGAAGGGAAGGAGGGAGAGGGCGCGGGCGGTGGGCGGGAGGCAGGCGGCAGGCAGGCGACCGCGCTCGGTCCGTACGCCAGAGGCACTAGTTACTCCTGTCGCCGCGCTCGCCTGGGTGGGGACTCGGGGCCGGCGCCCCGCCGTGACTAACCCCGGGCGGCAGCGCAGAGGCGCATGTCCCAGCCCCGCAGCCCGAGCAGCGGCCGGCGCGGGGCGGCACCCCCGCCGCGCCCTGGAGAGGTGTCTCCGGGAATAAACTTCTCCCCGCCCTCCCGCCGCTCTATCCTCCCTTCCTGCCTCCCCGCCCGCCTCCGCTCCTCGCTCGCCTCGTCCTCGGTGGCGCCCGCTCCGCCTCCCCCCTGCCGGCAGCCGCGGTGGGAGCGCGGCCGCCGCCCACCGCCGCACCGCCCGCCTCCCCCAGCTGCCCCGCGGCGGGAGGCCTAGCAGGCCCGGCGGGCCCGGGCGGGGGCGGGAGGGGAGGGAAGGGAAGGGAAGGGGCCGCCGCCCCCGCCCCGCAGCGAGCGTATGGTGGCTGGGTGCCCTCTGGGGACAAGGGTGTGAGGCGGCGATGTGGTGACAGAAAGCCCTTGATGCGGCGGGGAAAGTTAAAGCTGCCGCCACCGCCACGCCGCACGGGGAGGCAAGAGGCCGGAGGGCAGATACGCCCTTTGGGGGCCCCGTTTTCCTCCCCCGTTTCTGTGGAGGCAGGGCACGGCTGTGCTGAGCGGGGCCGTGGCTGCAGTGGCGTGCCCAGGGACCAGTCCCCAGAGGGGCCAGGGGCATGGTGGCACTGAGAGGAGAGCCGTGACCCTCAGCACAACGGTCTCGCTTCCTCTGTCCTCGCCCGCGTGGTGCTCCCCTTCAGATGCAGCTTGTTCTCGAGAGCAGGACTGCCAGCACCCCTGTGCGGGGCACTCCCGCAGCCCATGGGGGAAAGAAGGAAAACAGGGTGGGAGGCCGTCCAAAATGCTGCTCCCTTGAAGTGCTGTGTGTGGCACACGTGGAGGCTGGCCCTGTCAGACGGTCGCATTCTATGTCGACATCAGAAGGATGGACTCCAGACCAGCAAGCAACAGTGCACAGCTCTCCCCGCAAAGCCGGGGTTCTGAGAAGGGCAGGAGTTGGGAGCATGGGGCAAGTCACCAGGAGGAAGAGGTGGCCCAGGCGTGCCCTCGCTCCTGGGTGCCTCCAGCAGTGATGGGGACAGCCTCCTTCTCTGCCTGCAGAGCTGGCACCTGGCTCAGCCCTTCGGGGCTGCGGAGGATGAGCTGGCTGCCAACTCTGCAGGTGGAGATGAGGCTGTGCGTGCCAGGAGCTGAGCACGGCAGTTCACAGACTCAGTAGCCACACTTCTCTTAGGTCCTGGGCTCTAAGCTTGAATCACCTGCAAAAGGAGTCAGATTTGACTCAGGTTGCAAAAGGACTTCTCCTAGGTCCTGGGCTCTAAGCTTGAGAGTCACCTGCAAAAGGAGACAGATGTGACTTGGGTTGCCGTTTCCCTTTCCCCTGGCTGCCCTGAAACTCAGTCTTTGCTCACGAAGAGCTTGCTAAAAAAAACATGGAAAAAGCAAAGAGTGATGGACACTGCTGCCTAGTGATGGGCAAAGAATGTGGCTGTCGTTCATGGGTCAAAGCCAGAAGCCAAACCCCAAGGTCACAGCTGCAGACTTTGGGCTGCAGGGAGGTCAGCTCTGAGGTGATTAAAGGCAAGCAGGGGACTTTCTGGAGGCACAGAGGGCTCTCCTGGCATCAGGTATGTCCATGAGTGACTAGGCAAATTGCAAACTATTCACAAGGAGTTTCCAAAAGTGGCTGCTCTATGATTGGTGTGGTGAAAGTGCCCAGAGATCCTATCCTGGACAGCTTGGTCCTGACACCGCCAGGACCTGACTCATCAGGACAAACAGGATTGAATGGTGGGATCATCTGTTGCTGGGAAAGTTCAAGCCGGCTACCCAGTAATTTGGCTGGATTTGAGCTTTAGTGCTATGGGGACCTGGCGCTCAGAGGGAAATGGCACAATTACTGTACGCCTGCTGACTTTCTTGCTTGTGTTTACATTTAATTCTTATAAATGCATTGCCTTAGCATTGCAGTCACTCACTTCCACACCTCTGCATTTCACCAGTAAGTGTACATCTGTCCTTTGCAGTTCGTCTTTCAGTTTCATTAGGTACCATGCTCTCCCCTACGACAGGATCAGCATAACAGGGTTCCTGTTCTCCTTTCCCTCTTCATGTGTTGATCTCTATAATATTATTATATCTCTTCCTCTTGCCCTCCCAGCACAATCTCTTTCCAGCGCTGATCCCAATTCGGATCACCTAAAGCAATCTTAGTACTGGAGGTTATTGTCTGAAGCCAATTTAACTCCAAGCTGGATGGTCAAATTACATCCCTTGAATAAGAAGCCCTGCCTCAAAAGAGCAGTCATTTTGGTAATCCCACCCAACTCTGATTTTCATCTCAGCCTTTGATGCCCATGTCTTGCCTCCTGGCTGTTCCAGTCCATCTGTTAGGCTGGGGACAGGCTGATTTACAAGACAGTAGGCTGTGTTCCCAGGGGACACAGGGCACTAGATGGAGATTAGCTGTGAGTCTTGCCTGGTCTTTGCAGAGCACAGTGTTTTCACGACTGGTGAGGACAGAGAATGGTGGTCAAGTCCCCCTCGTGCCCTGAGTGAGGCTATGCAGGTTGGCACCTCCGGCCAGGCCAGCGCCCGTCTCACTAGCCCAGGAGCTGGGCATGCGAACCATGTCTGAGATGTGGTTGGAGGTGTAGACATGAAGTTATCTGCCTCCTCCTCTCCTGGGGGCTGAAGGACACAGACTCCTCTTGCCACTGAGCCTACGCTGGGAAATATGGCCCAGATCTTTCTCAGGAGAACGGTGCAGAGAGGGGCTGAACACCTATGCATACACCACACCTTCTCCTTGTGCTAGATGCTGCAGCCAGAGGATCGGTCTGGCTCCAGAGCCACAGAGCCAAACCGGAGGCTGCAGAGGGAGCATTTCTGTTTCTCTGCAAAGGCCATTGCCTGTGAAGATGCAGAAACCATCTTCTGGCTCTGGAGATTGATCTCTGTGCTTTCAGCCGCTCGGCTCAGGGCTGTGTGTCTGTGGCAGGACCACCGACCAAGGATGGACCCATGTCCCAGCAGGCTTGAGCGTGCCAGGCTCAGAGCTGCACAGATTCTGGATCCCTGAGTTAGGGTTGGCCTCCAGGACAACCAGGATTGAGCTGGCTGAGAAATCTGATTTCCCCCCCGCCCTTCTTTAGGGATTGGCAAAGGATTGTGCATTATTACATGGGTGTAATCTTCTTCTAAGATGTTTGTGGCAGCTCAAGTCTCCGGACTCAATTCCACACTGATTTACACAGCCTGCAATCCCATTGCAAGGATGGCGATTGCACAGGAACAGACTCTGCCTGGGCTCTGCAATGCCAGGTTTGAGGTGACTTACAGGACACAGAAGATTAGTACAGAAATCCCTGTCTTTTGGGACCTGTTCCCAAAGAGGTCCCCACAGACTTCCCATCAATTTCAAGAGGAGCAAGCACTAGAGCTGTGGGACAGTCTTCTCGTATGAACCCCTGTGCTCCCATGGATGATGCTTCAAAACGCTTGTTTATCCACAGTGTTGTTCTGTGAACTCTAAATTATTGCATGTAGAGCGTATCCAGGTCTTGGCAGGGAGGACACTGTAGACATTTAAAAAGTATTAGGATAAAGCTGATTGAGAGCACATATGTTGTTGCAAGAGTCAGAGTTGTATCAATAATGCAGTGTAGTAGGGTACTGCAGCGGTACAATGCTGGTACAGGGTTTGTGGACCATACCTCAGTGTACGGAGTTAGATAATCTACTCCATCAGGGAACTGGAAATCCTGAATTATGTATGATAAACCAGAGATGTGTTTATACAGAGAGCAGTTCCTGCAATACTTCATGCACTCAGTGCAAAAAGGGAATAATGCGGGCATGCTGGATTCTGCTTGCTTGAGAACTTCATTATTGCATTTCATTTACACAGCCTGATGAGCTGTGCAGTATTTGCTATCTTGTGCTACTAATAAAAATAGACCATATAACTGATTGCTGGAATATCACCGAGCTGTTCTCTGTGAGCACATAATGAAATGCATCAACCCCCTTAAACAACAAAACCCTACACTAATTTTCTTTAGGCTGAAAATAAGACAGATATAATTCATCGTGCTTTATAATTACAGTCAATCAGTCATTTTACTGTTGGACAGTAAGTCTCTAAATGAAAGACCAAGCTTTAATTGAAACAATGAAATATTTGATTGTTATTGAAAAATCAGTAAGAGGCACCATCAAAGAGCTTGTTCAAATGTTTGTCACTGATAAGATGCACATTTCTATAGAATTAAATCTATTTGCTTGGGAATGAGATTATTTTTGTAAATACAGTTGCTTATCTAAGATATAAAACCAGTGAGGCTTTTTTTCTCTCCCCTGCCCTCAACCAGTGCAGCACTTAATGCTGCTCTGTGCTTATAAACTCCTGAGACATGGAGATGAAATCTGGGCTTACGGGGTTTGTCACAGGCTGCAGAAGAGACAGGATTTCACCCCGGCTGACCTGAAAGTGAGTGGCTCTGAGGAGTCCAGATTCAGCTGGACCTTCACAGCAATGAAATGAGGATCAAGAGCTGCCTAAACTTCAGTAGTTCAGGAAAGATGTTTCCCTCACCTGAGTTTCTCTGTGAGCCTAAGCTGTCACTAACCTTTCATTTCCAGGAACAGTACTCTGACCATGGGCACGAGTGTATTGACTGTAAGGGCCTATGGACACAATCTCTTCCAGAAGCAGAGGCATTGTTATTTCACAATAAGAGTGTCTACAGGTGGAGTATGTAGAGTTGGTAATGTGCTTTAAATTCATGCTATACCTGGGTCCATAATAATTTTCAAGCCCTAGGTGTTTACTTTGTACTTCTTTGGATTACCATTTTTGTCTGTTGAGCAGTTGCTGGGTTTCTTTTGGGTGTAATAATCTGAGTGTCCGCTTTGTGAGCTTCACACACCTAAATTTAGGCAACTAAAGTCATATGCCTAATCTAAATGAGTTATTTAGCCAAGTCATTTAACCTCCTTCAAAAGTCAGTCAAGAGAGGTAGGCATGTCCTTGGTCGTGATCACTCCAGTTCACTTATTTTAGACACTTCATTTAGGATGGATTTTGTTCCAGTTTTCCTTATTATCATAACTGGGGGTCATATAAGACAGGAATAACATCCTTTTCATAAAACCTGAATGTAATATGCTGAATGTTAACAGCAGTCTATTAGAAATATGGTGATTATATATATATAGTCCCTTGCTCCTGAATAAAATGCACAGCTAAGCGTATGCAGACCGCATTTGTTCATTTACTATTTGCAGTCACATTGGAAAGTAATCCTGTCAGCCTGTCATCTGAAGGAGGATTCAGGAAAAATACCATTAGGTAACCTTCTATATATATGTGTATGTGTGTGTATGTGTGTATACAGCCAATTTGCTATGTTCAAATGGATGCGATAGCGCTCTCAGCATGAAATACGTCTGAATCCAGTGGAGAATTGTTCACATCACAGAAAAAAAATGTTCCAGGTGAAATCACTCTCTTTAAATGAAAGAGATCCTTCTGTCTCAATAAGGTAAGATTTCAGCCCTGGAGGACTGATACAGTCTGGGACATGAACAAGCGTTGTATTCTAAAGCAAAAAGAAAAGCACCAAACCCAAACTTCCCCACATTAGTTTTTTTGCTATTTTGTTTGAAGAAATTAATGAGACTTAAAGCAGTAATTGGTACCTCAATATTTAGTCCTTTGGCTTTACAGTCACGAAGTGCAGTTTAATGTTTCCTTGTTAACCTGTTAATTTTGAGCGGTGCTAATAGGACTAATGACATAACTAATATATAGAAAGTGATGAGGCTACTTTATTATGCCTTTTACTGTTGTTAAGAATGTTATCCTTGTTTTATATAGTATTGCTATTCACTTTCAAATTAGTAATTACAAGGAGGAATGAATTCTGACTAATAACTTTCTCAATAAGAAGAGTGTCGTGGTTTAGCCCCAGCTGGCAACTAAGCACCACACAGCCGCTCTCTCACTCCCCCCCCAGTGGGATGGGGGAGAGAATCGGAAGAGCAAAAGTAAGAAAACTCGTGGGTTGAGACAAGAACAGTTTAATAATTGGAACAAAATAATAATAATAATAATAATAATAATAATAATAATAATAATAATAATAATAATAATGAATTATACTGAGAAGGAATACAATGAGAGAGAAAGAGGAACAAAACCCAAGGGAGGGAAACAAAAGGGAAAGGAAAAAAAAAAAATAATAAAATAAAATAAAATTATACAACCGCTCACCACCCGCCGACCGACGCCCAGCCAGTCCCCGAGCGGCGATCGCAACCCCCCGGCCAACTCCCCCAGTTTATATACTGGGCATGACATCATATGGTATGGAATAGCCCTTTGGTCAGTTTGGATCAACTATCCTGGATGTGCCCCCTCCCATTTCTTGGGCGCCTGGCAGAGCATGAGAAGCTGGGGAAAAAAAAAAACAAAAAAAAAGGTCCTTGACCAATGTAAATACCGCTTAGCGACAGCCAAAACATCAGCGTGTTATCAATATCATTCTCATACTAAAATCCAAAGCACTGCACTATACCAGCTACTAGGAAGAAAATTAACTCTATCCCAGCCGAAACCAGGACAAAGAGACTGAGGCAGTCTTGCGATTTTGAAGAAGAAATATGGAAGTAATGGCATTCTCACTACAAGGTTTGTGTTCTCTGTAGGACTACTTTTGTTCTGTTGGTAGCCTTTGAGACTCTGGTATTCCACTTCTCAACTTAATGAGATGAATGTCTAATTTGTAAGCTTCACACACCTAAATTTAGGCAACTGCATGTGCCTTACACCTGCCAGCTTACGTATGATAGCATTATTCTGGATCTTTATCTTACTTCTTAAATTTAACAGTTGTATTGTCCAGAGAAGCACTAGGATGGTTTTTGGTTTAGCTTTTCTTTCCAAGCCTGGTGGGGGAACAGCAGTGTGTTTGAGAGAAGTCTTCCAAGTGAGCCTAAGGGGCCATGTTTGTGGTAATTCAAGTCTTTGATGAGTAAATAATTGCAACTCTGATAATTAGCTTTTGGTTTTGGATTTTCCATTTGCATTGTTTATGTTTGTTGCATCAGTTCTCAGCTAAAAGTGAAATACTTCTGCTGCTTCATTACTCCTGACCTTCTCACGCTAATGGTTTTGAGTGGAGAACAGTAGAAGTTGGGTTACATTTAAAAGGAGAAGAAACTGCTTGAAGCAGCATCAGAGAAGTAAGAACATTGTATTTTAAAAAATCAGTCTTATGTACTTCATTGTGCTGCTGTTATCTGACTTTAACTAGAATGCTTATATGAATAAGGCTGCTGGATTATACCCTCAGAACTTAGACAGGAGAACACAACTCCTGGTCTTGCTGTCCTTATATGGCCTTCATGGACCATCCAGATTTTGCAGAATCTCAGCTTTCTGGGCTGCTTCAGACTGTGCCAGTAGATTAAAGGTTGCAAACCACCCTCATTTATCTCAAAAGGGCATTAATTTTGAAGCCCAGCAATGACACTTCAAATGTCAGCCTTGTTCATTTTCTCAGAAACATCTAGCTAGTCTGCTTATTCATTAGTGTGGGCTGGAGGGGTGGGAACAGCTGCAGCCTATCAGGCTAAAAAAGTGCCTTGCTATTAATGGTCTACCCAGCACGCTGCCGTTTCCCTGATTTAGCCCCTTGGCCCACCCTCTGGCTGAGCCCTTGCCCCAGAGCAAGGCATATGCGGAGAGGAACAAGAGTGGAAAAAGAAGGGCTATTTCTGTAGCATTTTCTCTTTTGTTTATTGATGGCAGTGACGCGCTGCTTTCCTGAGTTCTTTTTTCCCCCAGCTACTTTTGCCTTCACTGTTGCAAAAAGACAAACTAGAATCATACGGGAGGGGTCTCAGATGGGTAAAGGTGGTGATACCTGTGCAAATGGAGGTAGAAAGGGATACAGGCACCAAGCTGGGCCTGGGGAGACCTTGTATTTCTACATTTTGCTTAATACCAGTTTAACATCACTCAAAAACCCAGCTGCTAGTGTGGCCCAAGAGCTCTCTAGGGTGAGCTGGGTGGTGGCAGCTGGAATGGTTTCAGGCTGCAGAAGGAACTGAATCCAGACCTCCTGCTTCTCGAGCTGCTGCTCCCCTGTGTTAAAGGGCATCACGATGTCCTTCTCCTGCCGTTAGGTTTTAAAAGGAGAGGGTGACCTGAACATTGTTCTTTTAAAGACTTGATACTTGTTATTCTCTAAAGGGAAGGTGGTCCTTGCTGCAGTCTCCCTCAAAACTCTGTGTAAACACGTAGCCCTGAGCAGGAGGGAATCTTCAGACATTTCTCTGTCCTTGGCTTTTCTTATTGTGTGGCTGTCAGAGGGTCTTCATCTAGCATGGGGGGTTTGGGTGAATTTTGAGGTGCCTATGATTCCTCAGGCAATGCCCAAGCGCCTGCTGTGGAGGAGCGGACTCTCTGGGGGCCAGGAGGCAGGAGGGGCTGTGGGTACCCCCTCCTTCATTGGACCCAGTTTTCTGTCATATCCTCAGGGCGCAGCTGACCCTCTCTGCAAACTTGGGCTGCTGGTTCTCCCCAACCGGAGACACCCAGTAGTTCAGAGGTAAAATATAATTATCTTAGCCTCACAACTGTGGCTTCAAAGTAAAGCTTTTAAGCTTTTGTTCCGGTGTCCAAGAAGACATGTCCCGCATGGAAGAAAATCAGTAAGGAGTTTAAGAGCAATTTTTCCTTTCATTTTTGGCATTTGTTTGCACTTTTCTTAGTCTTAGCTTCTGTTATTTCTGTTCAGCAGCCCAATGTCACAATAATTGGGTGTGCCAATATTGCAAACTACACACAAATACTTGTCTCCAAGTGAATAATAGTTTTTATAGACTCATCTCTCTGTTTCTCATACGTGTGCATATAACCAAAAGCTTTCTGTTAACAACAACTGCTTCAAAAATTTATTTTGACCTAAGACTTAATGTAACTGACAATAGCTGTTTAAGATGATCCATAGTTTTCAAAACTATGAAAGAAAGATAGAAAAATCCTTCCTGGGGGCCTGCAGGGCAGTTTCCCGCCGAGGCTGGTGATGTATTTCAGATGTCACAGCTCCCTCCTGTGGGAAGATGCAGGCAGCAGACTACTGCCAGGAGGAGGCTTCTGCAGACACCAACCCAAAGCTTCCAAACCTCAAAAAGAAAATATTCAAACCACTTTTTTTTTTTTTTTTTGCCTGAATACAGTAGCTGATTCTCCCTTCTCTCCTTATGACATAATAATATTTGAACCAAAGCTTTGTATAAAATCTGAGAAAATTAACCTGCATGGACCAGGTTTTCATACAGACTCCAAACAGTTATTGCTTATTGACTACCATCTGTTTGTGTTGAGTAGGGTGGCATGGCTTATGAAACCACAAGGTCTGAGATGTACTAGGATAAGGAAGGTTTCCTGTATTAACATCCTGCAAATATCATTCTCCAACATCAAATAACTGCAACAAATACAACACAAAATACATGTCATTCATTTGCACATACGTGAGTTGGTGTAGGTTTGCTTTCATAACACAGATTACTGGTATATTTGAACCTCTACAGGAGCTGATGCCTCCTTTTATGGGTTTTCAAGTGACAGTAGATGTAAGCCACGTCCATGTGAATGACAAAGTCTAGCCCAGGCTAAGTAATAGATCCAGAATGGGAATGGGTTCTTTCTTTCCAAGAACCTGAAAACAGAGAACAATTATTTTGGGAGATCTCCGATATTTCTAATTCTGGGTATAATTTTTTTATGTGACTTTCATATCCCAGAAATCTTTGTGGCTTCTGGGGAGATGATGCCTTGTGACATCTGCATTTTATAAATACCTTAATTTTCCCAAATACAGTAAAACCCACTACCTATATTAATAATTTTGAGATTGGTAATTTAATATTATTAGATGGATAATTTGATATGAGAAGAAAAGTAATTAATGGAGTTTAATGCACTTCATTACTGCTCCTTTCCAACCAACTTCTGCTTACATTACTGACTATATTAAGTAGTGATTCAAGCTGTAGGTTTAAAAATGGGCTTGCAGCTGATGGATGGTGCTGGCAAACCAAGGAATAGACTCAGCATGATGGTTATAGCTAGGTGGTGGCTCAGCCTATGAGAATCTGCATTAGGTACAATGGTATCAGCCTCTGGAGCCACAAGAGCAGCACTACATAAATCACCTGCATTGTTATATGGTCTCAGGTACATAAGATGTTGCCTGGCAACTGCATGTCTCCCAGCTCGGCAAAGTAAGTGTCTTTAATTATGTCCCTGTGATACTGCATGACCACAGAATTAAGAACACCGACTCTGCCTGATCACTTTAAAAATGACATTTATTAAAAAAATAAAGCTCCTTTTGCAATCATCAATATGCCTTGCCTTAATCAAGCACTCTGTGCTTCTGGTGTTGTTCCTAAGCTCACATCACAGTATTGGAGTACAAGGGTAATTACGCAGAAGCTGTTTTCTTTTCCTTGAATATTTCAGGATTTACAGGATTTATAAAGCATCCTTCACACAGTCAGGGAATGCTGCTCCTTCTTTTTTCTCTATCAGATTGTGCTTACATCTCTGTACCCACAGAGACAAGAAATTGGGGCTGTTTTGCTCTCCTATGGCTTGGACCTCTACCCTGTGTAAGGAAAGCCACTAGTATGCAGACCGTCTTGGCACATATCAGTAGTTTACAACATACTTCATCTGGATTTAGGTAAGCTAAGTACACCCAGAAAGTTAGATCCAATATATACTATATTCCCAGGTTTCTGTAAACTGTAACTACTGCACTGTAGCTTAAAAAGACTGAGAGTGGAACATAGTAGTAAAACACTTAAAAATCACAGCTCTGATGCACACTCTAATCCATGGTCTTCAGTGCACTAGCCTCTGTGAAGAACATACGCAGAGAAGAAATTGTAAATCTCATGAAACTTTGCAGGCCCAGCTTCAGCCGGGAAGGTGTCAACAATTCACTGAAGCACACTGTCTGGGACACCCTTCAGTGTGGGAGTCACCCCTCTAGTCAAGCCCACTTTGATGGAGTGAATTAGGAGTAGCTCTCCTATGTTAGGGGTGAATACTCTAACCAGAAGGTGGGTGACAGAAAGGGTGTCACGATTTCACATCTCTGCTTTGTGGACTCCTGCCTATTTGAGGGTCTTAAATAAACTCTGAGACAGCCTTTTGGACTGGACCTTCTAAGAGACTTAAGGAGATGCTTGGTTGCTCATAGGTAAGAAATCCCAGATACATGTGGAAATCCAGCTACACCAAACAAGAATTTTCAAGTTGCATGGGCAAGTTTCTAGTGAGGTAAGGTGCCTCTTGCATAACAAACCAGCTGCTGCAGAGGTCTTTGAATTGAGTTCTTGGGCATAGGTATTCAGTTCTACCTTATTTCTATATTTTATCAAAACCCTATTTATTTTATTTTATTTTATTTTATTTTATTTTATTTTATTTATTTATTTATTTTTATATATAGCCCCAAGTCCCTATTCAGATTGTGCTTTTTTGGTGTTTTTACACCTAATTGCCTATTAAGGAACCTTCAAGAAATAACTGAGTGCTAGATCACTCCTTCTAAGAAAATAGCCCTGGAAGATCATCTGAGAGGATGGCGTTAATAGTACTCCCTCATATCATACTCAGCTCTGTAGAGCTTTTTTGCTGTATGGTTACATGAGAACAAAGGCCAGATTTTCTCAGGCACTATTGCTTCATACTCTGAATTTTGAACACTAATTTCATATTACACTTTTTTTTCTTCTATGTGTATGGAGTCCTCACCTAATTTTATAAAAATGTAAGAAGTGCGCTAAACTTACTATGAATATGAACATAGACATTATTAAACTCAGCACTGGCACAGGTTGCCCAGGGAGGTTGTGGAGTCTCCATCCTTGAAGATACTCAAAAGCCATCTGGACATGGTCCTGGGAAACTGGCTGTAGGTGGCTCTGCTTGAGCAGGGTGGTTGGACCAGATGACCTCCAGAGGTGCCTTCCAACCTCAACCGTTCTCTGATTCTGTGAAACATATAGTGAAGGGAATCGAATCAGAAGACCCAATTACTATCTGTCTCTCCCTCCTCCCTTCCCCTAAACCTTCTCAGCTAACTTGAAAGTACCTACAAAGAAAAAAAAAATCAATCTCAAAACCCAACCCCATGGCAATAGGACATGACTCAGAAGTTGGCAAGTTCAGCCTGCGGAGCAGAGGGAAGAGCCAGTTCTTAAATCTAGAGCCTTATGGGCAGCTCCCGAGCAGTCACAGTGAGCTGGGGGACTGGCAGCTGATGCATCCCATCTGAGCAGTCAGGACAGAGCAGGACAGAGCCATCTAGCACAAGATTTTATTTTGTTGGAGAGTTTCTTGCTTTGGTTTGGAATTGTGTTAGACTGGGAGGACTTTATATCTCTTTTCATAAAGAGAACTGTGAAGGATTGATACAGGGTTATCAGTGCACTTCAGAGGTTGTCTACTAGATACAGCAAATTGGCCCTAAGATTTTAGTCCCTACAAATGAAGCACTGCAGTGCCTAATGCCAAATGCAGTCTTAGCTGTTCACTTCCCTTTTATACTGTGTGGGGAGAAGTGACTGCCCAGAAAATCCTGTGTGCTGTGTGGGAGCTGCCTTGTGTGGGCCAGGAGACATGGGCTTGCGAGTAAGCCTGGAATCCCTCCTCAGCTCTGCAGCGTGGGAGCAAGTGTCTTGGCCATAGGGGACAGAGAGCGTCTGATACCTACAGTTATTCTTTAAAGAATGGGGCATAGTCCAGTCTTTTCCACTGTGTAGCTGCCTACAGGTTAGAGTACTCCCTCAGAAAGCATACCTGCCATAGCCGGGGGATTCACAGCCACATCTCTTACTGCCCAAGAGAGTGTCCTGCCCGCTAGACTACAGGCAGCGACCTCCAGGGAAGTAGTCTCTGCTCCACCTCTTAAACTGTGTGGCTGTTCAGGTAGGATAATAGATTCACTGAAGAACAAACAGGCAGGACCACAAGAGAAAGAAAATGAGAGCAAGTCTTACTCTGCAGTCTGGTGAGGAATTGAGGTGGGGGAGTCACATCTGCTTTGTATAGATATAGAGTAATGTGGAGATGAAGTAGAGAAGAGATTCTCTGATTAAAAATGTCTGCAGTGCTGAGGACTTGAAGGACTTGAAGGACTTCCAAGGTTTAACCTTGAAAATAAGTGGCCTGTTTTGTACCTATAACCTTTTTGCAGCAGCTAAAGGGAAATTTGAAGTTACAGATGAGCTTTTCATTATTTTGAGGAAGTAAAAGCGCTGGCTCTTATCAGCCAGGCCTGACTGAACTGCTCAGCTCCTGAAAATAGGTCATGGAGAGAATCTGCACTAATTAGGAGAAGTTGGCAAAGACAATCATTGCAAGTTAAAAATGTGTGCCAGATCCATTTTACTTGCATAGTTGATCTGGAGGTGATGTAATGAACAGGTTTTGTACCAAAGCTGGACGTACGGAACAGTATGACTCAATTCTGGGAGCCGCAGGGAACAAGTCAAATCAGGTTCACTTTGCAGAGCTGCAGCTTTTGCCGACTCCTCAAGAACACCAGCAACTGCAGCTGCACCTTCCCAAAATGCCCCACAGCATATTGACATTTATCCATGCAATTAAAATTTTCCTTTTCTTCTCAGGTCCAATTTTCTCTCTGATGGATTTAAACTGCTACTTCCTTTGGCTGAATTCAACGGAGGACTTCTGGTGAGTCAGATGATGTACTGGCCTTTAGGTATTTGGCATGCAAAACAGAGTCCCAAGGCTTGTGTCGGGCGTCTCCCAAGTTTGTACAAAGTCAGGTATGAAGCTATGCAGCGCATGGGAGAGAAAGAATTATATCAGGATGGATAAAACCTATATAGGATGGATAAAACCAGCTATAAAACCGATGTGTAAACAGGTCAACATAATAGTAGCCAGGAGGAAATGGGATGCCTGACTACTTCTGTGCATCCAATATGAAGCTGTAGCGCAGGCTCCTGGACTCGGTTTTGGGGCCCAGACATCCAACACTAAGCCCTGCAGTGCTTAAGTTTGAGCTCATTGTAAAAAAATTAGACATTAAACCCTTTGTTTCCTTTTCTTCTTTCTCTGGCTAAGCAGCCTCTGTTTTCTGGATCTGTTTAATAACAGGTCCAGAACGGTCGTTTTGCTGCTCAGATGAGCCTGATCCTCTGCGTGCCCAAAAGCAGGAATGGAGGGGATGGTTAGATCAAGTGGACAAGTGTGTACACAGCAAGGTTAGGTATCTGGCTGAATGTTTAGTCCTCTTCTAGGACAGGACTGTGCCCAGACTGGTATTTAGAGCTAGACCATCTCTTTTCCTGGATTTTCATTACTTTGCTAATGAAACACAGGAGTGATTCTTCTATCTTTAGTGTTAAGCAAGTATTTTACTTACCTTCTGTTAGAACAATGCCCTGGATAAGTCACCACGCAAAGCAGGTACCAACGTGGAAGGAAAATTTGAATTGGTCTTTATGTGTATGTTCCAAAGGTGCTGAAATCATTTGGCATCATTTTACTGACTTCAAGAAGCTTTAGGATTCTGTATCTTGGTGAGTTTCTGGATGATGGGAGAAGCTGTGTTTCTTTTATTAACTTCCAGCATTATTTCATTACATGAATCATTCCAGTATGCAAAGCTGTCATGAAAATTTACAAGCCTAGGCACACAGTCCTACTTGTCCTATGTTTACTATGATGAAAAAAACCTAATAATACCTTACTCACACATCAAAAAAACTGTTTGCCTCAGGCAAACAGAATTTCAACCAGCTTGTCTTCCATTAGCTCTTCAAAAAAGCCAGAGATAGTGAAAAAACCCCGTCACTTTTCTTTTTAACAGTTTGTATGTTAACTTGAGATGAGTCAACCCAGAAACTCTCTGAAAGAGTGGCTACAACTTACCTTTAACTGGGAAGAAACGGCAGGTACTCTCGCTTGATATTCCTTTCTAGAAACAAATACAATTAAGTCTATATCTAATGTTTAGAAAGCATTTTATCTGAGATGGTTCTCTCACTGCCAGAAATCTCATTAACCTTTTTTTAGCATGGCAACTGAAATTTTAACATGAGTGTGGAATAACTATTCCTAAAATGAACATTTCAAAGTCCATATATTGCAGAGCTCAAACTGTGGATGTTTGTTGCAGTTGACTTTGCCAAGGGAGTATGAAGCTAATGCCTTTTACAGAAAGCAGGCTCAAAGGTGAAGAGAAAATTACGTTCTGGTGAGAATAGTTCTCTACTTACCAATATTCTGTATTCTCTTTGCTGGGAAAAACATATTTTCCCCCTGCAGCTATGCTGTCAGTAGCTTATTCACTAAGATATCAAACCAGACATTAAATGGTAATCACAACATCCCAGCCAAACCTCATTGTCAGAATAGAACATGGGGACTGCAGCACCCGTGTGAGGTGTCTTTGCTGGATCAGGGCTCTTGTTCTGTTTAGCTTCAATTCAGTTACCTGAGAACTCATCTCATCCTCAGTTGCTGTGTCTTGCCACAGCACTACAATTTTCATGTTGCTCTTCAGAATTGTTCAAAAGTTTTCAAAGCCCAACTCATATGCCAGCCAAAAAATATCTTTTCTTTCATCATATATCAGACTAAGAAGTAAGCCTTTTTAATTCTTGTTTTTCAAGATGGATTCCTGGTGGGTGAGATGAGACCAAATGAGAAGTGGGACACAGGCTCCTGTCTTCCCAGCACCGCACTTCCTCACTGCTGTATGGAGGTAAAGCTGTGTAGCTCCTGGGGTGACCAGGAGAAGAAGGCAGGAGGTAGCTCTTGTAGCTCTGATCCATCTCCCTTCTTTCCCCCTGACACCACCCTGTTGAGGAGCAGAGCCCACGAGTGGGACTTCCACCGCTCTTGGCACTGGCACTCTGCCCCATAGACAGAGAGAGTTCAGTCCCCACTTTGCTGCGCCTCTAGGGCTTTTGCAACTGTCCCGTTCCCCTTAAACCTTCCTGTCACACTGTCCTCCAACAAATTACCCTGTCACCAAGCCAGAGACAATCTCTCTGTCCCTCTGGATTCCTTGCCTGTAGCCTGACCTGTCGCTCAGACATGCCGTATCTGCAGACCCCTGCTCCCCCAAACGCTGGGAGCTTGGGGCCAGCGGCACTGGTGGCCCTGTGACCATCAGCCAGGGACAGGGCTCCTGTGTGTTTGGGAGCTGGAAGAGCGAAGGGCTGGATGCCAAACAGCTGGATTCCAGCTGGGGACATCAGGAGGCTCCATTGCCTAAGCAGCCACCTCATGGGTAAGGATGGGGGTGACGGTGGTGGGAGCAGGCATGTCATGGAGGCCCAGGTCAAAATACCGCTCTGTCTGAAATTTTGCAGTGCCATGAAAAGTGGCTTAGATGATGAAAACTGGAAGTCCTTTATTACTGAAAGTAATAAGAAACCTATAATTTTGTTCCATTTTTTAGTCCTCAAAAAGAGGAAACTAGAGGTGACTTTGGGAAGAAAGCAGAGAATAAGTAGATGGTTGTACTGCTCAGGCACTTGGACCGAACCCAGGCAGGTGAGGCATCAAATGGGAGGTAAAGTCACATTTTAAAAAATCTATTTTGCATAATATATGACTAGAAAAAGAAATGTGATTCAGCTTGTTTACTAACTTTAATGAAGAAGAGAACACATACGCTTTAAAGAAGGAATTCCGCAAGGTATAAAAATAATTAAAAAGAGGCAGCTTTACCCATAGTCCTATGACAAAGTTGTTAAGGATTATTGCATGTCATATTTAGTCCACTGTACCCTGTAATTTTCTCAAGATGAAGGGTTATTTAAAGCTGTCTGATGATAAAAAGATGAAGTAAAGGAGGAATAAGGTCTTGCAGTACAATTTAGAGAAAGAAACAGATGTGACTCTTTCTGAGTGGGTGATATTCTGGGGTTTATGTACAGAAACACAGAAAAGTCTCCAATGTGCTTTTGCATAAACCCACTGAACGTCTTCATGCACAAGTGTTAACTAAACTTTTTGCAATGAATATTTATTATTTTCCTTGCTTCTCTATGATCCTTGGGGAACTTGTAATGGAGGAGCATGTAGGAGAGAAAGGTAACTTCATTCTCTGCTACTGCAAGACCCTCATAAACAGCTTCAAAGTGAGATGAAAATGCTTTGTGCTCAGCCACTGATAAGTTTAGTGCCACTGTGTTCAAAAGGATCCTTCTGCAAGTTAAGCTTTAGCTCACAGAGGGGGCGAAAGTCTCATTTTATGTGGGTGTCATTAATTATGGCAAACATATGCAATAAGCTCCTTTTTTGTAGATGACTCATACTGTGAGGACAAATAAGATAATTTTCCTCACAGTACCAGGTGAGAAGAAGAGACTGCTGTGCCTTAGCTAAAAGTTCATTAGGATATTAGTGTAGATTTTTTAAACTGAGCACACAGTGATGTATGTTCTTTATCCCAGCATCTTTTCATATTTTAATAACTTCCCTCTGCAGTGGGAGGAATTAAAGAAAAAAAAACCTTTTGAGGAGACACTCCAGAGTTAGATGAAGAACAGTTCTTCTTCGTCCCAAGAGCAGGCTTCACTTTTCTCCTGTGCTGCCCTCCCCACTGTGTATTTTCCCTTTTGATGGGTATTTGCACCACAGGCACACACCTGCCATTCGTACTGTCCAGGTATGTGGTAAGTCCAAGTCACCAGGTCTGGAAAGTCAGTTCAGTCCCTCTTCTGACCCATTCTGGCCCGTATCTGTCCCACCACACACCTACCCTGTCCTCTTCACTCACTGGGTGTTACAAAGGAGCCCTGGGAGGGGAGGAAGCGTGTTCCACTTTCTAGGGACAAATGAGGTCTCCTGCTACTTGCACTAAGTTGCATCCATCACCGCAGCAGCCACCATTGCTGCTTCAATGGTGCAGGAACGGTGAGTAGGGCAATGTGTCTGTGTTGCTTTACCAGCCTGGCTAGCCTGGCAGGCAGAGGCTAAGCTGGCTCCGCCAGGTACAAACCTGCAGAACCAGGTGCATCCAGCCTGCCAGGGGGGTTGAATACACCTATGGGCCAGTGCCACTCTCTGCTGGGCTACCTGAGTTGCAGGGAGGGTAGCAGCAGTTGGCTCTCTCTGGACTAGGGCACGGAGTGAGGCAAAGCATGGTAGGGAGCAGGGAGCTTTGGCTGACTGCAAGCTGATGCTCTGAGCCAAGATGACAATGCAGATGTACCCAAAGCGTCCTCCAAGTGTCTGGCTACAAATTACAAGCCTTGGGGCACAGCGGCATGGGCTCTGCTCCTCAGAGGGCAGGGCAGGGAGCACACAGCTGGCTGTATTTACCGAGAAATGGTGGCACTAACCAGGTGACTAAAGCAAACTCCACATTTGAGGAACAGTTCAGAGGAAGCAACAAACCTTTGAACACAAGGAGCAATGCAGGTACTTTGTATCTGCAGTACTTACACAGCCCTTACCACGGCACCTCCTGAGCATCTGAAGCTCTTTCTGTGTGGCGGTCCTTGCCGAGGCCTGGTGACAAGAGACAAGTTCTGCAATGCGCCATTTAGGAACAGCCACGAGAGATGCAGAAGTCATGTCTTCAGTTTTAGTTAGTGCTTTGGCCTCAGGAGGACACCAAGCCGTCACTGTGTGCTTTCTGTCTGGACCGAGGACCTGTCAGCCTGGCTGTAATGTCTTTGCCGTACTTAAAGCTGAGCGTGGGTCAAATGATTTACTGCCCTGTACTGTACCTGGCACAGCCGGGGCCAGCTGCATTCACACTGCACAAGGCTACCTTGGGCCTGTGCTAATGTTTGGCTTTCCCTTCATGAAGAGCTTGGAGACGGGCTGTATCAGAGTCACGTTGTACGCTTGCATGTGAATAATGGCTTTGTCTCCATGCATGCAGACTAACTTGCACTTCAGTTTCAAAATATGCCATCACATGTCTTGTGTCTGCATGTAGCCATTTCTAGCTTGCTTTCTGGAACCTGAGCTCCTGGCAAGAAAATTAAGCTATTGCTCATGATGAGCAGCCTGCACTGGCCTGTACGGATGTGAATGCAAGTGCTGAGCAGGAGCATCTCCTAACCATGCAGTGCTCATCTAAAAGTCAGGGTTGGAAGCCAGGATTTGATAAACAAACTATTCCACCAGTTCTCCTTGCCCAACTTCTAAATGATGCATACTCCTGACCTTGTTTCCAGTGGTTTTCCAGAGCTCTGCTGATTCAGCCGACATCTATTGCCACCTACTGTCTTCTGCTTTCCATTATCCAAAAGGGATCTTGAACTTGCAAAGGTTATCCTCTTTCAAGATCTTCTTTCCATGGATGGACTTGTAAATTCTCTGATGATACACGACAGCTCAGCATTCATTTTCATTATACAAGAATGAAAATTCATTGAGGAAGAAAAGGAAGAACAGAGAGGCTTCCTCCCATTTTAGATCACCCAGAGCAGCTTGCTTTCCAGTGCTCTCACCTTGTGCATGATCTTGCAGAAGGCAATATAGTCATAATCTAACAGATGTAAGAGGAACAGGAAGGAAGGATGCATTTTACTTTGGCTTCAGAACTAATTGTCTGAAACAGTTAGGAAAGCTGGCCCAGTGTTCAAGCTGCGGATGCTTTTTTCTTTTCTTCTTGGCAGGGCTTGTTTTGATCACCTAACCTGAGCAAAGGACCACATACGTTAATTAGGAACAAAATGTCATCTCAGTAGAACAAAATGTCATCTTACTAGAAAACCACCTGCCATGAGAAAAGTTGTGCTGTGAAACAACATCTATAGTGTGAATGTGAATTTAGCTGTCTTGAAAATAGAAGCTGAGGGCACAGTTGAACAGCTACAGCAAGCCAGCCCTGGCTTGGATTAGCAGTGTAGCCATACTCGGTGAGTCTAAGTTATGGAAAGCCTGTGGCAGAACCGCGAACTGTCGTCAGGTCTCCCAGTCTCTAGGCTGGGGCTCTCTCCACCATCCCAATCTCCCTCACGTTGACAAACAGCTACCGGACTCTTCCCTGTGTTTAATTTGACCCTGTGCTTGTGAAACGAAAATGTCTCCATAGCTAAACTTTGTCTGCAAACACCAGTTAAGGTTGGAGCTTTGCCCTCCACTTCAGTGGAGGCAGGTTTGGGCCCCTGAGCACTGAGCTGTGAGGGAGTGAACAGGATGATCTAAGAGCAACGTGCTCGGTCTTTGATATGCCCAAGGCTGGAGGGCAAAGGCTTTTAAGCACCGAGGTGTGTCACTGTTAGATTACACTTATCCTGTCATAATTTACGGAGGGTTTAGAGCATTAATCTCTAAAGAATACGCAACATGAGGAATATTTCTAAGATGAGGAAATCTACTGGATTTCTTGATTTAAATCAGATCGATAAATATAATATTTTGGGAAATAGCCCCATACAGCTGAAAAATAGTAATGATAAACTGATTGACTTCTCAGCAAGCCTTTTTCTCTATAGAGATGTAACAGCAAGGTACTGTGGTGGTTCCTCAGTGGCCGAGAGCGACATGCTCCCTCTTCTGTAAACACCGCTGATGGGCCAGAGATGCTAAGGGAAGCATCCCTGTCCTCCAGCTGCCTATGCACAGTCTGCTGTCATCCATTAAGGCCACCCTCAGGAGGGCTCGCTTTTCATCTCTGCAACTGAAATAACAAGCCTTTCTTGGGGGGAAGAGGGTAAATTTTGCTGGTGGAAAGAAAATGTTTAATTTGAACACTAAGCAGCAGTTGCAGTGCACGCAGGTAGGACTAGGCTTATTAGCTGAAGGAGAACAGAAACTGCAAATAGCACAGAGGCCTACAGTAACCAAGATTAAAAAACAAAAAATGAGTGCATTGTTAAATATATTATCACTAAGGTACAAGAAAAGCTTCTGAACAGTGTTTCTACCAGAAAGGACATAATCCTTTTTCTTCCACTTCAGGGTGACTTGACTTTTCCTCCCACGAATGTCATTTAAGACACCCTGCTGAGCAAGAATTGAGTCTGAATGCACTTCAGTGCTAGCTTAAAGCTCACTTCCTTTATACTGTTATCAACATACTCCTGGTTATTTCAAACTGGCTCAACCTGGGTGTTTTATAGAAAACTTCAATTTTTTCCTGTGACTGGATTAAAATAAAAATGCCTCAGGAAGTACAGTTGATGACAAATATAGAATATGGTGTTTTTACAAGAGTCAAGGCAGTATTTCTCATGGCACTAGACTGACTGTGTAACAGTATCTTCTCAAAGAATGGTTCAAAAGTTACAGACAAATAAAAGACCATTTGGAGTTTTGACTAGCTGATCTGGTTGATTGATAGACACAGAATCCTGTTTTGCCAGCAAAATAAAAACACCAACTCTACTAACCTTTCAAGCTCCTTTTGATATTCATCTGTAACAGTAAAGCTCACATGTTGTTGATTTAATGATATTCTATAAAATCTAGGAGTCTCAGTGCCAAACCAGAATGATAACTAGTTCATCCTCACAATGCTGAACCTACAATGTCAGACTATAGTGATTTTTTTTTCTAGGAAAAAAAAAAGAAGACGTAATTTCCAATATCTTATTTGAGGGCAATTAATGCTATTATTGTCAGAATCATCATTATTATTAATTACATATTATTATTCAGCTATGCCAACAGAGTGCATAGTTTCTATATATTTGGTTACAGCTCTGGGGACCTGATATTCTGTCTTGACCAGGAATAAAAAAATAAAGCTGTCGAAAGATGACAATCAAAAGCAAGCAACACACGAGTGTAGGTTCTAGAGTGGCTTGACGCCATGCCAGTTCCTCCTTTATTTTTGTAAACACGCTGGCTCCTGGTCCCTGGGGGATACTTGTCGATAGAGTATTGACTCTCTGGATGATAGTTCCCTTCTTCAGTCTTACTTACATGAAAACAATTCTCATTATATTTGCCATGATATTCCACATCATCTGGATGTTAGAAAAGACTGCTGATCTCTAAGTAACATATAGCATATACAGCAAAATATAAACTTAGTGCCTCCTACTAAAGGCAAAAGTGTATAAAGAAACTCAAACATTGCAATTCAGTAATTTCTAAAGTTTAGCTTATAGTGTTTACACTGAGAATACCAAGTGCTTGGGCATATGGCATCACCAGTAAATTATGACACTAGCCTACATTAATGGTCATAGTTATTAAGGCTGGGTTATTAAGAAAAAGCCACTATGATCTCCTAGGCTGATCTGCTGCATTATACAGAGCATGAGATTTCAGGACTTAATGGCTGCTTCAGGTCCAATAGTTCAGACTGACACAGAACAAGTTTTTCAGAAAAGGGTCCAATCTTGGTTTAAATACTTCCAGTGCTGGAGCCCCCCCAAACCCAGACAAAGTTGTTTCTGGGGGCAATCATCAAAGCCTGCAGTGCTGGCTGAGATTCTGCTCCACAGCAGACAGGCTGTTTATGGCCAAAACACTGTCAGTGTAATCTAAAAAACGAGTGCTTTTTTGTTTACAGTCCTTTCTCCTCTCCTTTGCAAGATTAAGTCTTTGCAAGACTAGAATCCCCTG
Organism: Ciconia boyciana; assembly: GCF_034638445.1. NCBI lineage: Eukaryota > Metazoa > Chordata > Aves > Ciconiiformes > Ciconiidae > Ciconia > Ciconia boyciana. The sequence goes on along the minus strand of NC_132934.1, from coordinate 37,963,893 downwards.
ATATTGGCTGCAGTATTTTGCTAGTTAGCAAATAATCATTTATAATACTGAAGAGTTTCAAGCATATTTCATTCTGGTTTTATGAGTCTTCTGTTTAAATCACTCATACTGAAATCCCTCATAATAATGCTGTTTTTTTCTCCCTGCATGTTACAGACAGCTGTTTATGTGCTGGTGGCTGTGTTTACCAAAGCGATATGATGGTCTGTGGCAAATACCAACTTGTGAGGCTCTTTCTGCCTTCACAGAGCACCGATCCAGACGTAACCATGGCAATTTATTTCCAAGCAGTTTGTGACTCAGAGAGAAACAGTGACATGTTTGACACAGAGACCTACTCCATTTTCCTTTTTGCCCTCTCTGTATTTCTTCAGCAGGCTGTAAGCCGTAATTTTAGTAGTCTAATTGTCTGAATCATCCTACAGGTTTGAGAAACACCAAGTAGGCAGAATTTATGTTCTTAAAGGAACAGCTTTAATTTATCTTGCAATTAATTTCTTTCTTTCCTTTATATTCCTTGGCATCTAGATCAGTTCTTGTTCTTGACATCCTGAGTTCAGGTGAAATGAGTGCTCACTTTTTCCTTCTTTTTGCCAGGCTGCAATGGGGACTGGAGCAGGGGAGCCAGGAGCCAGGAGTGATTCCGGCACTGGCTGTGCCTGCACCAACAATTTTCATCCCACAGGGACTGACTATGGAAGAATTTAATCTTCTTCTGATTACAGAGGCAGCTTCAAAGTGGTCTCAGTATTCCTCTGGTTTCCACGCTCCTCCGAGGGCACGGGCTGTGCAGAGGGACCATGGCACACGGCCGCCAGTGCAGCCTCGCTTACTCAGCTCGAAATGCATTCGGCCCTGCCTCGGCTGGCCCCGGGAACCCCTCAGTACCCTCCTGCTCCCTGCTTATCCCATATGGGGTGATTTTCTTTGCTCTTTCTAGCAGAACACACCCCCCAGGAGAGCTCTCCTGCTTGACTGGCAGCTGCCCTCAGTCATGCCCCGCGCAGGGTGTCCAGCTCCAAAGTTGCTGCCTGCAGTTTCCATGCTGGGCATCCTGTGTGCATCTGGCAACACAGGTCCTCTGCTCTCCTCTCACCATGGCTGGTTGGTTGTGTCCCATCTCATGAGTTTACCTGGTGAACACTACAGCCAGCATTCAGCCTTGCTGTTGTTTGGTTTAATCTAACTGCTTAGTTTTCAGATGTGAAGGTTAATCTCAGGCTTTATCGGGACACCCATCAGATCTGCTTCATTTGGTCTGCTCAGGTCTTTTTATTCCACTGTATGGATGAGTTGTTATCTGCGAGAGCTTTCCGAAATAAACAGCTTGAATTTATTATGTAAATATGTATTAGATAAATGAGGTTTACACCAAAATATGCATTGAAAGAGGATTTCCAGAAAAGGATACATAAATTTTCCTTTGAAAAGCACCATATCATGAAGCACTATTTTCCTCTGGTGAAAAGGTATCATATGAAAACTGGCCTGGCTCCACACCATTTTTCTAAATAGTCATCATGGAAATGCTCTATTTGCAAATTTGGGAGTGAAAAAAAACCCAAAGCAACTGTGCTTCAGTATTCCTAATTGATACCAGCCTGTAACCACTGAAAAATGTCTTTTTTCTACTCATACCACCTGGAAAAACCAGTACTCCAATATCCTAGCAGTTATGGAGATTCCCAAAAAGAAAAGGGTACAAAAAATCCTCTCCTGCTATGTATTTCATGATCTTTATAAGTCCTATTCATAAAAGAGTTCTGAAAATACTCTTCATGTGCTAGAACGATTCCAGCAACAAGCCCCTTCTCTGAGCTGAGCACTGGCAGGGTTGACTTGCATTTCTGCTCCTTAGAAACACGAAGGCAGAGAACATCTCTCCCAACGTTTTGCAGAGTGCTCTTGAAACCATGGGCATGTGTCTCATTAGCTTCCCAGGAGTTAAACATCAGTAAATGCGATCATCAGAGGAAAATTACGGGAACAAACGTGACTAAGTGGTTCCAGCCACCTGCTGCTTTGAGGAAGGCATTGTGCTTATCAAGAAGTAGGATGCAAATTCAATCCTCTTTTAGGACAAAATAAACTTTAAGAACAGAAGGTGTTGCTGCAGTTGTCACATGTCTGTGTATGACCTTAATGGAGCATAACACTGCTCTGGCTCGTCATAGCTGCTCAGGGCATCGTCAGGGAAAGTCTCCAGCCAAAGCAGGATACGAGTGCTTTTCTGCATGTCCCTTCCCATTCCCATTCATAGGTAACTTGCTGTTGATGAAAGATCATGGATCTGAGGTAGGGAGTATGTTACCAATATGGAGACAGAGGACACCTTGCTGTGCAGAAGCAGCTCGTACATGTACGACCTGGGGGATTGGGAGCTAAAGACAGCTGAGCAAAGGAGGGTTTGAGAAATAATTCTGTAACTACACAGATTAGTAGTCCAGAATTGCCAAGTGCTCTTTGCAATACTCTTCTACGGTGCTGCAATTTGTTATTTGGCCTGGCTAAAATACTGGGATGAGGTGACGAATGAGCATAGATGCTACCAACCAGGCGATGCCAGCTCCGTGTCTTCTGAGGGTACTCCTGTATAAGCAGCCCCACGCACATTTACTCAGGGGCACAAAGAGGGGACTGGGAAGCTAACTCTAAATGCACTTCCTAACATGGAGAACTCTTTGCTATTTTCTGGAGATGACAGAGGATCTCTTGTGAAATAAACTAGATATGTTTCCCTGATCGTTCCTTTCTTGACAAATGTAGCTCTTATTGGAATAAAAAAGGTTCTACCAGATCATTAAAACACATAATTGTCTCAAGCTTCCTTTAATTAAGGATTGCAGTATTGTTTTTTTATTGCTTAAATAAAAACTAGCTACAGCTCTGCTCTCTGCAGTTTGTGTTTATTCAGTTTCTCCAGCGAACCAGTACTTTCTGTGAAAAGTCTGTGGGGGGAAAAAAAGGGTGAGCAAGAGCTCATCTACTTCCAATGAAAGGAATTAAATGTGACTTTAAAAAAGCAACCTCTGAGGATTTTTCTTCCTCATTCCTGATTCAGCTTTCAGCAGGGGAAGCACGAACCAGAATTACCAGCCAGAAGTACAACAGGAATGGCAACCTTGGATGATGAACAGGGAACAGGAACACAGCTGGCATCTTCTTTGAGTCCATATTGCTCCCTCAGATACTTGCAGTGAAGGACATACAAGCATGTGGTGTCCACAGCGCTGTCCATGTGACGAACTGTCCATCTGTTCAATGTACCTACTGATAATCTGGGCTGATTAGTCTAAACCAGAGTCCACAAAGATCTCATGCTGTGTAACGTCTGTTATAACTCTTCCGTTGTTGTTCCAAGTGTTGTTTGTCCTTCCTGTGGCTGCCAGGGATGTTTAAACTCTAATAGACTTACTACTGGACCTGTGGTGCAGAAGCACTTCTTCATGAGTTGGGCCAAAAGCACTTGCACATGGGGTATTATGATAAGCTAGTAATGCCTTTTCTGGCTCACTGGCCTTCTCTAAATGCCATTATGTTCACTGCAGCCTCAGTGGACTCAGTTCCCAGTGAACAAGGGATGACTTGGTAAGACTAGTCTTTTGCTATTGCGATGAAGAGAGACACTTTTGGCATGATTCTAGTATGGCTTCCACCAGAGTCTCTTGGAAATCACATCTGGCAGAGGTGAAATTCACGTGATAGCTGTGTTGAAGCAAAAGCTCTTCGACTTTCTCTACCTGAAATAACATGAGTAGCAGTCAGCCATGAAAAGCCACCACTGACCATTCAAGGGAAGGAGGATGCTCGGGGAAGGTAGACAGCAGAAGCCCTTCTACTGGCTCTGGCTGGGATAGAGTTAACTTTCTGCATAGCAGCCCCTGTAATGCTGTGGTTTGGATTTGTGACTAAAACAGTGTTGATACCACCAACATTTTGGCTATTGCTGAGCAGTGCTTGCACAGTGTTGATGCTTGCTTTTTTTCTCGCTCTGTCCCCTCCCCTGCAGTGAGTAGGCTGGGGGTGGGTACGAAATTGGGAGGGGACACAGTGGGGACACCCGACCCAAACTGGCCATAAGGATATTCCCTGTGATATGATGTCATGCTCAGCACTAAAAAAATGGGGATTTTCGTCTTCCAAAGCAGCCGTTGCTTGGAGGCTGGCTGGGCATTGGTCTGCTTGTAGGAGGCGGTGAATGATTGCTGTTGCATTACTTGTTTTTTCCTCTTTCCTTCACTTATTAAACTGTTCTTATCTCGACCTGTGAGGATTCTCACTTTTACTCCTGTTCTCTGCCCTGTCCTGCTGAAAGGCTGTGTGGGTGCTTAGCTTTATTAAGCCATGGTCAATCCACAACAACTGTCTATGTCTGTGGTTCTCTTTATGCAGACGTATCAGTGCTGATGAGTACTTACCCGAGATATGGTTTGGCCTTTAGGTGGTTTGCAGAGCTCAACATTTTGTGATATCTTGATGCTGTGCCTCATGAAGCCTCCAGAGAAGTATAATTAGCATGACTGCAGGGATGATCAAAAGTACCTTGTTCTTCAGTGGTTCATCTTGTACCATAGTGTACTGTCCATGCCCCCATTACAATCTGTAATCAGAAATCACTTTATACTTGATAGGCCAAATAATTTTCAGGATGACTGGGTTATTATCAGAATGATGTTTGGTGTTTCTTTAATGACCAGCACTGGGCAGCAACATAAATATTGCCTATGGGATTACTGGGACCCCACAGCATCTCTTGTTACATCCTCACATTCTTGACTTGCATAGTCATTGCAATTACTTAAGTGTCAATCCAGTAGCAAACTGTAGCTTTTCTAACATGCATCATTTCAGTATGCCAGTAATGTTGCAATATTGTGTTAAAGAGACATGTGCTGAAATTTTGCACAGAATCCTCCTCTGATCCTTCTGAAGTTGGGTAGAAGATACTTCAGGAGGAGACAAAATATTTATTCAAACTTGTTAATTAAAATATTATAAAAATTTGCTTCTTTAATCACCAAAAACAAAGACAGCATTACAGTTTAGCCTGTAATCTTATCAGGCACATTGCTTCTCTTCTGTTTTTCTCTTTAGAGGCTTGTCCTCATCTAAAATGCTCAGATTTTGTTTTCCAGTTCATCCAGTCATCAACAGCCTTGAAAATGAGTGATCCCAGATCTTGCTTCTGCAAAACTGGCATAGCAGGGCTTGTTACCACTGTCAGAACCCCTGTGTCTCTGTGGTTGTCTTCAGTGCTTCTGATTTCACCCCACTCCTGCCACCGTGCCATGCATTTACTGTTTAAATAAAACTCACCTGCTCAGGGATGTCAGCTCCCTTCAGAGTCTATCTATCTAGCTCTCAGCAAACCCAACACAGGAGGTCAAGTGTGTCTGGGATAAACCCAGGGAAAATCTACCCAAATCCTCAGTGCCTCAGTCGCTGGCAGTCTTTTGTCTCTGGCAAGAGTGCATTTACACTGTATTATTGAGTGACTTCACTGGTGACTATTAAAACAGTGGCCTCCAGGGTATAGACTTAATGTGGCCAGTAAAAGTATCACACTGCCAAGTTTCTTAGAGTGGGAAGTGAAGCTACTGTCTTGGGCAGTGCTTGAAGATATTCGAAGCAGACCTTGCTACTGCTGTCCCCAGTCCTCATTTCTCCCATGCTGTTGGAGCCTCAGGTTTCTGCCCTTCTGCCACTCCTTCAGTCTCGTCCCCTAGTCCCATCCATGTAAAATGCAAGCTACAAAGCACTATCAATAAGGTCACAAAACTCAGACTGCTATTTGATTGCGGGTGATAAATGAGAAAACATGAAGGTGAAAACTTCATATTTATTTTGGTGCAGTTGTATTTGTTTCTTAGCAACTTGAATATTTCTTTGTCAAGTGTTGCTGCAAGTTCATAAAATATGCAGTGAGTGTATTTCTCCCTCTTTTCTGCCTACTGAACTGTTGCCAGTCAGCTGTTTGCATTTTGCCATCTAACACTCCCTTCACATGAACGTTACATTATGCTTGCTACATTAAGCAGCTGAGAAATCGTTAACAAAGTTTTTGAAAGATTTATACTTCTTGGACTGAGATTAGGTATATCAAAGTGATGTATGGTCATTCCCAGACTCTGGATCATAACAATATAATGGCTCCCTTCAGTATCATCTCTTACCTCTATTTGTAGCAGAAGGATAGCCATGATCATGAGTAGTCTTTGGGGGGGTGACTACACCATATGACTTTGCAGTCTGAGGAACCAAAATTAGCCAAAGCCCTGAAGGAGAAGAGCTGCCTGTAATGAAAGATCAGAGCAATCAAGACACTGGAGAATAGCGCGTTACTACTAGGTTGTGAATTCAACAGGGAAAAGCTATGATCCTTTGATAAAACAATTTAATGTTGCGTGAAGGAGGTTCAATCAATAACTGAAACACTCTAATTAAAGTCAACAGAGAAAAAGGGGGAGATTGGTAGCTGCTGTATGCAGCAGAAATGTCTTGTTGATTATAGGCCCAGAAGCAGGTTAAGTGCTTGATTTAAGTATTACACAGAACAGTACTATGTCCAGTTGTCAGATCTGTTTAAGAAAAATTATTTTTAATACATTTGTAAACCCTACATAAGATCACAATCAGAATACCAACCAAGAGTAGAAGTTGCTGGGATACCTATAGCAAGGCATGCTCAAACTCCCAAAGTTTAAAAACATATAGTTGTCCAACACAAGAATTGCATATACAGATTTGTACAGCAATCTGAATCATCAGCTTACTGACCAAACACCAGCAGATCAGCTTCACAACAGCTGCATCCATGGGAAGTGGGAGAGATATCGCTATTCTACAAACAGGGAAACTGGCAGGGAGGGGCTGTGGAGCCAGAGCTAAACTCAGGAGTTCCTAAGTTGCTATTTAGGTACAGTACTCCTGCTGCTCTGTTTCCTTCTAAAGTATTTATAAGCTAATTTTTGTTAACGCTATTTAAGTTGATTCCACATTTAAATTGCCATTGCGGGTGTGTAGGAGGCAGTGGCAACCATGCTAGCCGGGCGCCTGCTGTGCACATGGCGCTGCTGCTCCTCGTCAGCCTCTCCGAGAGGTTTGTGGACATACCACCACATTTGGATGCATGAGGGATGTAGCATTACAGCTTTCAGATCTAAGCTTATAGCCCTGCACTGGTTTATGCTATATAGGTTTAGCGTCTCTCATTCATACCGGACCAGAGGCACAGCAGAGTGCTGAGCTGGGTTTGGCTGGGGCATTTCAGTGGCGTTATTTCAGTTGCAGTGTTCAACTTAGGTGTGTGATCTCTGCAGTGGAGTCCCTTGTACTGAGCTATGCATCTAAGTCCCTACAAAAGTGAGTTGCCTTACAAGGAAGGCGGGTTGCAACAAGTGATGGGAAACTGGTGTTTTATCTAGTGATTATCCTATGTGAAACACAGGAACATCTGGAACAGAGACAGGAACTCAGGATGCCTATCCTCTAGGTGGATGCCATAACCAATACATGCATATTCACTGTCCCAGTGAATACTGGAAGGTTTTGTGAAGAGTGGGATGACTTTAAATGGAGAAAGGCCAGCTCCACTCTATGCTGACACAGTGCATTTTTCATTCTGGGAGCAGGAACATGTGGGTTCAAGTTTTCACAGGTGGAGAAGGGAACTGAGCCCAAATCTCATGTGTCCTGGGGAAGTGCTCTCACCCCTGAACAGTGACATGAAAGAACAGGCATAATCCCCTGCTTCTGAGGTGCCGCTTGCTGAACAAAACCGGTTGCCTTTCCTTTTTGAAGAATCCAGCCCAAGAGGTGTGCATTAGGCATGCTGTGGACATGTGTACTGGGCGCCGACGGAAATGAACATGAGCATACATAGTCTGAGGAGCGACATTTGGCTGGAGATAAGCGTGAAGTCGTTCAGCCCTGACCAGACCGGGGAACTCAGGGGCATGTGGAGGCGCAGAAGTAGAGGGGTTTCCACTGGTGAGAGTGTGGGAGCTCTGGAGTAACCAGTAGGTTTTAAACCAAGGGAGCACGCAACAACCAGGGGGCAGGGGGAGAGCCTAGCCTCCACCTTACATCATACTCCTGTTCGATGATGGAGGAAATAACAGTAAAATACTTACCACATAGATAATTTTTTTAACTAAGTTGTATTTCATGTTTGTAAATGAAAATTACAAACATCTACAAAGTTGTATTTTATGTTTGCTACTGAAAATCAGTAGCAAACGAAGTGATCTTATTTCACCACCAGCACTGGCAGCAGGGGGAGCTTCTTTATTTATCTGCATGTGGGGAATGTGCATTTGCAATTGAGACCCAAAAAAAGCAACAGTTTTAAGGACCACTTTGTGGTGTATCACAGCTCACCAGCAGGCCAAGCACCACAGGCTGTCCAGCAGTAGTTCAAAGGATTGGTCCTTTGGACAGTTAATCTAAGCAGAACTGACCTGCCCTAGGTTTTACACTGGATGTGAATATCCTCTGGTGGATTTGGCCCTTGGTAACGTATGTTGTAGGGAACTGAATTCAGATCTCAGAAGTCACAAGCCAATGTCTAAGACTCTGGTGTCAAACACTGTAAGCTGTGTTCAGGTATCTATAGTTGCATGTGAAGTTTCATGCAGGGAATGAAGAGCATTCCTTCCTGTAAAATGGAAAGCACAGAGATGTTTGAAATTAGTCCTCTTTTCTGCTCCTACAAACATAATCCTTTTCACTGAACTTTTAATACAGACAGTCAAAAATCCTAAGCAACAGACTATAAATGTTTAAGAAACAAGCACTCAGATGACGTAATATCCTATAGAGAGATATTTTGGCAGCATGCTGTATAACAGCAAGAGCTTTGCTAAGGCAGAAATTCAGCAAAAGCCTAATTACATCTCCACTGAGATTGGGTACCTGGTAGAAATTCTCCACAGGGACAAGGAAATTATATCCCTACCAGATAGAAAGCAGTTTGCTATAATCTGAAAATAACAATGTGTAAAGAGGGTCAGCTGGGTAAAATCAGTTCACAGGGAGAAAAAAGCAAAGAGACAAGACATACAAGAAGAAACAGTCTGATTAGACAGGGGAAGGAAGGAAAATCTGTACAACATGGCATAACTTGCAGATTCCTGCTTGTATACTCATCAGATGGTATATTGTCTTCAGTTTTAGCATTCGTAAGACTACTTAGTCTTCACTGTAAAACAATCATGATACTCTACAACCATCAGCAAAGGGTTGCATTGACAAGAGATTGATAAATCACTATTAAATGAATAAACCAAACCCTCCAGCCATAAGGAATATGCAATTAAAGACTGCATACCAGAGAGCACATGTCACTGGCTGTCTTAAATCTATGCTAGCATTTGAAGGAAGTGTGAAGCACCGTTTAAATTCCTACAGCAATTAATCCCTACATTCAATTTCCCCTTAGGGGACAAGAGCTGTCCTTAATTCTCCATTTCCATATTCAGAGGGAAGGAATATGGACATCCATCTTAAAAAAAGAGAATCCATGAGCTGAAGTCCACTGGGCTGTGTTTGTGGAAATTAAGAGTAACTCTCCTGAAATCAAACTACCTGCTTTCCATGTACCCAATGGTAGCAGACAACAGAATATTGTTAAAAAACATTATATAGATTCTGATACAATTCTTTTTGTCTAAGGATAGAAAGAAATCTTTGTGCTACACCTGAAGTAGCAATTGCCTAATTTATGTTACCAGCAAACAAAGTTATAAGGCTATCAAAATCTACTAAGTATTTTATCTTAGTAGATTAGTTCAGTTACTAAATTTGCTCAGGACTATTACAATAGTCTAAATTTCAGTGAAATAGCACCTTTCCTAACACAGGCACAGTTTCACACATTTTGATGAATAAAAGGCTGTTAAATAGTGATACAATCCTGTCCTGAATATGGGACATCTTCAAATTCGTCTTGGAGTATCACTTCTCCTGTAAAACTCCTTAACGTCAAGCAAGGTCCAAATGTTGCTGCTACATTCCACCTTTACACAGTCAGTCTTACTGTTCAAATAGTTTAATTGATTCTAGCGTAGTGTGATTTTGATGAAATGCCACTCAACAGAAAACATGATTAGTGTAAGAAAGAGAAAACAGAAGTGAAAGAGAAGAGAAAAAGAATCAGTTTTTGTGCTAAAGCCTGTCAGAGATTATTTCATTGGGTCTTTTGAGCTTCTTCAGAAAGAGATGGTTTACTCTGTCTTCTATGGCATAGAAGACATTTGTTTATTATTCCAGCTTTCCACCATGACAAAGGAAACCCTTTTTTTTTCCCCCAGTCAAAAGTAGGAGCAAAGAGATTCAACACTTCCCTATGGTCGTGTTTCTGAAATGGGAGCTGGGCCGTGGCGATGGCAGTGTTCCTGCTCTGCCCAAGCTGGACCAAAGGCTTGAACCTCGGTATCTCACGTCCCAGAGTATTTTGTGTGTTAGCATCTAGCACTGTGGTAGCCTCATTGCTGACAAGGGCTGTCACAAGTACTAAAAAGTAGTACATAAGCAGCCACAGAGGAAGATGTTCCAGCATCTCCTATGTTAATATTACTTAAGGTGGATCTCTGCTCATGGCCCGGGACTCCCCTTATTCTTCAGAAAAGAACTCCATTGCAGAGAGAAAAACATGGAAAGAAATAAATCACTTATGTAGAAACCTTGCATTTTGGGTCCTGAACAAAACTCCTTTGATATAGCAAACTTCAAAATATGACATTTAACAGATTTATGCTGTTTGAATAACTTCATCTGAAAGAATCAGGCTAATTTCAGTCATTCAGAGATTCATTTTTCTTTATTTGAGGCCACCTGCACAACTTGCTGTCTTTCAATGGGCTGTCTTCATCTGGATCTTAGTGAATGACTCATTTCTGTTTGAGGCGTTTGTTTTGCATCTCATATCTTCTGAAAACACTCATTTAATGGAAACTGTGTATAATACTTTAGTTCTGTTCTGTTTGTTTTAAAAATGCAGCCCAAGCTACAAATGAGATATTCCTGAAGATGAAAAAAATGAAGACCATAGGAATGGGGAATGCTGTCACCTGAAAACCAGAAATTTTGCATTGTCAGATGGGACTGTGCAGAGTATCAACTAGGAAGCAATTTGAGGATACTTACCTAAAAGTATCCTTCTATGATTAAGCTGGTCTAAGACTGGCTGAGAGAATGAGTCACGTTACTTCACGGCCTGCTTGACAAAACACATCTGTGTTGTGGGACTGTGGATCAGAAACATCTTGTATTCTACTATAGCAGCGTTCACTGAGTTGCACTCAGGTCCCAAGGGTGTTCAGAGAAAAAAATGTGAAGAGCAAAGGATGTGTGCCAGGGCACTCAACACAATTAGGAGATAAGAGATGTTACTGTACAAATACCTGGCTGTGTGGCCAGCCTCTCAGAACTGGACAGTGGCTTTTGGGTACTGAACTAGAGAAATCTTAAAAGGTTCTTGATTTTCAAAACGTGTAGCAGTTTCCTCTGAAGACTGAGGCCTCTTCATGGGATCTTGAACGAGAGACACTTAAAATACTAGCCACACTGAAACACCAGACACTAGGGGACTAACGTTACATAGCTTGTTTTGAAACTCTTTGCCTCACCATTTTACTGCCATGTAGTTCCAGTTCTCAGATGCATTTTCTCTTAAACACGTTGAATGAAATACATCAGAAATGTACACAGGCATTAATCTTCTTCTGATTAGCATTCCTCTTGGCCCCTGGATTTCACCTCTAATGCCTTTTCAGCTTTTATCGTCTTTAAAACTAGACTCACATGGAGAGATTTTAACACTCAGAGCAGTCCTCCATGCTCAGATTAGTAGTAAAGATGTGAAAAGTAATTATATTGACAAGATAAAAATATGTACCCATCTACTGGGTTTTATTGTTCAGGAGACACTGAAGAAATCCTGAAATTTGACCCACCCACCCAAAGAGTTTAAGTATCAATTCGGTAACGTGGCCTTTTGCAAGCTGTTTCCCTATCAAGAGGATTATCAGTCATGATTTATGGACTGGTGATTAGTAAGAAATCTAAGCAATTCTTTATAACTGCATAAGCTGCTGGGATGAGAAGAGTTTAGAACCACTGTCACTTTTGCTGCACAGCATGGTTTTTATAGCATCACCTTGGAGTGATCCCAGAAGGGCTTATTGTACAAACTATTTAACTTACTTTTGAGGACTCAGAAAGCAAAAAAAAAAACCAACACAAAGCCCTGGGATCCAATGTAAACTTTACGTCATCCTTTCAGGCACATTTTCAACAGGTCAGCTCTTTTTTTTTGGCTGATTCATCAAACCCTTTGTGTAGGATTCACAGCACTACATAAACATTAAACTCCTCCTTAGCTTCTGGCAAATGGGAGTCCCAACATGCCTTATGGTAGCAATTTTCTTGGAAGCAACAGTTTCTTAGGGCACAGCTGGAACTGCATTTGAAATACTTTTGTCTCTCCCAATGTCGGTTTTTATGAACACGCCAAAATAAGCATAATTTTGTTAAACTGTCATTCATTTCTCCCATCCCAGTAGGAAGAATTCCTGGAAATGTTTTAGGACTCTACAGCAAGGAAGCTGCTTCTGAGTTTGCCCAGCTCTTAGAGGTTATTACTAACATGCAAGGTTTGCCAAGAAGTAACAGGATTTTATTTCTGTGGTTTTGCAAGTGTTTTGGTGAGGGCAATGAGCCAAGAGAGAAACTGGTGATTCCAGCACATAGCAATCCTAATTCATACTTAATAATTGCTGTCAGAAAGGCTTCTACAAAACTCTTAGTTGTATCACTCCTTGTATAAGTTTCAGTCATTGAAAGACAGTATCTAAGAATACCGGAAAACCTAACTATTGAAACACACTGCCATAACTTAAATGTCCAAGAATAGTAAGCAATTGGCAGCCGGATCCATTGCAAGACAATTCCTTATCTACAGGATTACCAATACTTATAAAGACTGGTTACATTTACTGGGAAACGTATTGCTCTCTAGAAGCCGATTGTTTAAACTGTTTACACCATGTGTTCACAGCCACTCTTAACGGGTTCAGAATTATGTAGGAGAGACAGAGTTACATTAAATTGTGAGAAGCTAGATCTGTTTGTTCTTATAGCAAGGCAATCCAGCTTAATTTGTGAAGTCTTCATCAGCAGGAAATACCTCTGATAATGAAACTAGTAGAGCTATATATTCCACATACAAATTAAGTATGATGCAAAATACTGCATAATTAGCAATCCGTATAACATTTGATGTTACAATTGGCATTCTTGACTCAAGACAGGCTTGGTTCTGTGCAGAATTCCCTCTCTGACAGAGACAGCATGTGCAGTTATAACAGGCTCAAGTCCTTGTTTCGTGCTCTGGAAAGCCATACTTCACCATCCCAGTCTCAAACCAGAGGGTTAACTACAAAAACAGAGCATCCATTCTCCTCTCAGTATTAAACTAAATTGATTCTTCATCTTCTCACTGACAGTAGATACTATCTACTCCCACTTGGACGTGCCATGCAGGGGATAAACTATCATTTTGCCAGTGGCTTAACTGCTTCCCTTCTTTTAAACCAGTTTCCTCTATCACTGATAAGACTTCCTCTCTCATTTCTTGCACCCCTCACTGTCTTTCTTCCCTCAGTCTCATCCTTCTTTTGCCAAGGTCCCTTTTGTTGTCTTGCTCATCTATTACACAAATGAATATTACTGAGCAGTACAGTTGCACTGGCTTTTGAATTCCTGCATGAGAATGAACCCATATAGCATGCCGATATTTAAAGACAGAAAACTGGCTATTACACCACCTTCAGTCATGCCAGTGCTGTGTATGTAGTAACACCGCTCAGCTGAACACACTGAGGATAATAGCACACACTCATTTCTGATGTACAAGAACAGTAACAGATCCCTTTGGCTACATTTAACAAAAAATGTTGAAACTGTTTGTTGCACATGTAGTATCATAAACATGCAATATTATACTTCTGCCACCTTTTGGAGTTGATAAGTTTCATCAGATTTTGAGAAATCAGATAAGCTACAAGCACATTCATGTTTAAGGCCTGGTGTTCAGAATGTGCAGCTGTAACTGCAGGTAATGAATGCTCCTGCAGGAGAACATCAGAAAGAAGTCCCAAGATGTCCCAAGACTAAATGGAAATGAAAGAAAGTAATTTTGATATCTGAAATTAAAGGGGAAATATATTGCTATGAAATATTTCTAAGAAAAAGTTATCTATTTTTACCTTGAAATCTACATTTATTCCACAGTATTTAATTAGCTTTATGGCCACTTTCTTGGAAATGAAATGTCAATCAAGTAAACAGTTCACATTTTCAAAACAGGCATTTACCAGGATATATCTTAATGATTGTGCTAACCCTGGCAATTTTGCCATAATCATACTTTTCTTCTTTAGTCTACATAATAAATTACTCTGTACCATGCATCTTTCATTCTTCTCTTTTCTTCAAACACAACTGTTGTACTTATGTTGGATTTTAACAAGTTCACATGCTCAAAGATACTCTCCTAAGAAAAAATTTATCAGGTCACACACCAACATGGAAATTTTAAAAACAGTAATAAAATGGTTGTCATCCTTACAGACTACCATCCTGCTAAGTCAACAACCTCTCTGAAAGTTGTTAAGGATGGAGGGCCAAATGTAGCTCTTGGCCAAGCTAGCGCAACTCTGTTGACTTCAAAAGGAATGCATCTGCCCTGTGAGATTTCTTTTGTATAAAAGCTTCCTTGGAAGGTTAATGGAAATTAAGCTTTCAGTCTATCCTAGATTTTCAAAAGGGACAATTTATCCTTTATCACTGGGCAAAAATGCATTTTCCAAAGTATTAATGAATTTCTCTCTCATCCATGCTTTGAAGTTTCGATACCATTCTATAAGCTTTTTTCTCCTTTGAGTCTTTTCTTGTAAGCTCATTTTTTTTTCTTTCTCTAGAACAGCAGGAAGTTCTTTCCAGTTTTTAATAAAGATAAATGGAGCCCCCATGGTTTTTAATAATTGTAATGGAGCACTGTGGTACATCGATGAATTTCCACAATCACCTGGTGTCATTACATCTTCTATAACAGGCAGAGATCCATATGAACAAGCTTCATAAATTCTATAGCATTCCGTATTTATTCCCACTGGGCACAATGTCAAATCACTCTGCAGCAAGGCATCTTGATAGTTTTTGAAACTTTCATTTGTTTCTTGAGGCTGCCACCTAGGAACGTAAAGGGGTTGAAAATTAACATTTTTCCCACAGGCACTGCAATGAAAAAATAGATATGCTTTAATTTCAATTATTTATAAAACTGAAAATGCTGTCAATGTAAAAATTTTATATTACACACACAATCAGCAGGCTTTTACTTTTACTCGTAACTATTCTTAAAGAGCCTTCTAAAAGTTTATTGAAAATGTCACTGTTAAAAATAGATTGTAACAGTTTTTAGATATGGTCCTTTTAGGAAATTATTAATACTTAGAAGTGTAAGAGGCAAACTGAAACGCCATTTTAAATCTTCTGCATGTCGTGCATGATGCATATGTCAATTTACTTCACAACAGAGTTCAGAAATAGACATACAGGGAGACACTCGATGGACTTTTAAATGAATTTTTTTTGCCTCAAATACTTTAAATCAGTAGAGGTTTGCTCTTCAAAAGTTAGGACGTAAAGCAATCCGTTAACCTGAATCCATCTGCCTGAAGTGCCTCAGAACGTCTGTGAGATAAGAGTTTATGTCACAGATACAATCCATCTCCTGAGATTCTTCATCAGGGTAGCTGAGGTCTTCCTAAGCACTGCTGTGCCTGCTATCAAACATTTTAGAGGTGTTGCTTGGCAAAATTAAGAAATACAATCAGAACCCTATTCCTGTTAGTCAAAAGATCTGTTCTACCTACTTGAAATGAAAAAAAGTCATGCTTTACAGATTAAATCCACTCTCTTATATGGAACACAACAAAATACAGCTGTCTTTTTCTTCTAGTAAGACATTAATACACACAAGGTGCAAGACAAACATTTCTTCTCCCACCATAATCAAATGTATACAAGAAAAAAAAGATGGTCTTTGTATGTAGTATACATAGGAGATTTTTCTATGTGTTTAAAAATATGCTTTATGTAAAATATAGCAACAGAAAGGCCATTATGTTATGAAGACCTATTAAAGAGTCTCAGCAATGTTCTCTCTTTTAATGATGATTGGTTACTTCTATTTTTACTATTTTTTAACACTCGGGAAAGGATTGGTTATAATGAACTAGGCAGAAAAGTCTGAATATTTTCACAAAGTAAATCAAAGTCTTACTGTTCTCTGGCTGCAATCCAGCAAAGTTTATCAAGCCCATCCTGCTTCAGAATTTCCATCAGGGTTTCCCTAGAAGAGTTCTTATAAACTGTTCCTAAGAAATTACATAGATATGATCTTGGATCATGTAGCATTGACCAGCTGGGTTCTACAACTGGAAAATTTCTGTAGCTGTAAAAACAATGTATACATTAGATAATGACACGTTTTATGTCAAAGAAAAAACACTTTGCACTTTTTCATCTTTACTGCAGCAGATTCTAAGACTAAAACCACCTATTTATTGCCAATCCAGATCTATAACCACACACAGACCCACAAGCAAACCAGTGCAAGTCCTGTCCTAAAAGTCAGTCTTTATTCCCTTTGTCCCCACCACTCTCTTTAGATACACTCCAGAATACTTATGTCTTCTTTTAACATCAGAGATATTATGTGTGCATGTTACAAAATGTCCTTGAGAAACATGGTTTTTCAAAAGCAGCTGTTCTTGACGCAACCACTACTTTTGACTGAAACGGCCAGTTTCATGGTAACTATGGAGTAAGTCTCAGCTACCTTAATCTCTGGGCATGCTTATCAACTGAAAATACCACTGGAAACCTCTCAAAGGAAAATGTCACTTTGATCTGAGTGGACTTCATTAATCTAATCTTTTGGCTACTAAATAGTTTGTTGTACAAGCTATTTAATTTGTCTTTTTGGACTCAACAAAACCAATGCAAAGTCTTGGGATCCAATGTAAACTGTATGCTATCCTTTTAGACATGTTTTCACCAC
Source organism: Ciconia boyciana (assembly GCF_034638445.1). Lineage (NCBI taxonomy): Eukaryota > Metazoa > Chordata > Aves > Ciconiiformes > Ciconiidae > Ciconia > Ciconia boyciana. The sequence continues at coordinate 37,946,765 of NC_132934.1, read as the reverse complement.
ATCAGGAATTTTTCTTTTTTTGACTGATTCCTCAAATCTTACATCACTTATTTTGGTCACAATGACAGCTAGTGAAACACCGCTTCAGCTGAAGGGCTGGCACTAACTTTTCTCATTACATAAAGTTAATATTTTTTCTGGAACAGATGAACGTTAAAAAAATTTCTGCTCCTTTGCATTCTCAAATTAAGACAGATATTCCTTCTAATGTTATTATTTTCGATGGATCACTGTTCTAATTCCCTGTTGTTTCTTTTTTTGTAAGAAAAACTATAGCCTGATCCCAATTCTTTACTGGTTTCAAGGGGAGTCTCTACTTTATTTCACAAAGATTTCATAATTGCTATTAATGGATCTCTGAAGACATATTCACTTTCTTCACCTTCCTAAGTTTTGATGGAACAGTCCTTTCCTACTTCTTCTACGTGATTAATATTAATTTACTTTCAGAAAACCATTTTTTCTTCACGCCAAGTATTTTTGCAGGATTCTACATCTTTACTTTCCCTCTTCACTGGGAAAATCTGGCACATTTGCATACCTTTAACCACAATTTTTACAACTGTTGGTGTGCAAGAGCTGCAAAACCCCATTCTGATACCTGACCTATCTCTCTCCACACAGCTTTGCACCCCAGTTTACTGTTGTAACTGTTGTTACTTTCTGTTATCTCTCACCTTAATCTTGGCATCTCAAAACTCAGCTTCTTTTTACTTAGGAACTTCCAATGCCATAAATTCTCTGACACCATCAAGAATCCAAATTGAGTGTATTTCAATGACACTGTGAGCAAGTTCAAGCTATGTATAAAAACTCCATACAGTTTGCCAACTTGCTCAATACAGGATATTGAATTCAAATTCAACACAAGATATGAAAGTAATTCTCTATTCTTTTCATCCTACATTACCATGATAAGTAGCTAAAACACCATTAACTCTGTTAATAAGGAGTAAGCTGGAAAAAATTACATCTAATTGAACCAAACCTGTATCTACTCCACATAAATAGTTTGAGCAGTAAGTATAATAAAAAACATTTTTGTGAGTAAGCAGTTAAGCCAGACCACATTACTGTGATACTGTAGTATACTAAATCCAAATGTGAGGCATACAATTTCCTTCTGAGAGCCACAACAGGTGTTAAAAAAAGTACCACCGCTTTTGTTCCATAAATATCTTTTAAATTCCCATGTCACTGGTCCATATTACATCAGCAGTTATGATAAATCGCAAGAGCAAATCTACTGAAGAAAAAATAAACAAACAGAAAACCCCACCAGACACAGGTTCGTTTTTTTTAAAGCTCCCTAAACCCTAGCATTCTTCTCCTCTGTTGTCATTTTTATTGCTAAATGCAATTTCCAAAGATTCCAACGCTTGACTTAGAAAATCATTAATAGGATCATGTTCTACAATTTACTTACTATAATTGTTTTGGGTATCAGCAGTAACATTCAGACGTATTTTCCATACCCCATGCATAACAATTAAGTTTCAATTGTAATTTCTGTCTATAGCACTTACGTAGCTACTCCTAAAGGCCACTGGAAAATATCTTCTTCATTTACCAACGCATAGTCATATGTAACAAAGAGTAGATTTACAAATCCTCCATATCTTTTCAGGTATGGTTGAATCCATTCATTGTTGCACTGCTCATTTCCAAGCAGCACAACGGCGACATGCTGTATTTTGTGAGTCTGAATTAACGTTTGTGCATAATGCAGCCACTGAGTGGCGTAAGTGATCTTTGCTTTTTCTCTTCCATTCAGAACTAGCACAACGTTTTCAGCTTCAACTGAGAAGTAGCCAGGAACTACAGATGGACCAGTGATGAAACTGTGAAAACCAAAATACAAACAGTAAACAACCTTAAGACACATTATTGACCTTAATCCTCTAAACATCCTTACTACACAGTCTGTACTCCAGAGATATTTTTTCTTCAATAAAGTAAATACAATATACTGCAAAGTAACTGTGCAACTGTAACCATTTCTGTTGTTAATACCTACACCTATAACACAGGAATAAAGCTGCCTTCAACTTTATTCAGGAAAAAGGAGGAGATTTAGACATAAATGAAAATATGGTATTTTGTCAATAAACCAGAACTACTACCATATTCAAACATCAAAACATGGATATCAATTTTAAAAGAAGGATGTGCTTTGATGTTCACTAAAGGTCAAACTTTTTATTAATTCCAGTAATAACCAATGAATACAGTATTAGAACAAGACAGAGACCCTCCCAAAAATCTGTAAGAGTATACGAAACCAGGTATCATTATGAGGGATAATTGGCTGGTCTGGCATACTACTTTTCTCTGTAATTTTGGTTAAGTTAAGATTAGACCAAAACAAGGCTGCACCATTTGATACTGAGTAGAATCTATAACATAAGAGTACGTATATAAATGTAAACTTAAGTTGCTTGTGTGACCCAGGTCAAACTTGAGGCTTTAATACAAGCCAGTTACCAGAAATATTTTAGGTAGAAAATTGCATTTCTAGATCTTGCACACTGTATGTATTTAACAGAGGAATTTCAATCATGTAGCAAAATCATTATATCACTGATCATGTACAAGTATCTGACAACGGCCATTTATGAACTGCAATGAAGCAAACCAGTGTTTGCCAGCTCCTGCTCTTCAGTTAACTGCTGTGTTAAGAAATTATTGACTGAACTCAAAGGATTAGTGATTACACAGCCTGGAAAAGAGTGGAGGGAAAAAAACCCTAGCTTTTTTTTTTTTTCAGGAGTCAATGAAATGTCAGTTTTCTGGGTCTTCTGCTTTACTGCAGTTTTTCAGCTACCAGCTAAACTTAATTTAGAATGAGCATGAGTTTTAACTCACAAAGTGCTGAGATTGACAGCTAGTTTCAGTTCAAGTGTCCCTCATGAGGAAAGAAAAGTCACAGCAAAAGCTGTAAAAACTAATCCAGTGAGAACAGCTGAAGCAGACTGACCTTAGGCAAGCATATTCTAAACCTGAATTAAGCTGACATGCTGCTGGCTCAGTGAGAGTGGCATATTTTGGAGCCAAGATTCACGAGACTCAGGATTTGGAATCAAGACTTTTAATAGATTGAGTCTAAGTTAGGTCAAGACTTAAATCCAAAGTTTAACAGACTATGAGAAAGTATCACTGGGATTCATAAGAGAGAACACCTTGAGCATCAGAATTCCTAAAACAGTGAACAGGATACGTAGTTGATCCAATGATCACCTTGTAAAAAGAGACCTGGGGAAAAAGGGTTTTCTCTATGGACACGGTGCTGTGAGGCTATCAACTTTACAGGAATAACAGGATGTACAGGTGGGGAAGCAATGACCTGTGCGTAGGAAAATATGAAATGTAACAGCATAAAACTACAGTGGGGAAAAAAGAAACACTATGTAAATCCTATATGTGAACAATAAAAACACAGTGCTAAGGTTGTACTATTAACTCCCAGTCTGAATACAGTAGGGATTGGGAAATGTAAGGGAGATTACAGAAACTGCAAAATTAAGAGAGTAGTACTAAGAGATTTTTACTACTCATGTGTATGCTAGATCAATGCCTCATCAGGATGATATGTGGAGATTACATTTTTTGACTCAATAAATGACTTGCTTCCTATGAAGTCCTTGTTTTTCCTTACTAGTCTTAGAACCCATACAAGAAGACGCTATTCCAGACTTCCAGACCTAATTCCAAAGGTGTTAGCTGGACAGCTACTCTGTAATAGCAATATGATTAAGTTTAACACTGCAGCAGGAGAGAACATACCAAATGCATACAGATACTCTATATGCAATAAAGGAATTACTTAAAAATGAGACAATAAAGAAAAGCACTCTGAAAGAAGTAGGCCAAATAACAAGAAGCTTGCAAGCAGCTTGTAGGCTGTTCAAAAACAGTGTAAGAAGCCCAGGCGTGCTGTGTGCCTCAATCCAAAAAGGAAACAACACAACCCCTTCCGAAACCCATATGGCTTAATAGAAAAGCTAGGGAGGCTGTCAAAGGGCAAAGGTCAGCATTGAAAACAATTAAAAGCTTGCCCAAACAAGGAGGACAGCAAAGCACACAAAATACTGCTGACGAAATGCAAACAGAAAATTAAGGCTAAAAAGTAGTTTGAAAAGCACCTTGTAAAAGGATGTTCTGGCTGATAGGTAAAGGTTCTTTAAATATATGAAAACCAAAATTAAATTTGGTTTTAATTTTGGTTTTAAAACCAAAATTGAGTATATTTAAAAATATACTCAAAAGACAACTACAGAACTGGAGAGACTACTTGATGACAACAGTTTAAAAAGGGTTTAAAAAGGGGTGACAGAGCCATAGCAGAGAAGATTCCCACACCTAACTCATTCTCTTCAGCAAGAAATACAAGGTAAAACACCACAAGTAGTATATCGAATGGAGAATTTGGACCTGGGTGGCATTCACTTGAGTTCTCAAGGAACGCAAATACGAAAATTGCAGAACTGCTGGCAAAGGTATGGAGCTGTCATTATGAAGTGACACTGTGCCTGATGAGAAGGGGTCTGCCAGTGTCACTCCCATCTACAGAAATAACTTGAGAGGACTCAGGAGCAGAGAAGTATGAGTTCCCTCTCTGGAACAGTCTATAACAAATAGTAAGATCACTGGATCTTATCAAAAGGTATGATCGCTGATCACATACGTGGATAAACACTGCCAGAAGTGAGTAATCCCGTCTCATCAGATTTGATGGAGATCTATGAGTGTGTCAATAAGAACACAGATAAAGGGGATCCAGTAGACATAGTGTATTTGGATTTTCAAAAAGCTTCACCAAAGGCTATAAAGGAAACTAAACCGCCACAAGCTATCCTTGGCAGAATCCTTCGGCAGGTAAAGACATCTTTGCTGGTTAACTTTGCTGACCAATATGCTTTCATTCTGGCATGAATCAAGATGGGTACAATCTGCATAAGGAGGACAAGAGAATGGGACTGAAGAACTGCTGAACAACTGGGGCTAACAGGGACTGGGGGAAGGCAGCACTGAATGGTAAAACAGAGAAGGTGTGACTCTCAGTGGAACAGAAATTTAGGAATGCTCTTGCTTAATGGTAAGAGGTAAGAAGTTTGGCACTCTCTGTTCTACAACATCCTCCTAGATGACAGGAGAGAAGGATGTGAATTGCTTCAGGCCAAGGAAAGTGCTAAACCCTGATCTCCTACTTCTTGTATGAATGTGCCAATGTGTCACTAAAATCCACAGCTATGCAGTTTCTTGTCCACCTGTGTTTTTAAATAAATGTCCCTGCACTTCATGTAGAAGTTGGTATTTTTAGTATTCTTTAGGCAACTTCTTTGGTAAAAACTTGAAGCCATAAAAATCTATATTAAATATGTGTATTCTCCATCAGAAATATACGAAATGGGTTTATTCATGCAACTGTGTTCAAGTGACATTTTGGCATTTTTGTGTCTTTAGATTTGATATTCTTTAAAAACATTCATAAGAGCTCTATGTTTTAACAATCATTAGACTTACCACAAAAAACTGCACAGCAGCACATATTCTCCAAATATGTCACCTCAGCTAGTTCCCTCTAGCCTCATCTAGTAATCAAATGGAGATAATTCACCTCAGCCAGGCAATAAAGAAGTCAACAATTCTAGAAAATCTTATAACCAGCAAGCAGCCAAAATCACGTACTAATTCTTCCTCACAAAAAAATACAAAATAATATTTCCAATTTGACAAAAAAGTAGAACTTCAACTATTTCATTTCAGAATCCTAATCATTAAAGTAACAGTTATATTTGCACATTTTCTATACTTTGCACAAGTTCCTACTAGCCTGTCAAATTTTAACCTCTGTTATGTTGGTACCAAACTTAAACTTTGTTTTTTTATAGGATCTAGCATCCAAGTTGGTTAAAATAAAGGCTCTGTTATCCCTGGTTCCTCTAAACATAACAAGAAGATATTTAAATGCTAGTATAGAAGCCTTTCTTTGAGAGATGCCTACCCTAAGGAACCATGTGAGGTTATTATTCATCTGAAACAGGCACACCAGAGAGAAAATAACCATAAGCAAATTATTTTCATATTATAAACATGAAAAGCAAGGACTTGAAAAAAATCCTCATGTCCATACCAAGAAGACAATCTATCTGGTAGAGTGTCATTGATTTCTATAGCTTCTGAGATTTTAATTCTGGAAATAAAAAAGTCTCTTCCCAGCAAGATAACACTACAGGCACTGCTCCCTATTCAAAGAAAGTATTGTATCCTTTCTCCAAATCTGTGAATGGAAAGCTCTACTGCTCTGTCAAGGAGACTACCGAGATGCACTAGCATCATTCACAGTTGATTCCCTAATCTTGTAGGATCAGGCTGTATTCGCAGACAAGGAATACAGCTTTTTTTTTCCAAGAGTATGTCATTTCATCTATTTCCTTAGATGTCAGACAGACTCTTTAACAATTGCTATGTTTAAATCAAGCCTTAGTGTCTTTCTAGAAAACATTTTTTAATCACTTATGATATAGGCATTACTGAAAAGATTCTATGGCCTGTACCATGTACACAGTCAGATACATTGATAAACAATTCACAGTGATAAAAAACTTCTGTGATCACTTAAAAAACCCCTTTCAATCCACAATCACATATTTACTTCAAACATTATCAGCAAATTTCAACTAGAACCCCCTGTCTTATTGTTCGAGGAAAAAACACCTTTCTGAAGCAACACATTTTTCGGAAGTTAAATTCACTTAAGCATGTTATTTATGCTTTTAAATAAAACCTTTTTAACAGATGGATCCTGGTGCAAGTGACTAAATGTTGTAGGAGAGCTACTACTGCAGACTGGCAAACTGGCCAAATAAATGAAAAATCCTTCAGCTTTCACTGTATCTTTACAGAAGGCCTTAAAAATGTTATTAAATAGGACCTTAGAGAAAAGCTCTATATCATTCACTAAATAATATAAAATGTTTGGCAACAGTTTTAAAACATGCATGATCACTGATCAAAATCCATTTTTAAAGCAAACAATGCTTCAAGTGTCATATTCCTTTACATATAAAATTTTGCTCTGCAAATCATGTAGTTAACCAGATGCTAGGTCTCACAGATTGTTTTTGTTATAAATAGAAACAAATTATAGTTTTGATACAATCCTATTTATGAATGAATGAGTGAAGTCCCTTTTCCCTGAATACAACAGAAACCAAATAGCAGGAGACATCTTCTTGCTTCACAACCCGAAGCTTCTTTCAGTCAACTGTCAGCCCCAAACCTGAGCTCTTAGGCTTTTCTCAGGGTTGTATTTCCCCCCCTCCTGAGGTCTCTTGGCTGCCTTCCCTCTCAGCATTTTTAAGTCTTCCCACATTTCTTTCAAATACACAAATCTTCATAAAACAGCAGATGAAATTGCTCCTGAGTTTTCTATTTTTTAATAGCAACCTGTTTGGGCTAGAATTTGCTGGTTTTATCAAGTATGTGTTTCCATGAATAAACATCACCATTCCTTTTGATAATTTTGAATAAGAAGTTGTGTGCATATTCCTCAGTTATCAAAATGTAACAAACTTAAAGTATTTGCAACAATTATTAAAATAACTGCAACTCTGAGATAGACAAAACAATGCACCTGTGCATCTTACCATGTTCTTTAACTTTCCAATGCATCATTTGTTAAAGTTAACACAACTGAAGTCAACATCATGCAGCTAGTACCTGAAATCTGTTTTTCCTGCTTTTTGGCTTCCTTCTCTCCACTGTGCAGTCACATCAGCTGGCTGAAGGTGCCCTCCAAAAATATGTTGCCAAAGGTAGAGACCTACATAAATGAAGATATGATTGAGAATTTGAATGGATGGATCTTGCCTACTCTACACTCCCAGTATATAAAGAATAAGTATTTCTGGGAAATGAAAAAGCATAACAACATAAGAACTTGAGGAAAATAAAATGTTGGAGCTTCCTATACAATATGGACATTGTTTCCCAAATTCCCTATGATCAGGAATTAGTTAAGATTAATTTTTCACACATTGGGGCATTTAAAAAGATTCTTTGGCTGTCAAAGTATCAGTACATGAAGATATACCACACTACCACATATGTTAGCATCTCTTTCTGGTACACCTACCACTTAAAAATGAGTAAATATTAACCAGCATTTGAATGACAAGCATAGTTCTCTTAAGCTTTTGTGAAACACATCAAATTTTTGTGATAGAACACATCACTACGTAATATGCCAATGTGTTCTACAATGCTACATGAAAGTTCAACTGAGCTGGAAATTTTACATTTTCAAAAAAGCTAAAATAAGAACAATGCTATGTCTTCAGCAGTAGTTAAAGAGCTTGAGAGGACCCTGGCCCTCAGTTTATATAGAGACTTGGTGTCTTCGACAACAGGATTTACAAGTTCATCAGTGGCAGTACTGCAGTACAGAAAATGCCTTATTTCTCACAATGCTTTATCTCACAAAGTGTAAATGTGACAAAAATAAATATTCTGTTATAGCCAAGTAAGAGGCCTGTCCTTGTGTTGTATTGTAAGCTAGACTGGATTAAAAAAGTAACTGTGTTTCTCTGCCATGTGAACCATTTTCTTTGACAGATGTGAAAAACAGCCTTGAAAAGAACTGATACAAAGAAACTGGAGTCTAACTACTCTTACATTGATATTAACATAATTTTGAGTAACAGCTACCACTTCCTTAATGCCCTTCATGTAGAGATATCCGTATTACTTAATCATATATGTAAATTTCAGTCATTTTAAAAAAAGCAGAGAAAAGTGCTATATCAGAAAGGCTAAGTGATTAACAGACATCGATTACATCTTCTTACCAATTGCTGCTTTGCCCCAAATCTGTACTCTAAGACTGGTTTGTTCTAGGTGAGATCTTGCATTTTTTATCATCTTAAGATTAGCTTCGTATCTCTGCTGAGAAGCAACCAGTTCATTTTTCTCGTCCGCTTCCCATGGATTCCACTCTTCATTTCCCAAGGCAACATGATCTAAGAAACACAACAGCGTAATTTACATATTTATTTATGTAATCATACAGAAGATGTACAAGTTCAGAAAACTGACGGATTTTCTTGAATTCAGAATTTCAAGCAGGACCTGACAACCCTCCCGCCGCCCCGGGCTGGGCACACCGCCTCCCCCGCCACCGCCGGGCCCGCAGCCCGGAGCCTCACAACGCACCGGGGAAATGGCCGCCGCCAGCGCAGGCCCGGCGGCCGCGGGGGGGGCGAAGCCCCGGCCTCGCTCTCCCCGAGGGGCTGCCTCCGGGCCCCGCCCGCCGCGCCGCTGCCGAGCGGAGGCGCCGGGCGACCAAGCGCTGCCCTCGGCCTGGCCCAGGCTTTCCGGGCCGGGGACAACAACGGGGGCGCCGAGGCCTCTCCGGCGCAGGCAGGAGCTGCCGAACCGCGTCGGCCCCGCACCAAACCCGCCGCCCCCCGTCCCCGCGGGCTGCGCCGCCGGTCGCGGCCAGGCCGACCCGCCTGCGGCAGGGCGGCGGCCCCGCCGCCTCTCTCACCTCGCGGGCCGCGGCGGTCCCGGTGCGGCGGGCGGGGGGAGGCCGGGCGGCGGGGCCGGAGGAAGACGGTGTAGGCCGCGTAGAGGGAGAAGAGGCCGTAAGCGACGATCAAGGCGGAGCACAGCCGCTTGCGAGCGCCCCGCATCCCGCCCGGCGCGGGCGGAGGCCCCGGCTGGGGGCGCCGGCAGGCGGCGGCGGCGCCGTGAGCCGCGCCCGCTGGGGCGGGAGGGGCCTCGGCCCGCGGCCCTGGGCTTCGTCCCGTGGTGGAGAGGCTTCGAGCCTCCCGCACCATGAGCTGCCTCTGCCCCAACAGCCTCCCCGAGCATTGCCGTTACTGGCTCAGGTACACGGTGAATGCACGAGGACACTTGTCCCGGGGCGGCGGGGCGCCTGGAGCCGAGAGCTGAGTACCCCCGGCCTCGGCCTTCCACGCCGGTGCTGGTGCAGGGTGTCCGGGCTGTGCCGGTGCCTTCCTGCCTGCGGCTGCTGCCCCAGCGGCTCGGAGCAGCAGGCTCCGCGGTGTGCTCTCCTCCTCCTCCTCCCGAGGGCTTCCAAAGGCTTTCGAAAGTACAGAATCGATACGCACTGAAGATCGGTTCAGGAGCGTCAAACAACTTCAGGCTGTCAAACGTACGTAAATACATGTCGCCTTTAGCAGTCGATGTATGGGGTCCCAGCGTGGGCTGAAGCTCCTGTCATCCGTGCCCCACAGTTCGGTGCCTCGAGAGGCGCGGGAGGAGGGGTGGTCCTGACCAGCAGCCACCATCCGCGGGGAGCTGTGCGATAGTGGTGTGTAACCAGGTTGTAAACGGGTAGGTGAACAGCACTGCCAAGTCATGGGAATTTTATATGGTAGGGAAAGCTGTGGACCAACCAAATTGAGTCATGTTACACAGTAAGAGAAAGTCAGGAGGTTATCCATGAGTCCTTTCTAAGGCTAGACGTTACAACTTCTGTAAAGCTTCTCCCAGCCTGTGTTCAAACACCATGATCCTAACAATAGCCAAAAGCACAGTGACCTTCACCTACCCTAAGCAGAGAGAGACTCTAGTACAGTATAGATTATAACACAACGCACAACCCTGCAGCCTGCTCTGGATCTAAGGGGGTTTTTTTGCTTGATCAATTTTTTTGCCCTTATGAACACTAAACTTTGCTCTAACCCTGACTCAAAATTTATTCAATGGACCTCTGCTTGCTCCAAACCAAAATGTAACTACTTACCTTAGCAGGCCTTCTGAAATAGGCTTACGGTCACCCCACTGCCAAATCCTAAATCTGATTTAATGACCTATACACTCACTGAACTAGAAATCCAGTCTGATGACCCACAGTGGCAGCAATGAGTCCTCTATTCAGACAACCCTTCCTGATTTTCTGCATTAGCCTGACTCATCACTTTCTTCCAGCCCAGCTCTTAGTCCTGAATGTAACCCTGATTTCATAGAATCACAGAATCACAGAATGGTTTGGGTTGGAAGGGACTTTTAAAGATCATCTAGTCCAACCCCCCGGCCATGGGCAGGGACATCTTCCACTAGATCAGGTTGCTCAAAGCCCCGTCCAACCTGACCTGGAACACTGCCAGGGATGGGGCACCCACAACTTCTCTGGGCAACCTGCTCCAGTGTCTCACCACCCTCATCGTAAAACATTTCTTCCTTACATCCAGTCTCTTTCAGTTTAAAACTGTTGCCCTTCTGTCACTACAGGCCTTGATAAAAAGTTTCTCTCCATCTTTCTTACAAGCCCCCTTTATATATTGAAATCCTACCCATTTAAAAACTGCATATAATGCAGGTGACTCTTGTCAGTACTAGCAGTAATCTGTTGCAGAATTGAAGCTCAATACACCTGTTCCTGTTATGCACCATGGCCACTTTGCTTTGGTTATAGTGATTTATAATTCTATGGAAAAAGTGCACCAGATAAACGCTTTCAAAATGAAGACTGAGTTTCTCCCTTGCCTTTCTAGCTTAGTGCATCTCTGTGAATGCACAGTGAAGTGGTACAGTCACAAACTTCAGGAAGATCAGAGACATGATACCTACAGTGATTGATATTAAAATAAACTATTTTCAGGTTTAACTGCAGTCTGTTTTCTAGACTGTATCAGTAACTGGATCCGTGTGCTGCGTTGCAAATATTCATAGAAAACCCTTGTGTAAAGACTTTATTATCTAATTTAAAACAGAATATGATAATGAAAGTATGATAAACATAGAACGAAAAGGAAAGAAGAGGTAATAGAAATGAATTAAGAAGGGCAAAGGAGAAAGTAAAATGTTAAATCATTTGGGAACACAGGTTTCCTATTGCACAGCTTCACTGCTTTGAATGATGATGAGAAAGTTCTCTCTTGTCCCCACAGAGATGCAGTTAATTTCTTATAAAAATGACAGAAGAGGGTTGAAAAGAAAAAGTCAAGAAGGATTAATGTAAGAAGAGTTTGGATTATAGACCATTTCATAAATAGAGTGTCTTGAAAGCCTGCATTTGAATGTGTGCATTTCAGTAAAAGATGCAGAAGTGAATGTGATTTGGAACAGCAGTGATCATGGCTCAGCAGGTCTTTCACAATAGTGATGATACAGTCATCTTATTTACAGCAGAGGAGAAGGCATACCAGCCGAAGTGAGATAAATAGGCGATACCAATCAAAGTGTTAGAACAACTGTAGTAGATTATGGCCTCAGAGTAGATGATAATGTTTGATCATTTGGAAAGAAATTCAAATGCAGTGAAAATGTAGTGAAAACATGTAAGAATGAAGAGCATATACTTCCTGAGCGTAACATCTTAGTCTTACATTTCCATATTAATTAATTGTAGATTTTGCAAGTTGTGTTGGCTCATTTCATGGGCAGAACAGGATGGAAAAAGCTGCTATACATAATGTAAAAAAGGGTATTCATTTTATAAAAAGAGCTTTGGTTCCTGTTCAAAACATCTGGCCAGTTCAGGACAGACTCAAGTAAATGTTTTTTCTATAATGCAAACTCAAATCACATAGAAACTAGTGGGACTTTAGAATATATTTAATGTTAAGAATGTACTAAGGGGGGGGGGATGGACTTAACAGAATGCCTACATGAATTAGGATTTTAGAGTAGGAGCTTTGTCTAGGGGCTATGGAGGCAAGGCTTATAGGAACATAAAACTGGAAGGAACCACCTTAACCATGGAGTTCCCTGAAATCATGGGAAACCATTCAGCAGATACCAAATTTAGGAAATGCCTGTACTTCATACCCAGTGTCTGTGGCGGCCTGCAAAGGCCTAGCAAGTACTACTTCCTAGTACTCTGTAACAAACTTCAGATATGTTGTAGAAGACCAAAACCCAAGTGATATGTCACAAGAAGGGAGGAGAGATCAAGAGCATCAGTGATGTCTTCGACCTCTGTGCAAACAAGATAATTATAACTCCTAGATGATACTAGGAAGCAGACGTGTCCTATGGTGTAGAAGAGGGTGAAAATCCCAACAGTAGCAGCTAATGAGACTTGTAAAAGTCCTGAACCCAGATCTGGTAAATTAGGAGGCTTAGATTCTTTCTTAGCTCTGAGACAGCTTGCTGTATGATCTTGTGGCAAATTATCTTGTCTCATAGTGCTCCAGCTGATTCCTTGTAAAATTTTCATAACACTGAACTTCTGGGAGTGTTATGAATCCTAGCTGATATAAAATAGTTGAAGTTTTCTTTGAATGAGAGGTACTCTATAAAGACAAGGAAGAGTTGTAACAAAAAAGGAGAATCTATTTAATAACAAGGACTTTGAGCAGTAAACAGTTAAACATTACAAGTTCTTTACATTGTAAGGCATCATAAATTAGGAGATACAAGGGAAAGATGTGTCATCAGGTTCAAGAACTGTGTTTAGAGATAGGAAAAAGAACACAAAAGAGCACAGAAGTGTCAAGTACATTCAACAAATGCCTTTTCTGTTCAAGAGTTCATTACAACAAATGAAAATTAAGCTGGAGTTTCAAAATGAAGATTATGAGTGTGGCTGGAAGCCTAAGTCAAAATACATTCTGCTATATATCAGGTAAGTTGAGTAAGCAGCTGTGTCCTGGTTTCAGCTGAGATAGAGTTAATTTTCTTTATAGTGGCTGGTATGGGGCTATGTTTTGGATTCATGCTGAAAACAGTGTTGATAATACAGAGATGTTTTAGTTGTTGCTGCACCAGTCAAGGACTTTTCAGCTTCCCGTGCTCTGCCAGGTGCACAAGAAGCTGGGAGGGGACACAGCCAGAATAGTTGATCCAAACTGACGAAAGGGCTATTCCATACCACATGACGTCATGCTCAGTATATAAAGCTGTGGAAGAAGAAGGAAGGAGGGGACATTTGGAGTGGTGGCGTTTGTCTTCCCAAGTGACCATTACGCGTGAGGGAGCCCTGCTTTCCTGGAGATGGCTGAACACCTGCCTGCCCATGGGAAGGAGTGAATGAATTCCTTGCTTTGCTTTGCTTGCGTGTGCGGCTTTTGCTTTACCTATTAAACTGTCTTTATCTCAACCCTCGAGTTTTACTACTTTTGCTCTTCCGATTCTCTCCCCCATCCCACCAGGGGGGAGTGAGCGAGCGGCTGCGTGGTGCTTAGTTGCCGGCTGGGGCTAAACCACGACAATCTGTAAAAGTAAGCTTTTTTTGTCTATAAAAAGTATTTTTTTCTGTACATATTATGATAAAAACAAGAATTCCTGCTATTTGTTTTTACTACTCATTACTGCCTTTACACCCCTCCAACAAAACCTGTTGTTAAATTCTGCAGCATTACTTGTCTTATCTTAGTCTCAGCTCATTGACTGTTGGGTTGGAATTGATTGACAGATGTCACTGGGAAGTTCTAGAAAACTGTATTGACCAACATGTAACATATGCAGACCTGAGCAAGGTTTTAGGGCATAGCTAGGAACGAAAGAAAGCATCAGTTAGACATCTGACATGGAATGAAGATGGTTGTTGCCAGAAGCTCTGCAGAAAGGTCTTGGGGTATAATTAATGCTCTGTTAGTCCTGTTTTCGTTAATTAAGAAGTTTGCAGGGTTTCCTGCTGCCACCTGCAGAATGTAGTAGAAAGCTGCTGTTACAATTTTTTTCTACAAAAGCCCAAGTCTCCTGTTGGGCTGCACCGTACAAGGCTGAATGAAAGGGAGAAGTCTGCAGTTAAAGAGATGTAGCCCGAGAGACGCCTCTCTGCTGGCCTCAGATCACAGCACCCGTTCCTGGGCTTTGACAGAGGTTCTCCTCTGGCTATGTGTCTTGTGATGAGAGAGATAACGGCCCCTGCTTGATCAATGGAAATACTTCTTCGCTCTGCTGGCTCTGGTTCATACAGCCTGACGTCATCCTTCAGGCAGAATCAGGCTCAGGATAACTTCACTTTTACCTGAAACTAATTATGGTGCCGGAACTGTGACCTCAACAGGGTGATTGCCTGAGGCAGAGAGGTGATGGTAAGGGACTGCCAATGGTGGTGAAGAATTTAGTGACCTCTTCTTTTGGTACAGCTGGATCAATAACAGGGTGTCTATCTATGGCCTTGTAGCTTCTTAGTTTAAATGAGAACAGCCGCTTCCTGAGAAACTAGTGCACTGCAGGAGCATCCAAATAAAGTGGGTTTTGCAGCCTAATGAAATGACAAAACCAACTGCCATATTTAGTTCTCCTATGTTTCTCTCAGATACAAGACATACCTATCTGAAGACATTTTTAGATGTTCTCCTCCCATGTGGCATGTGTTACATTTAGAGTATCTCCAGGCTGTTGTTTGTATAGACAACTATTCTATTCTATTCTATTCTATTCTATTCTATTCTATTCTATTCTATTCTATTCTATTCTATTCTATTCCATTCCATTCCATTCTATTCCATTCTATTCTATCCTATTCTATTTCCTATCCTATCCTATCCCGTCAAAGCATAAAGCCATTCAAAACACTGTGGCTCCACCTGTTAACACAAAGAAAGGACTCATAGCTGCTGTTTCAAGACTGTTTCATGTCTTACATATTTTTTAATATCTGTGTCAGGACTAGGTTAGACCTTTGCAGCAACCCAAATGGGTTTGGTGTTAGCCATGCCTACCTTCAACCATGCTCCCCCTCGTTCCCATAACTGTTGCATCTCCAGTATTTTGTTAAATCGGTATATAATGAAGGAAGGCAGTAAAGTCAGTTCCTTGCTCCTTTAAGATTTCTTTTGATGTTCCCACCCAGATGAAAGCTTTGTGGCTCATTTGCTATTGCAATAGGCTAAATACACCCTCTTAAAAACTATAGTTTTCACAGTCTTTTGTAGTCTTAAGTACAAATCTAAGACAGATAAATGTGTTATATATATATTTATAAAACCAACACCATTACATTGGCTTTTTGCATAAATCTTCAAGGTTTTTCAGTAATACAAATGATTGTTTTGTGGATAGATGGGATTATAATCTCTCCGCCCCCCATTCTTGCTTTGAGTAGCATAAAGACCATATTTGTGTATCATCACATTCATCTAACAGATTCCAAGGGAAAGAATTTATTCTTACAGGAAGAACTGTAGTAGGTTTTATACTAGCAGAAATTTTGGCCATATTTTAAAACTATATTAGCATATCACACTGTGGTGTGAGTCACTCTGAGTTTCTGTATCACATGAATTACATGGGAAAGAAAGGATCATTTAAAGTCTACAGCATTAATTGAGATAGTTGCAGTGCCATTTAAAAATAATTTGAAACTGCAGTTTCTTTAAAATTAATTTCCGGAGAGCAAGGAATGTAATCTTTCATGGAGGAATTCTAGAGCTGTAGTTTGTGGTTCCCTCTGGCACGTGAACAGTTGTGGCTGTGCTTCTGGCACTTGATCAGACTATCTCCTGTGATATTCATGTATGGGCCTCATTTACATGGCAGTTACACAGGTGATAAGAGAAGGAACATAGAGCACTTGGCAAAAAGCAGCAGTGTGTGACCTGCCTGAACAACTCAGATGAGCTGCAGTTTATTCACAGCCTATTTCTTGGAACTTACCAGGAGACAGGGCAGGTCTGTGTGAAAGTTGTTCTGGCTCAAAGGCTTAGAGGCAGGGTATCATGGATTTGCAGTAGGCTTCATTCAGTGTAGGTTTGGAAATTTCAGTTAGCTGTAAGTGGAGAAATATTTCATGAAATAGATGAATTTGTGAAATTGCAGCCATATCTGGCTTGGAAGTTGGTCAAAGTTTCTGGGTTTTGGGACCCAATACTTATTTGGCTGGTGACTTCAATACTGAAGAATTTAGCCTATTCTTAAGCTCAAGTTCTTTTAAAAAATGGCTTTTTAAAATTGTTTAGACCAATGAATTGCTTAAAAGCTGGAGGAAGGCTAGAATGGTGAGCAGTGGAGTTTGGACTCTGATCTTCAGGAGAGCAGACTTCTGTTTGTGTAGGATATTGCTGGACAGATTCAACTGGGAAGCTGCCATAATGTGGAAAGGTGCCTCAATATGGCAGGCTAATTTTTAAGGAAAACATACTAAGCACTCAGAAACAAACTATCCTCTTGTGCAGGAAGACTGTAAAATTCAGCAGAGGGCCTTCTTGCCTAAAAAGTAAATTCTTAATGAACTAAAAGTCAAAGAAGGAGCATTCAAGAAGTAGTAATCAATGATTCTGTGCCCAGTTAGTGTTTGGTAATGAGCAAAATTACCCAGGGATCCATACCAAGGACTATACTGTTCAATTTCTTAATCAATGACCTGAATGATGAGATATCAAATTTGCAGATGCTACTAATCTGGGCAGGAGGGTGGGTGGCTTGCTGAACTTTCAGTCTGGAGAGATCTTCAGAAAATTGAGAATTGGGCCAACAGAAATCTTGTCAAATTTCACAAAGAGTAGTGCAAAGTTTCACACCTAGGATTGAGTAACCCCATGTGTCAGTACAGGGTGGGGGCCAGCAACCCTTCTAGAAGAACCTGGGTGTTACAGTAGATGCCAAATTGACTATCACTCAACTGAAAGTTTTCCTTACAAATAAGGTGAACTGCATACTGGGCAGCTCTAGAGGGAGTGTGACCAGCAGATCTAGGGAAGTCATACATTTTCTTGACATTGATGAAGCCACAGCTGTACCTGGTTTTGAGACCCTGAGCTCCGCAAAGATGTTGAGAAACTGGAGGGTCCAGTGGAGGGCTACTGAGAGGTCAGCACATGAGCCCACATAAAATAAGGAGCGGTTAGGGAGCTGAAATTGTTTAGTCTGGCAAAAAGGAGGGGAAAGGGAGATTTAATAGCAGCCTACAACTACTTGAAGGGTGGTTACAAAGATGGTGGAGCCAGACTGTTCTTGGTACTGGCAGATTACTTGGAGAAGGTGAGAGCGCTACAGACTGCAGCACAGGAGGTCCAAGCTGGCCATTAAGATAAACCATTTCATTAGAAGGGTAGTGCAGCACTGGAACAGGTTACCCAGAGAAGCTGTGAATCTTCATCACTGGAAATTTTCAAGACTCAACTGGGCAAAGCCCTGACTGATCTTCTGTTGGTGATAGTCCTGCTGTAAGCTGGAGATAGGACTAGAGAACTCCAGAGGTACTTTCCTACCAAGACTTCTATGATTCTTGCCACCAGCATTTCTAATTAATTATTTTGAGGTGAAACATGTAGGGAATGCCCCAGATTCAGTTTTTGTTATCTTAAAATCCAGACCTCTTAAAGATACATTAGATAGAGGACACACATATTTGGAGGAGGGCTCTGAGATAGTGAGTCATCCTCAATTCTTATTAAAGTATTAAATATGGCTTAAATTTCAGATAGCATCCGCTAGTCCCTGTAGTAGCTGGTCATCCTTACATGGTGACTTCCGATTTTACATTTCTTTAATGGCATCAATAATGACAGTTTTGTAGTTTGGGGGAAGGGGAAGAATTTGCTGTTGCTAATTGGTCAGAGTCTGTTGTTGCTGGAATCTGATTTCACACCCATGAAAACAGACACAGGGGTTGTATATATGGCACTGTGTCTTACTCAAAACTTCATTGCCAAAAGTTGAATGAATTAAAGTCTATTGGGGCCTGAAGACAAGCTAACAGAAGTTGTGGTTTTGCTAGTCTCGAGCCTGAGCAGAGGCCTCTGTTGTAGAGATTTCATTTCACTCATCCTCATTTCAGTATGCCTGGTCTCTGACTGGAAAAAAAACACAATGGAAAAAGTTAGGTGTTCAAGGGGTCCCTGCCTCCTTATTTTAAATATTCTCTTTAAGTTGCTGTCTTTACATTTAAATCAAAATCTTCTGAACTAGATCTCATCTGAACCATACCTTCCTTAGGCTTCTTCCAAATCTTGCTTACTGGTCTAGGAGCTCGGATTACTGCTTGGCTCATCTGGGTTTTCTCCAAACAACACTATTAGCGGCAGCTGGAGACCTTTTCTGGGGTGTGAGCAGTCCCGTGAATGCCAGTCCATTTCACTACTTCTGCTCCTCATGTGTGTTCAAAGATCAGAGCTATTATTTTGTGTTCTTCATGCTGGACAGCTTATGAGTAATGTTTTATGTGGTTGCACATAAATCCAGACCCACTATGTATAATCTTTTCAGGAGATAATCCTTTATCAGCAGAGGTGGAAGTGCTCAGATAACCATCACATCGCTAAAACATGACAAAGAGCACAACATCAAGGAGTGCTATCATGCTGCTATGGTTTGAGGGATGATGTGCTTTAACAAATGCATATTTTTCCTGATTGATATGAAAGATATAAAGATATCTGCTTTTAAAGACCATGTTGGTGAATTAATCTCAGGAAGAAATACTATCCTTGAAATGACCTTTCCTATGTCTGAAAGAATATAGTTTCAGATGTAACGATAGGTGTGTTTGAATGCAACCACATGCTCAGAATGAAGTGCGATTATTCCCCAACACTGATGTTCTCACCAGTGTCTGTTCAACGTGCAACGAACCTTTCAAAGGATGCAATTAGAATAAAGGCTTTTGGAGCACTGAGCATTTAGAGACCTTGGACTGGATCTGCAGCAGAGGTCAAGCTTCACTTCCTTCATCAGGAAGGATAGGAAAGTGATGATTTGGTTCATGTTTGAGCAAGGAACAAAAAATATATCCAAGCATCAGCTTGTCCCCATGTGATTTACAGCAACTTTAAGTTACGGCAATCACCTTGGAGCTTAAGGGAAATTCTGGTACCCAGTGCTGGTAGAGCAGTTCTGCCACTCCTAACCAGTAATTCTTTACAGAGCCAGCTCTGGGTGTAGGCAGAACTGAGTTTTGCTGACCCCAAGAAGAGGACAAATTACCAAAACAGTTCAACTTCGCATTGGCAGCAGAATGGCTCTTATACCAGTCTCCCAAAACAGACCCACGTACTAACTCAAATGTGCCCTTTGGCCCCCAGTAATGGTCCTGTTTTTTGTGTGCGTTGCCCTTGCCAATGCTGAGTATTTTGCCAAAGGGTGGCATCCTGCCAGTTGGTGGGAGGGGAAATGATAAGGAGAATGATAGGGCCCCTTATTCCTTCTTCAGCTCTGGAGCAGGTTACTCTCTGCACAGCCTCTCCCTGGGCTGGAGCGCAGCCTGATGCAGACAGATAGCTGTCCATGCTTCATCTCATCAGCTGATTAGAAATGATGGTATCAGAAGAAGCTGCTCCTTCACGAAGTTAACATTAGGCAGGTATATAGCCATTACATTACCTTACGTGTCCGTGTTGCTGACATGTTGATACTTGGTTGCTGCGGTGAGACTTGGTAGTACACTTAAGAATGTGGCTTCACCACCTGGGTGTTGGCTTTGGCTGTGCCCGATGCCCAGCTTGGTCCTCTGCTCCCATGCTGTCAAATGGATGGGTATGTAACGTGCAGCTGTAATGTCATCAGTATTCTAGCTGAAGTGCAGAAGTTCTCATGGAGAAGGTGTATCACATATTCATCCTAATTACACTACTGTGGTATCATAAAGTACATGGAAACCATTTTATGCCTGCTTTGTTAGGAGGTTAGAAAAAGCTTGTTGTAATGCCCATATACAATTAGCAATATAAGGTACTTCTCCTTTTTGGGTGAAAGTTATAATAATCTTATTATTTTAACAACATGATACTAAATCATGATACAGTTAATAGATAAGTAACTTCCATGAAAAGCAGAAAGGAATCTTTACACAGAGGACTATCCCAAAGAAAATAATAACACATCAGATAGTTAGAAACAGAAGAAGACCAAACAATAAGATCAGAACATAGAGGTAGTGATGTATAACCTGTAGATCAAGGAAGAAGGATGTTTATATGCTTAATAAGGAGCAGACACCCATGAAAGGATTGTACAGGATAGATCTAGGTATTATGATTCAACAGGATGAAACTTCACCTACTACAGCGTGTCAAAGGCTCAGGAAGTGTAGTGCCTCCACGACTGCCTGTGATCATAACGCTCCTGCTGTTCCCGTTGGCCTTTTCTGCCAGCGTGGTTCACAGTCTCCCTCTTCTCAGGGTACAAAGGCTCGCGTTCCTCTTTATAGCCTAGGAGGCTGTGCTTCTCACCTGTGAATGTCTCTTTAGTCCCTGACCGCTTTCTCAGAATGATTTCCCCTCCAAGAATGAGACAGGAACCATATTCTTTTCCAGCTCATAGAACAGGAAGGACTGGGCTTTCCTATCATTTATGACTTCTCTGAGTGCTTCCATACAATGGCTGTTTATCAGGTTTCATCCCCTCTTTCATCTTGGGCTGCCTACCATAGCATGGATTATTGTTGTGCGTGGTCTGTTCCAACCCTCTTTCGTGCCATTTGAACAATCAAGAAGATATTGTACATGGATGATCTTTCACTCAAATATTTTATTGATTGAGAACAGCACATGTCAATTAACTAAATCTGTTCATGAATCTGAGACTATCTATGAGTACTTTAACAACTTTTAAAAAGGTGGAATAGTGTGAACATTTTGACATGTTTTAAATGAGCAGTTTGGTTTATCATTTCAAAATAACAGTGCAAAAAAATAAAATAAGTTACCTTCTGGAATGAGATTGCTTCATTCTGGGCTCAATAAAAGTTCATTTTGAAGAGAAGCTATTAATTTGTGGGTGTGGTGTTTTTTGTTTTTTTTTTTTTTTTAGCTGTAGTGATAAAACAGAAGAAAATGCTCTGAGATGAACCAAAATAAACTTTTCTTCCTTACGCATGGTAGCTTCACTCCTCCATGCGCTAGTTGGGCTAGTTACCAAGAAGAGTTACTGTCACAGCTCGGTTTGGGTTTCATGTTAGTGGTCAGCCTGAAGGTGGTTTAAGCCTGAATCTTGTTTGCTTCCCACTGTATAAGCCTTAAGAAGACACACAAAATCAGTTAGTTACTGCTTCTCAGCTGAGAAGCAGCAGCTTTCAGCGGAAGAAAGATCATTTTTTGAAATACTAACTCATCTTTTTTGTGATTGTGAGCATTGCTCTCTGTTATTTATATCAGAATTACCTAAGTAAATGCAGCTGTGCCCTTCTTCTTATGTATGCAGTCTAAATCAAATCCTTTGTGTCTATTTTATCTTCCTAATTTTTATATTTTTTTCCTACTAGACATGGAAATAATGGAAGCCCTAGGCTTTCTGAATATATCCCAGTAGGAAGTGAGTTAAAAGAACTAAAAAAGAAACTAATTATGAAAGCTCTAACAAGTAGTATGATTTTATATTTAGAAGCCACCTTTTTATTTTTGAGCATCTGATTTTTCCTGTTGAGCTCTTTCATCCCACTGAAAGGTTTTAATTATATGGCAAATTCTTTTAGAGTCCTCAGATAGATAGTAAACGGAAGACTATTAAAACTACTGTTTAGCTTCAGAACTCCTACTCTTCTGAATATGAATCTGTAATGAAATTCATGTGCTCCTATTTTCAGAGATTCATGTGATTCTCTTATTATTGGCCCTTTACATGACCTGCTATCTACTGTTGTTTCTAAAGTGGCTTACTTGGTGTCAAGGCATCTGGCTGTGTGCTGGGCTGAGAAATTGTGTGAACTGTACTTTGAAAGCCTGCTTTCAGCAGGGTAATTTATTGTTTGTTAGGATGGAATTTCAAGATAAGTTATCTTTGCTTATCTTCCTTTCAGATGTACTCTTCTACAAGGGAACAAATCAAAGTGACTCCAGTGTTTATATTCTGAATGGCATCTGTTTATGCAATCTCACAGTTCCCTAATGATTAAGTAAGTTATGGGGGAGGTGAAACTATTTAAATCAGAACAGAATGTTTCTCTTTTAAAATGGGGGCTCTGCCTGTCTTCTCTGTCCATCAGGTGGGGCACATTCTAACAGTAGGCCAAATCTGTTCTCCTGTTGAAGCTGCTTAGGCATCCTGGCACGATGAAGGTACTGATTTTTTAACACTGCATCTTTTGTACTGGCCAGAGGTAACAGGATCTCTTCTCTGCAAGAACGTCATGGGTGCTGCTGCAAGACTTGTCACTGAGGCTTCATTCACAAGAAGAAGGTCTGACGGAATGAAGTAATCTACCACATTTCAAGCAGTTTAGGGAGAAGTTTTTGCTTCATCTCTGTGACAGCCTCCTTACAGACTTCAGGAAGTGGTTAAATTGCATGTCTCTACACATCAATGTTTTTAGTTTTCCTAAATGTGAAGTCCAGTTCTGGTCCTCTGTGAATATTATCTGTCTACTCCAGAATGAGATCCTAACCCACCACCTACTGTCATGAGAAGGTAAAATCCAGCCCAGCACATTGGACCTGAGGAAGGGCAGTCTCTAATCATACCATCCTCGGGTGAAGACGGCTCAGGCAAGTTGATAGTGCCATTCCACTTTTTACAGGCAGTGAGTTACACAGCCAGCATGTAGCACCCTCCAGAACAGGAATAGGATGAGAATGAAAGTGTTTGTGTACTGGTTTCTAATCCATTGAAATGAGCTTATGCATCAATGTTGCAGACTTTAGCATATGTTTGATCTACTAATTTTGTATTTTTCATTGTACGTATTTGATCCACCTGTATATATTTGCTTCATTTTAAAAAGCCTTCAGATGGACGTGTCCACAGCTCACTGCGCAGGGAAGTAGACTGTTAACACAAGGATATTGCCTGTTGACTTAATGGACTTAATGCATATGGAAATACCCACATTTGAATACAGATTTATAATTATTGGTTACAGAGTTTGATTTCAGTTGCGCATGGGGGTTGCCATGTCAATATGGCTGACATTGGGGGTGCTTGCACTAATTCAGAAAGGACATTTGCCATTTTCTGAGAGATTAATTCAGCTAGAGACTGTGTCAGTCTTGGTGGGAATATCCATAACCTCTGCTGTCTTGAGCAAATATTTAAGGAGAATTAGATTACATGCTGTCAGGTTCCTGATGTCAATGCCTCTAGCCTGAGGCCTCTACAGGGAAGTTGTCCAAGAGAGGATACACAGGACCAGCACTGCTGTCAAGGGAGAAGCAGATGAATCTGATAAAATATTTAGGGAAATTTTCCAGTGCTTCCTGATTTGGAAGTCCTTGGGAATTCTGAGAATGTCATAGTTGCAAATTTGATAAAAGAGCTGCTCAGTGGTTGTCATAAGAAATTAAATGATCAAAAATCAAGAAAATTGCGTATCAAATATACAAGCTAGGCAGCCCAGATAGATAGAAAGCAGAGGGAAAGAGATTGGGTTAGCACTGAGTTTTCTAACACATCATGTTGAGGGGGATCGGGAATTTATTCTAACGTATTTAACACCTTGTTTTTCTCTATATTCAAACATTGTTCAATAAAAGAAGAGGGAAAAACCGATGTCCTAGTCACTGTCTTGATCCCCATGACCACATAGCTGGTCTGCCTGCTAGGGCACCATGACCTGCATAAGAGAAATCAGCAGTGTTAAGCATTGCTGCAGCAGGAATAGCAGTTGACTTTTTCTCAGGATAGCCTAGAAGGTAATATCTCGTATATTTTTTTCTCTTTTTATTTTACATGGTAGCAGTAAGTCATATGGTACGTACTCATTTACTAGGATTGAAAACAGTGTGGCCCCATAAACATCAAAAATTTCAGCTTGAAGCTGACAGAGAAGTGACAGTATGGGGTCAGCTGACAGTGTCCTTCAGTCATTGCTGGGATTGATTGTTTTAAATGCTTGTTCCCTTATTTTCCAGTTAATTTTGGAGCAGCCTCTGTTTTCAGGATAGCAGTTCCTCAAAAAAACTCATGCAACCAATAAAATAAGCTTTTGAACATTTCCAATATGATTAATGCTTTATTTTTATCAGTATTCAGTAAGATACCGTTTTCTGAGAACTGTATAGAGTTGTTCATTAACAAATACAGTATAGCATGAACACCATTTATATATGTTCTAACAGTAAAATTAATAGAGAGCGGTTTATTTCTGATTTTTGTTAATATGAAGTAACTGAAGGAATACAACTCATCAAATTTGAAATGTTTGGTGATACTGTGTACAACTCAATGATGTTTTTGAATATGAGATCCTCTTCTGGAATATTCTGTGAAAGGGAGAGATCTACCAGGTAATAAGAGAGAAAGAGAGAGAAAGAGAGAGAGGGGTATCTTTTTCTTTGGGTTACATCATGTTCAGTCCTTTGAATGACTATAGTGCGTGTTGGGACTGCAAATTCTTACCTTTGGTTCTGCTGTGTTTTACATGATGTCTGTACAATGATGTTACGTAGTATTGGCTTGTTTGCTGTATACATTACAATATGCTTCATTTAAGGTAAAGAAGACCTTATCTGAATAATGGCACAGCAATATGGCAGATGAATTTCAGTGCCCATAAGGGCAGTTAATGCTTTTGGTTTGAAAAAAGAAAGAATCTCTCTAACTAGGGATGCATAGTGATTGTCTCTGAATAAGTTGTTATGATTCATGGAGAAAAGATCTGGAGTTATCTGCAGCTAGTGCTCTCAAAAGATCAATGTAATGCTCAGAGAATGTCAAAAAGGCCTCACATTAGAGATCATTAGTAGAAGATTAGAAGAAGTAGAAAACAAAACACTACTATCATTAAGCCACTGAATAAATAAATGGTACATTCACAGGAATGAATCTGTGCAATTGAACTGTTGATGATAAAAAATACGGGATTAGGAACCTACCATGATTCCTCTCCGGGCATCCACTAGCCTTTTTATCAACATCATTTTCAGACTCTTGTTTAGTGGCACCCCCCTGCCATGACAGCAGGAGTGCTGCATGAAGCTCCACGGTTTCACAAAAGAGAAACCGTTCTGTAGAGACACAGAAGCCAAATAGATATTGGCAACCTCTGACTGCTACGGGAGCCTGGCTGACTAATTTCAGTGGTCTGGTTTGGCTGTTGGTGGCTGTCTGCAATGTAACTTTTGAAGTGGATTATGAACTTCTAAAATACATTGATTTTAATCTTGTAGTGCTCATAAGTAGTCAAACTAGGGTGTTTGCAGAAAACTTTTGCAGAAAATTTTTCTGTGGTAATGCTGTGACCACTTGCAGAGACCAACATGATTGTAGGTAAAGATTTGCTTGTTGATGCTTCTATTAAAGGAAATTTCTGTTTGCTAAGAAGCATTTGTAAATACTGCCTGTGACAAGAGTAGCTTTGAGACTGGAACCTGTCTAATTTGTTCATTCAAAAAAACCCCAAAAACTGGAAGACTGACTTGAGACAGTCTGTTTTATAAGAGACCCCAGAATAGGACCAAAGCATCAGAGTTTTGCTCAGATGCTCCTATCTAGGGGCTGACCTTTTCTTCCAAGAAAGGCTGAGGACAGAGTCCACAGCAGCAGGAGCTGCTAGTCTTGGGAGGAAAGACAGAGACTTAATGACTGTTGATAGGTTTCTTAATCAGATACTGAAGCCCCACCACAGGCATTCACTTCCCTTTTATAATACTCCTACAGCGAACTCCCCAAAATAGTTGCTGTTACTGCTCATTTATTTATTCTACTTAAAATTAGTCTTTATTGTGTCTTGATGCTATTCTAAGCAGATTGCAAAAGTAATTTTAATGTAGTGAACAGGATTTAAAACTTAACTTCCCAACGTCTCCCTTATATCACATGTCCTGCTCTTACACTGGTGGCATCTATATTAATATATGACCTCCATTCCTTTATAAAATTTTGGGAAGGCCTCTCTTGCAGTACATTGTAAAGGTCAATATGCCCGAAGGCAAGATTACCTACGTATGGATCAGATGAAGGATTCACCTTGTCAGGTATCCTGCCAGTGATGAAGGTCGCCAGCTGAGACATCATAAGACCTCGCAGTGGATAAGACCCCATCAAGTTGTCTGCAGTGCTCGACAGACCACCCCGAAGAGCAGTATGCAGCTTAGACTCTTCCTGAGCACAAAACCACACGAGTTCTTCCTGAATTCAGCCTCAGCCCAGACTGCCTGTAAATTATAGCCCTTCCAGCAGGAGTGGCCAGGGACTTTTGTGGAAGGATCCTGTGCCACTGGACTCTCTGATGTTGTCACCTTCAGGACAGGTAGCCACTGCATCGAGCATCAGACACATATATATGGGGCAAGTAAGGAGACCATAGAAGTGCCGTAGAGCACGTTCTCAAATCCCCTCTCCGTTGTCACCATGTCATGACGTACCCTGCAACAGACAATAGACAGCAGCAGCTAATTTGGCTCTGAGGCCATGTGTGGGGCTGGCTGTTCTGCACAGCAGAGTGGTTGTAGCCTCATGATCCAAGGTGGCAAAACTCATTAACCTTTCAGCATAAAATGTACACATGCCACCTTCTTCATTGCTGAACCAGAGGCAGGTGGCTTCAGCAGCGGTGGTGGCTGCAGCTGCCAGCACATCCTGCAAGGAGACAGGCAGATGTGCACCGCCTGCCTGTCATCAAGGATAAATGCAGGTAAGCGGAATTCATCTGTGTCTAACTTAGCAATGTAGAGTTTACGCTTTTCCTGCACATCAGGCATGTGAGCTTGTCTCCTTTGTGTACCACCAAGCTGTGGAAGTTATGGGCTGGTTTGAATGTTAAAACCACCATCTTTCATTATATTCAGAATACATGTGGCAGCTGGCCCAGCTGACAGGGCACAGGGGCCAAGCACTTGCAGTGGGAAACATCTGTTAATATCTAAGACAAGACAGACAAAGTCTTTGTTGATGAAAGCTATGTACATATTTCAAATCATTATGCTGATCACGAGGAGACTCTCTGTGGAGATATTCCATCAGCAGGAAAATAAAAGCTTCTAAATTGCTTCTTATTTTTGCTTGTGTTGTTAATAAACTGTAGGAGCACTACCATAGGCTACTGGGTGGGAAACAGGCAACATTAGTATTCTTAAATAGATTTTCACAATTGAATACTTTAAGGTATAATTATGGAGGGCTTGTTTTATTTACAGGTATCAACATCCGTTATCCTGTCTAGCCTGTCAGCTGTGGTCTATACTTTTTGTTTTTCCAAATAGATATTGAATAGATAAAGAGTACCAGCAGGATCCTCTGCAATACCATTTTGACCTTTCCACAAATAAGATGAAGAAACATTATCTTTTTCAGAGCCTCTATGTAGAGAATAAAAAGCTTTTGATAATAAATCGTGAGACTGATATTCACTCAGTCATTAAGTGTTGATTGAAATACAAGTTTCTAGAAATACTGAACATGTAAGGACCCAAATGGCATATTAATTAGATGGCAAATTTCATGGGAATATTTCTGGGGTGGAGTATCTGCCCTCATGACACAGACTGCTTCTCTATTGCAAACAACGCAGACCCAAGCCATCCCCACAACTCTCTGGTCAATACTGTCCACCTGAAAGGTCCTTGGAAATCACCAAGCTGGCTGCAGAGGCAGCACCTCTGCATGTGAGGAGATGATGAAGGACAAGGCAGTTGTAGCGAATCCAGCCCCACGGTGTGCGAGGCCGGGTGTTGATGGAGCAGAATCATTACTGGTAACCAGCAGCTGTTCCTCTGGCTGCTCGGGGGAAGCCAGGCACACGGCTGCCAAGGGGTGAACCATGGCCAGTGCCTCAGCCTCAGAAGTGCTGCCTACCATTTCCATTACTACCCTCTGAGAAACCACACTGTCAAAGGGGTAGATTCCCCTTGCTTTTGTCAAGGCTGATATGGAGGATTTTGTACCAAATTTCTGTTCTCTGTTTTCTGTCTCCACACCCTCTGTAAATCCTGACTCCTCCAACCTGCCATATGCATTTAGCAACATCAGACGAAAGGGAAATGGCAAATACTTACATGCACCAGCCCAACACAAGATGTCTTGCAGGAGCAGGCTTGCAATGCTATCGGCAATTTCAGGGGCACACTTATTGTAGAAAGACTTAAAAAAGGCCCCCTTGCAGGCAGGCCTTTGCTAATGTATTACAGTGATGCAGAGCCTCTTAATTAATCTTGTCTGTGAAGGCATTGACCACTGATTACAGTTCCTTGCTGAAAATGGACTTGCCAGGACAGCCTGCCAACTCCAGATCCCTCACAGTTTGCAGTAGGCTTAGGGCTATAGTTGCAAGTCATTGGCATTCCTCTCAAGCCTCTGCCTTTTCTGGTGGGAAATGTCCTAGGATAGATGACGGAGAAATTCTGATTAAAAAACAACATAAAAAAATTTTTTGACTTTTTAAAGACCTTAAATGCCCATAAATGGATACCTACTGATAATGTTTCCATTATTCAGCTTTATCTCAGAAGGTAACTCTTGGAAGTTAAAGTTCTCTGGGAGGCTTGTGGCTTTTTAGTGCATTATCATAATATTTCAATATTCAGGAGATGTAAGAGGATTATTATATGATGGAAAGATCAAGTTACTGTGGTTGGGAAAAGCAAAGTGTGTGCATACAGTGTGTGGCACGACAGCGTACACAAGGCACCGAAGGAGGGAAAGGTGTCTCAGAGGAATACCACAGACAGTAGATATTTGGGACCGAGACTGCTTGGAAATGTGTTCACATTTTGGTTTTACATCTTGCATTGGATTTTATACTGTTACAAAGGCACTTTCTAATTCTTAGCTGGCAGCTTGTGTAAGCTTTGGCTCACCTTGATATATCAGTTGATTCAACAATCTGTTATTTCTGTACTGTGTTGTCTGTCACCCATTAATTATGAGGAAATGAATTACTACATCTTACCAAAAGGTTTCATTGCACTATCATAAACACAGAATCATTCATCAAACTAAATTATATGTGTCCCCATGAGTCAAAACTCACAAATACGGAGATTTATAGTGAAATGGATAGAAAGCACAGATAAAGCCTTTCGTCAATAGGGACCCATAAAATTAGTCAGGCACAATATACTCCCTGCATATTAGAGAAAGTCTCTTCCCCCCAGGCACCTCTACACTATTAAAAAAATTATGTGCTATGCAAAGTGGTTAAGTTAAAGCATATCTGGTGAGTCAGGCCAGGATGGCAGAGCAGCCTGGTGTCCCCAGCCTTGTCGCAGCGCTGCAGATGCACAGTTCGACGTGCACACCAGTACGGCAGGCATGTCCGCAGCCCGCTTTGGGAAGCATTTGCTGCTCGCCCTGCAGACGCTGTGCAGAGCCGGGCATGCAGCAGGCTCCTGGGGCTGGCTGCCAGCCGGTGGCCCCCTGCCAGCTCTGCCCGGCCTTCAGCCTGCTCCGTGCTCCTGGTGCATCCCTAAGTGCTTAGCAGCCAAGGGAATTTTTTGGGATACAAAGCTCTGGGGGCTCGTCCCTGGTTCAGTTCCCAGGCCAGCCTTTCCAGCAGGTGTGGTGTCCAGAGAAGCTGTTTTTCCAGATTCCTCTCTCTGCTCAGCTCCTTCAACTTTCTGTGGACTTTCCCTTGGTTTCCCACCTTTCTTGCACACAGACACATGCATGCCAAGAAGATCCGTCCCTTAGTTGCTGCACCTGCAAGAGCTCACACTTATATCTCTACCTATATGCACACACAGGGACAGATAGGCAGCTGTGGGTGAAACCAGGAAAGGTCTAGGCCAGCGATACATTGGGAGGGACATGCTGAGCTATGAGGGAGAGTGATTTGTGGTAGCAGAGCACTCTTTCTCCACTCTGACGATCATGTAGGAAATCCGGTGAGAAAGTATATGAGGACAGAGAAGGATGGCAGCTGCCTAGTGTGAGCTCATTCCTGCTCTAGCTCGCGCAGCACAATTCTGCATGCTGAGTCTGAATATTTTTACTCCATTGAGGAACCAGCTGGTAAAATGTCAATGATACTTTTTCTGCTTAAAAGATAATAGGAGAACCCAGGAATTGACACATTTAAAACTGAAACTGCTAGGAAAAGCACCAAGATTGCAAATTCAGATGCTTGATAACTAGGAAATACCAGAATTGCAGAAAAATTCTCTACAGCCTCATGGATGTGCATTATACTGTGCCTTTATTTCCTCATTGTTCATCGTTTTCCCACAGGACCTTTACGAGACTGACTGTGGTGGCAGGATATATTCCAAGGATGAACTGGGGTTGTGCAGTGAAGGGGACTGTTATTTATTATCCCTGCCTCCTATGCTACAGAAGCAAAAAGGTCTCTACTGATTGAAGGAGGGGATTTCAGAATAGGAAAGATTGATCTCACAATTAAATCTTTGAACGTTGCCCTGTAGAACTGGGTTTGGACACTGAGTTCCTGCAGTTCTCTACTGCAGGAATAATTTGAAATAATTTTTCAGCCAGAAGTGGTCATTAACTGTGTGATCTTCATTTCTGAGTTTACATATGAATTACTAGGGTTTGATTTGTGGAAGGACTGAGCTTTCAGAGCCACGACTGATGCCGGTAGGAGCTGTGCTTTAAATATGTGAAGTGCTCAGGAGTGCAAGGTATTTTGAAGGATCAAGTACAAGCCTTTCAAACTGCGCATCCACAATTAACAGGCGCTTTCAAACATAATCTCGCTTTGGTGCTCTTTCCCTAAAATACCAGTAATTCCACTCCTCCATCTCAAACTGGCCTGTTGTACAGGTTAATGTTGATGCAGCACCCTAACAATACAGCAAAAGAAATTCCATGAAAAGAGAACATTTTATAACCATATGAGGTTTTGAATAATGTACTGTAAATAAGACATGCCCCCCCCAGCAATGAAATGAAGCAACATATTCCTAGATCCTAAGTTCAGAGATGATACTTTACTCTGACCTCCAGTGTAGCACAGGTCAGGTCTGCTCTGAATTAGTTTGTGTTTAACTAGGCCATCTCTTTTTAAAAGATAGAAAATCTCAATTTAAATATTTGCAGTATGGACAATTATCATTATTTTTGTTAAATTATTGAAGTGATTAATTTTCATAATACTAATGCATGTAATTTCTGAATGTCTCTTACTTTCAAATTCCAGGCACTCGATCTTGTTATGTTTGTGCTTTTGAGACTGAAGAGCCCTCAATTATTGAATTTCTATTCCCCCTAGAGGTAATTAGAAACTGTGATCAAGGCACACTTTAGCCTTTTTGTTAAGGTAAACAGACTCAACTTCAGTTTTCCACTAAGGCAGGTTTTGCAATCCTTTAATCTTTCTCCTGGTGCATCTCTGAACCAGAGAGATCCAATTTATTCCTTCTTGAGCTGTGGGCACCAGGACTGTGCACAGCATCTCAGAAGAAGACTTGCTAGTGCCAGGTTGTGTAACCTTTCTAACCCTTTTCGGTATTATTTTGCTCGTTTACCCCAGGACTGGCTTTTTGTTTTGCTGTTACTCCCTTTGCATACTGTCCAGGAGCTCACCTCCAGCTGACTGACATGATGCCCCAATCATTTCAGTTACTGTTCCCAAGATAGTGTCTCATTATGTCTAGAATTCCTGAATATTGCTGAATTACAATTATCTGTATTGATTCACATGTCATTTGCTTGCAGCAGCTTATCAGCTCATTTGTTTCAGTGTACCCTCTTCATATGTCACATGCACACTTTAATCAGTAAGGATTCTCTGATTTCTTCCACATCATTAATAAAAATGTAAAGGCCAAGAACTGACCTCAGCGTGGCCTTAAGAATACATGCCCTTAATGAGGCCTCACTGTTTACAAATGCATTTTGAGACCTGTCAACAGCTTTTTAAAATTCATTTTCTATGTGCCACATTGCTTTTGTTTTAATTATCAAAATGTTGTGTAGTGCCAAGTTTAAAGAATTCTGAATATCCCATATAACCTCTCTTCCTTTTCTCAGTCACCGAATGAGAGCTCATTAATTGTGCACGGAGTGAAAGAGGCATCTGATGGGAAAAAAGGATGTGATCCTGTAATTAAAGACCGTATCACAGTGCGTTATGTAAGACAGGCGAATTAAAGATGCTCAAGCCATCATAATCCCCATGTATCTAGATTTTTGGATGCTGGATTTTAGGTCCTAATTTTTCTAATGTAAAGGGCTTCTTTGTGTGTGTGTGTGTGTGAGAGAGAGAGAGAGACAGAGAGAGAGAGTGTTTTGATATACACAAAAAAAGGGGGAGGTGCATCTCACTAGCTTTAAATATTTACAGATGAGCTAGTCATGCAGTCTCCCACTTTTACCTAATTGAGGGAAATAGGTGTTTCCAGAATATTGCTCACTCGTTCAAATGTAAATGTATAAAATAGATTGCATGAACTGCATTCCCTAAATGCATATTTCTTGCTGGTCCCTAGAGAGAGCGACTGTATAACCAACTCAGATGTAAATGCTGATGTGAGATAGCCAAGGTTAGATGAGATGAATCCCAAACAAAGCACATGGACTTCCATCATGATTCTTGGTTTGCCATTTTGATAATGAAGTCTATAAACAAATGCAATTTTATGGAAACTAAAAAAAGAATTCTGAATGTTTTGCTTCACTAAACAGCATTTTATTTGTTAATCCAGCAGCTCTTTACTTTAACAGCTGGATTAGCTAATTAATCACCATTCATTTTAACTACAGAGTTAGGACGTTTCTAATAACCTCCCTTGCACGTTGTATAGCCCCAGGGCCCACAGCAAACAGAGGTGTGCCTGTAGAGCTCCAGCTCCCTTTGGTCATTCAGGAACTTGGGCCAAAGAAAAGAATGACCAGGTTAAAAGAAAGTTTAGGGAAAAAAATATGAAGGCCATAGGGTATGTGCTCTCCTAACTTCTCTAACGCATAAGGATTCTTGAGCGAGAGGTAAAAAAAAAAAGAAATTTGAAATTGAAAATATCTTTCTGTCTTATCTGTGGGGATAATTTCCTTTCTCTAGCAGGGTTTCTGTTTTCGGTAGCTTGATTAAGGAACAATATCTCATATGATGAAATGATCTGGGCACATTTGCATATGACTGCTAGATGATATGGCATAGAAACTGATTAGGCCTCATCTGTCTCACATGCCTGGAGATTAATGCTAATAGCACTTAATACATTAAGATTTGGGTTAAACTTGACCAAAGAAAATTAAGTGAAAAAGAAACTTTGCTAAAATTTTTGGAACTTCGCGGATTTTTCTTCTTTCACTTTGGATATGAAACTTTCTTCATCTCAGCTGTTGCTAGTTTACACATTCTTAGAAATAATAATCTTCTAATCACATACACAGTCTAGAAATGACGTGCGGAAGATAACAGTGTTTATGATGGGAAGATCTGTGAACATATCTTTGACTTTTCCATTCTTGTGTTTAGAGAAGTCAGGCAGTAGGAGTGAGGGTACTTGCTTTCAACAAACTTTTCATTTTCATAAACACAGGAGAAAGCAAGCTATAATTTTCAAGCCTTGACAATGAATGCTGAGGAGTTACATTAAATCTTTGATATTGTGATCATTTATTTCTGATTTAAACTCTCAATATTTTGCTTATACTAGAATGATCCTAGCAGCTGATCCTGAGATGCTTGCAGTGGTATATATTGTATGACGTTAGCATGCCCCAAGGGTTTGCTATTTGGAAAGTCACCAGAAAGCTTCAGAAGAAAGAGCTCAAATCATGAATAAGGTCAAAATAGAAACAGGTTTAGATTAAAATTAATCAAATAAATTGGATTGCACATGACTCTCACCAGTGACCAAACTTGACCTCTGCAGACTGCCTCATGGTAAGGACAACCTGTCTTCAATGATGTGAGTAGCTCCTCTGAGGCTCACCTTCTAAAGTCCGATCTTGTATAAAAGACCT
Source organism: Ciconia boyciana (assembly GCF_034638445.1). Lineage (NCBI taxonomy): Eukaryota > Metazoa > Chordata > Aves > Ciconiiformes > Ciconiidae > Ciconia > Ciconia boyciana. Next base: position 37,912,112 of record NC_132934.1, on the reverse strand, counting down.
GGTGGCCACTCGTGAATTAAACTTGGCTTAAGGTCAAAACACCAGATCGCATCACTCCTGAATACTCAAGCAGTTGAGGTACATGCCTGGCATTCGTCCCTCTCTCTGGATGAGTTGAAATCCTGGATGCAAACATCTTACACGTGAAAAGTTCAGATACAGACAAAACTCAGCTGCTCATTAATTCTGAGATTTTCTCATGTTCTAGCAGAGATGATTTTTGCATTGCAGCATACATGTACCATGTGTAACGCTCCAGTGCAGAAATGCATTGGTCTCATCAGGGTTCTCTCACAGAAGTTAATACAGCCTGTGGGGAAAGGTTATTTGCTAGGCATGTATTTTAACTAATACATGCCTAGCCACTGCTGATGCAGTGAAGAAGAAGATGCCTGAAATATCTTTAAGTAAAACATTAGTTATTTGGTGAAAGAGAAAGCACTAACAATATTTTTATAGCAGCAATTGGGTTATTTTGAGCATAGAAGTGTATGTTATTAATTTATTTTATTCAGCTTCTGCAAGTCAAAGAGTTATAATGGTGTTTTCAGTTTTATTTACTTTTGATGATTTTGTTTTTTTTCATTTTATTAAACCTCAGTCACTTTTTAATAAAAATGCAGCGTCCCATGTTAATGTAACAGGAATTAATATGGTATCCACAGTTATATAATAAATATAATTTTTAATACCTTAAAAGGTAACAAGGATAGAAGTGAATGTATTTTATGAACATTCTTTTCATTTTAAAGTATTACCCAACCAAGCCCTTTTATAACGTAAATGAGGATTTGATCTTGTAATGTCACCAGCTGCCAAAAAGTAGAAAGTTCTTGCTGCACTTACAGTGTTATAGAAGGGCAGCACTCCCTCAAACACTCGTCTCTTCTTTTGAAACTCATCTGCTGCTCTTTTGGCCATGAACAAATTTACAAATATTCCACTGGAGTGGGGGAGCCCTTTCAAGACCACTTTGGTTCCTACCCAGTAGCCTTTCTGTGAGTTACCCACTGAAAGCCTGTGGGCTGCCCAGATGTGTAGAGCAAAGCCCTCTTGTACTGTCGGCTTCTGCTCTGTTCCACGAGACCATGCTCACACTGGGACCACCGCTGAGTTGTAGCTGTGTTAGCAGATTACACAAGCAAGGTCTCTGAGCAGACTTCCCCTTACTTGCTTGCTCTTGTGAACAGGGCTGTTACTGTATAAGTTTGCGATTGGGGTTTTGGATATGCAGCTGACGTGCTACCTGCCATGTGACAGAACACACTCTGCATCTGTATTTTCCTCTTGTCAGCTTAGTTCTGACAATACTGTCTCCCTTGTGGGCCTACAACAATATATTTTTATTTCATTTTGTAATTTGAATTCGGTGCTGGATTAAAAAGTAAGAAGTCAGTATGTGATAGCTGTATGATAGGAATATTTTGTAATACCGTTCCATCAGAAAGAGATGTAGGTAACAGTGATGCCTGATCTACCTTAGAAATCCTTATGAACTCAGATAAAACTAAAAGGAATTAACAAAATAATCAAAACTGAAAATCCCCCTTCAAGGAGAGTCACAATCATGCAAAGGGAGGTGTCTAAAAACTGCCAAAGCATGGCTTGGCTTGAGACTCACGCACCTAAACACAGGAGATGGTATGTGGGTGTCAAAGCTCCCAGAAGAGTCCATGGGATCCAGCCAACACAGTCAACAGCTGGTAGTGAGCTACTCGGTTAAGCAGCCACCGGTGTCCTCTCATGGGCATCTAGTACCCCTGAGAGGGTGCGAGGGCACCTGGCCGACCACTGGCAGACACTCCACAGCAGCATAGGTCTCGTGTAGGTTGTGCCTTAGATTTGCCAGGCCTTGGCACTTGTCCCAGAAACCTCCAGGCATCTCAAAGAGCAGGAGGTGGCTCTGCGTGGGCAGCAGAGTCAAGCCCCAGGCAGGGCTGAATCCCTCTGGCCTCCACTGACCAGATCCTCGTGGAGTACGTTGGACATTTTAAGGCCCGTAAGTTAATATTTACAGTTGTATGCCATAACTGGAGGCGAATCCCACCTCCGAGTTCTCATAATGTGATGAACATAAATAAGAGACCTCACTGAAGTAAGCTTCACAATAATATAGGTTCTCCCCTCTACTTAAATACACCCAAATTTGAGGGCGTAATGCTCATCAGCATTAAATTGCTATTCATAGTCCTAATGGTATTGCTGGGAAATACACACAGGAGCTATGAGGCTGTGCTGCCTCTCCCCCAAACCTTCTAGGGTTACTACAAATAGAGAACCACATACAGCTCACGGCTGGGACCATGAGTACCTGTGTAGTGCAGTGACTACATCTTGCTCCTTCTGAATGGGAATTCATCTAGGGATTTAAATGCGAACAAGAACAAGCTCTGTCCTGTGAGATGACTTTCACAAAGCCAGGCTTGGAAAATGACAGCGACCTGTGTGAAGCTGTTCTCTGTGACAGGGATTGTCTTCTGCACATTGGCTTTTCGGTTTCTGCTGTGGCACACTGAAGCCCCATCTGGGAATCTGAATTCATGCAGTAGCTGGGAGAGTGGTGGAGCCAGGTGAGACCTGGTGTCTTGTTCAGCCTGGCCAGTGGTTCATTTCTCTTAGCAAAGAGGCTCTCACTCCCTGAGGAATTTCATATGGTTGCCCAAGGAAAAGACAGCTTACATGTGGGGAGAAAGCTGTGCTTGTTCCAGTCACTGAATTCAAGCAAATGTCAATCACAGTATGTCAATGTATGGAGGGGAAATGCCTTCAGATAGAGTAGTTGCCTTAAAATGGACTGAACTAAAAAATAGTCTTTGTTCTTTCTCTTTGTTCTGCAAATCCTGCATCGCACTCAGGATGCAAACCTTTCATATTTATTTGGATGATGTACAGGATGTTAACATTTGGAAATACTCTGGGTGAGCATCTGTGCAGCCCTGACCCACAGCCCTGGAAGAAGAGGGGCCCGTTACCCTCTCTGCTGTCAGCTGCAGCTGGACACGGTCCTGGCGTGAGCTATGCTGCTCCCTTTGCCTCTTTGGCTTGCAGCAGTACTCAGCATTTTGCAGTGCCTCATGCCATGGCACTGCCATGGTCCCTGGGGGCTTCTTTATGATCTCCATCCTTCTTTCGTACCATGAAGGGCTGGAGAAGAAGCAGAGATCTTAGCGTGAAACTACGAAGTTCAATTTTTTTCTGTGTGATTGGACTAAAATTGTAGCATAACCAGAACACTGCAGACTGATGACAGAGTAACGAAGCTGAAGCAATCATTCTCAAAGCTCAATGGCAGGGCATGAACTCAGCTGTAACCTGTAGTCCTCAAACGGCTAACAGCAACGATGCAGGCTCGCAGAGTCGGTGGATTTCTCTGAAGTCTGAGAGGGGTTGAGCCTCCAGAAATGTATTGTATTTAACCCAAACACAGCATTTTCTACATTTTCCTGAAAACTTGAGGTTTGGGGTGAACTAGTAGTGACTGACAGGAGTTCATATACATTCTGTTTATATATAACTGCTTTTGTACACTTGTATATAGCTCCTCTAACTGCAGCTCTAATCAAATGAGAATACTCCACTGAAGCTTCTGAAATAAACATATATATACAGAAAAACTGGAGAAGACAGTTTCTGGTAGATAGATAATAAAGAAATGAAAAGGTTTGACAATGGAAATGCAGACAGGGTGTTTCCGTGTGCCACCTTTCCATGACCCTTCTTTCTCTTTCCCCCCTTTCTTCTCTCCTCCCCCTCACTGCCAAGGAAAGTAATTTGAACAAGCAATAGCCGGGACTTGCAACTTGTCAGGGCTGATGAAGGAACTCTGAACACAAAAACTTGCCCACTTTTTCCAACTCTATCAACTGCTTTAAAAAACATAATGTCTTTCCCTGCAAAACCTGCTTAAATGGCAAGAAGCAATTTAAAAAATATGTAGTATACCCTATGAATAAAACATGTCATGTGGTAAAACTGGAACTCAATTACATTTGTGTATGCTATGTTCTGTCTCTCATCATAGCTACTGTGGCATTTAGGGGATGCTGCCCCAGCTTGTAAAAGTAATTCTGATGTCTCCAGTGTCTACTGCCTACCTCTGTTGTTTCTGGCATTTGAATGACAGAGAGGGAGGACTGGAATCAGCTTTTTGCAGGCGGCTGGAAATACGTAGGCATTTGTGAGAGAGAGTCCCATCCATCTTGCACCAGCAACTCCCAATGGTGTCATCCTTTTTGCCCAGAGACAAAATTATCTGAGCAAAGCACTGGAAGCTCTTGGAAGCTTCAAGAGTCGTGCAAAATCAGAAAAAAAAAAAAGTGAAAAGTGTTGTCGATTTTCATATTTGCATCTTTATGCTTGAGCAAGTCTGGTAGTGAACTAAGTAAAATTACCTTTCTGCACACTCTGGGGTGATCATTTTTTTCTTTGCTGGAAGGGATATGAGAACTTACCTGCATATCTCAGATCTCTGTGTGAATCAGTTTCAAAAGCAATTATGTAAATTTTGGTGGTATAATGAAATATGCCAAATAATCTGTATTTAAAGGAGTAAGTTTTTGGGCTCATTAAAGTAAAATAGGAATTTCTAGCTTGTTCTAACTCTGCACTATGCCAGAAGTAAGCTATGAAGTAAATGTTTACTCACCACCATCAAACCGAGCCCGTAAGGGGGTGATGTTAAAAAGGTCTGGCTTCAGGCCATGAGTTACATGGCCTTTCTATAAGCCCTATGATTGACTGAGGGAATAGACCTCAGAGCCAGAGCCCTGATTACAGTAAACCCACTTTACATGGGTCTAGCCACAAAAGGTGGCCTCAGAATATTTGTCATTGATTGAACATGTTGTATTCACTAGGAAGCAAAGCAAATTAATTACAAAGAGGTGCATCAAGGAAAAGTTAGTGTCCAATGAAGAGCAGCAAAAATCCCTCTAAAATAATTCCTGTATCAAAAGTATGTGTCTGAAAGAGGTTCAACTTTTTTTTATCAATGCAGACAAGTGCAGATAAGAGCCACACACGTCCTCAGCCTGACTTTCTCTCCCCGGTGCTGCCCAGCAGGTCCTCTCCTCGCCCTGGGGTGCTTCTCCAGCGCTGGTGAGTGCTTGTGAAGGGGCATCGGGATTCACAGCAAGACCCACTCCGCACGCCTGCCTCATCGCCCCGCGCCAGCCTCTTGTCTCACCCTCCCTGAGACAACCCTTTCCTCCTGCCTGCGCCGTGAAGTGGTAGGGACTGTCCATAGCTGCGTGATAATGGTTATGAAGGAAAACTCGCTTGTGGGAAACTCATAACCAGCCTCTGTAAATCACCATATTAGAGGTGGAATTAGCTGCTTGTAGGCAGTGGAGCTGCTGCTTTAGCAAGCACCAAATACAAACAGGATGTAATTTGCACAACACGTCCCCACTCCTCCTCAGAGTAACACAGCTATTGGGAATGCAGAACAAAAATAAAGAGCTTGATCAATACCTTTATATTTAAGAAAGCCACAGCTGACACGTGGGGGATTATGCCTGGAAAAGCAGGCTGGCGTCTGCCTCAAAATCTTCAGACACCTACTCAAAGGCTTCAACTACCATGGGTTGCTATCTGCACTCAAGACTGACACGCATCCTTATCAGCCCTGGTCCCTTGTTTGAGAAACACTGTTACAGATAATGCAGGCATGAACGACACACCACCCCTTTCAACTGGAGGATAAAAAAATTCCTGTCCGCCTTCAGGAAACAAATACTGATCCTTATGGTACAGCCAAGAAGTCAGAGAATAATACACTGTAGAGAGGAAAGGCAAGTAACGATAGTCTGGGGACATAATGGAAATGTAGTGATTCACAGATGCAGCTTTCCCTAGAACAAACCAGAACACTGTATAGATTTTCCCATCTTTTTTAAATAGTTCTGTTGAATTTCATTATTCTCAGGGCAGTAGAAAATATGCATTCTGAAATTCAATAGTAAATAAAATCAGGAAAATCGAAGCTATAATTCTGTGACCTCGTTGCACTTCGACATCTCATTATGCATTTCAAAACTGTGTGCAGAAAAAGGATGCATACAAAAATGTGTACAAAAAAAAGAAAGGAAAAAAGTAAACAAAGAAACAATACCACAAAAGAAGCAGCGTAGCATTTTATGTAGGCTACATAAAGCATTAAGCATCACATACTGCTGCAATCATTTTCAGAATTCAGCTTTAAATGAGTCAGGAATATAATTAAGGAATGAAGTGGGAGAATTTGTGGCACTTAACACATTTGATTTCTACTGGCTTGAAGCATGGACTACCTGCTCTCCTAAAAATCAGAATTCAGTCTCCAGCTGTCTGCTCAGCTGACTCCCATTTTCCTCGCCGTATCTAGTGATGTGCTGTTCAATAACATCAGCTGTACATTGATACAGCAGCAGCTCCGTTTCACTAGGAACATTGACCAAAAGCTGATACTAACTCCCATAAGCAGATTTAAAATATGATAGATCTGGGCTTGACTGACATTCATCATGAGGGTGGACTACTGAAAGGGTTGCCTGCTATACTGGGTTTGTGTGGGACGGCTTTGGTAGCTGGGGAGCTGCAGGGGTGGCTTCTGTGAGAAGACACCAGGAGCTGCCCCCATGTTGGAGAGCTGGCTCCACGACAGACCCACCACTGGTCAAAGCTGAGCCTGTTGGTAGCACCTCTGCAATAACGTATATAAGAAAGGGTAAAAAATGCTGAGCAGCAGCTGTGAGGGAGAGGAGTGAGAGAAATGTGAGAGAAACAACTCTGCAGACACCAAGGTCAGAGAAGAAGGAGGGGGAGGAGGTGCTCCAGGTGCCGGAGCAGAGATTCCCCTGCAGCCCGTGGTAAAGACCATGGTGAGGCAGGCTGTCCCCCTGCAGCCCATGGAGGTCATCGGTGGAGCAGATATCCACCTGCAGCCCGTGGAGGAGCCCACACTGAAGCAGGCAGATATGCCCTGGAGGAAGCTGCAGCCCGTGGAGAACCCATGCCAGAGAAGGCTCCTGGCAGGAACTGTGGCCCCTGGAGAGGAGCCCACGCTGGAGCAGGTTTTCTGGCAGGACCTGTGGCCCTGTGGGGGACCCATGCTAGAGCAGTCTGTTCCTGAAGGACTGCACCCTGTGGAAAGGACCCGTGCTGGAACTGTTCTTGAAGAACTGCAGCCTACGGGAAGGACTCGTGCTGGAGTAGCTCATGCAGGACTGTACGCTGTGGGAGGGACCCCATGCTGGAGCCGGGGAAGAGTGTGAGGAGGAGGGAGAGGCAGAGACAACGTGTGATGAACTGACCTCAACCCCCATTCCCCGGCCCCCTGTGCTGCTCAGGGGGGAGGAGGTAGAGAAATCGGGAGTGAAGTTGAGCCCGGGAAGAAGGGAGGGGTGGGCGGAAGGTGTTTTTAGATTTAATCTTATTTCTCGCTATCCTGCTCTGTCATTAATTGCCAATAAATTAAATTAATCTTCCTCAAGTTGAGTCTGTTTTGCCCACGACGGTAACTGGTGAGCGATCTCCCTGCCCTTATCTTGACCCATGAGCTTTTCATCATATTTTCTCCCCCTGTCCTGCTGAGGAGGGGGAGTGAGAAAGCGGCTTGGTGGCCACCTGGGCACCACACCTGTAGAGGCTTTCTCCCCTCACTTTACTATTACCATCGTCTGTGCAGGGCACAGCCAGAATGGTGTGCAAGGGAGCACGGTGCCCTACCCCCATGTCCTCAGCTATAGCCTCGCAGAAGCCAGCCCTGCCACAGTTTCCAGAGAGTCATGAAAGGACAGAGCCACTAGCCACCACCCTAGGCAACAACTGAAGGTGTAAGTTAGAGGAACATGGTAGTCATGTACAATACCCTCATGGGTAATATCTAGAAGCTGTGTAGGGGGTGAAGTAAATGGAAATTTTGGCTTTGTAAAGTTGGGAGGATTCAGTTCCCAGTGGCTCATTTGCCATTTTAAACGCAGGCAAATGTAAGGCTGGTCTGATTTCAAGATATTATCAAGCTCTTGCCTCCATTTGGCCTTATGCTTAAGTTATTTTAACAAAATAATGGTTTTGGGCAAGTTATTTTTTCAAATATTGGTGATATGAAATAGTACTTTGTAACCTAGTTGTGCATAATTACTATCCTCCAAAAAAAAAGGAAAGATAAAAAAGTACAATATGGTGACTCATTCCCATGCTTTTTTCATGTTTCAATGGGAATGATGCAGCAGAAAACGCTGCATGGCCTATTCAAAGGTACCAGAGCCTGATCAACAGGTTTGTTTGAAGTATTTGTTAATGGTCACTTTACTGCATTGCAAAATGCCTGAAATCTGGACATACTTAACTGCCACAATACTCCTCAACATATACTGAGATCACTGGGCAGAGTAACCTGTCATTTATTAGAGACACAGGAAAGCTGCTACATTTGAAATCTTCTTGTTCTCATGTAGCTCATTTACATTGAAATTGCCTTTCAACATCACACCATCAGTTATATTTATGTCATCCATTGGCAGGCAAAATATTCTTTGGGGAAAATAGATGCCTGGCAACATAGTTGAAACAGCACCTCATGACAGAAAATTAAAATTTTTTGTATCCATTGGTGTATGAAAAATGTGTGATGTTCAAGGAGACTGTGAGAAGGACAGGGCAAAATGAAACTTGCATCAAATGTCTTTAAGTCCTGCATGTCTACCTCCCCAGCCTTTGAAAATGTCAGATCCATGTGGAGTATTATCTATTGTGAAGAGGAATCATTATTCCTGCCAGTAGTGGTATTTTTAAAGAGATGGGACTAGATGCATCACCACTGCAAAGCAGGAAATTTCCATTGACTTCAGAGAGACTGGGAAGATAAGGAGAGGCCCCTTAGAATATTGTACAAGAAGAACTGAAAGGATTTTTCTGGCTGTGTGAACGACAGATAAGAGAGAAACTCACACCGCAAGGTTTGTGATGGAGGGATCTGGTATTTCCTTGACATGCTTTGCCTTTTGGACTGATGATCAAATATTAACTGTAAATAATGACTGTGATGAGTGCTGAGTTTTCTCAATGCCTCCTCTGATACTGCACTGTGAGTCATCATTAATAATACATAGCTTGAAATAAAAAACCCTTCTCTTAAATAATTAAAAATAATAGGCAGGAGTTTTACATTGGGTGATTTCCACTAAACTTACCTTTTTCTTATATACCAGGTTGTCTTACTCATTTCACTGCAAATGCTGCATTTCCTCCACTGACATTGCCTTTGCAGATCACCTCAAGGTCTGACCTTCATCCTACCTTTCAGGTACGTTTTATGTATGTATAAAACTGCTTTTGAACGATAGTATTTGGGAGTAAAGCTGGGTCTCACTTCTCATACAAGGATTGCTGGTTGGCCCAAATGCTACGCTCTGCTGTGATTTTTTTTTTTGAGTTGCTCGGCCTTTGCACCGAGGCAGCGCAGGGAAGTGCGGCAATCCCTACGCTGGTAGCCAGCTTTGGGTCTGTGGCCTGAACACGTTGCTGTTTACGTGTCTCTGACTAGCATGTGGGTGATAAATACGTGAAAGGATTCTCCTATTCTTTTCATTCGATTGAGACAAAACCCCAAAGAGAATGCATTTCAAAATTATTTGGTGCTAGTGAGGACACTTCCCATACTAACAGTCAGTATTTCCAGCATAACTAGGCAGAGCTGGGGGTGCTGGTAAGATGTAGCCTGTAGGGGAAGATGATGGGGGATCTGCAAAGTCGTGTGTCCTGAGGAGCCATTCCACTCCCCATATCTGAGGTGATGTCCCCAGTGACCATGCCCTAGAAAAGGGAAAACATAGCAAAATGCCTCTTTGCAATGGTTTGACATGTGCATTTTGCTCTCTCTACTTTCTCTGAGGATGATAGGGCTGAGAAAAACAACTAGGTATATTTTATTCAATGCAACTAGTCAAAGGCTAAGGCAGAAGAGCAGTCCCTTCCAGCGTAGACACACTGCTTCAATGACAGCAGGAATATCCTATGTGGTCAAAGGATTTTAATTTCATCTCAAGGAAGCAAGATTGAAGCTACATAGAAGCAGCATACATTATCATAAAATTTTGGTAATGTTTGCACTACTTCAGAAATAAAGAATAACATAGGTTTTTAACCCAATGAATTGGTATCTCTCCAGTATATCAATAATGTCCTCTTTTCTTAGGTATTTTGAAAACGAGCTGTTTCCTTACGCTGTACAATGTCTTCCTAAAACCAGGAGATGGAGCCCTGCAGCCAAAGGCTACCATCGGTTGCCTTCTCTACACCCAGAAGAAATAATGCTTCGCCTTAACTGTGTTTGAGAAGAACATATATCGGTTCTGCTTCCCCGTGATAAGATTTGATGTGTGCCATCGCTCAGCAGATTTGTGACTACTGAGTAAGGAAACGGGCTGATGGGCTTCTGTCCTCAGAAGAGGGCCAGCAACTGGAAGAGCAAAGGTAGAAAACAGTCTGTTTGGTTTTATGCAGGTGGCTTCTGACGGTTCTAATAAATGCTCCGGGTAACGTTAATGGGACTGAGATGAAGCTATTTGCTGGGTGAGAGAGGGGAGTAGAGCAATCCCCCAGTGCCAGGGCAGCGGGGAGCCCGGGGCTCACTGCCCCGGCCCCTGCCCCTCCGGGGGCTCTGGCATGGGCACAGCTGGGCTCGGAGTGGCTTCCTTGTCCCCCCACCAGGGCTCCAGGGTCTCTGAACCCTGGGCACCGGCTGTTTAAGGCTCTGCTGTTCACATGGTGTTTACATTCGGCCACACCGTGACAGTTTAATCCATTAGCAGGACAAGCAGGCTGGGGGGACCTGGCTGCGAGCATCTGGTGTGGCCTAAAAGCCCTCTGTGTACTCAGTGCTTGATTTACACAGCTTGTCAAAGTCTGCCAAAACTTGCCGCTTCCCTTTTCGCATTACCAGTCAGTTATTAACGAGGACAGTGCTTAGCAACTTAATTCAGCAGCTTTAGCTGAGATCTTCCTGGAATAGAGGTGTCTAAGTCCCACTCGTTACCTATGCTGCTTGATTTCAATGCAGGCGATGCACCTCAGTAGGAGTTTGCTGCCCAAACAGTGGGACGAGCAGGGACTTTTCATGGCATATATATATACACATATACATACACACGCACACTCTATTTCAAGGAAAACTATTCACTTCATTGAATATATACCTGCAAAAAAATATGAATCTTGCAAAACCGTTTGCTCAGTGGACTACATGTATATACAGAAAAATACAAAGCAAGGAAAACTTCACTGCAGTTAGTTTGCTTTGTTTTGGCAACACGAAAAGCTGGATGCTAGCTGGCTCTCTTGCCAGTTCAGACGAGCACAGGGCTGCTGGAGCAGCGCAGAGCAGCATTTACTGTGCCAGTGACTCTCAGCTAATTCTGCAGGGGTGATTTGGGGGCAAAGGAGGCAAAGGACAGCCCCAGTGTCAGACTCCAAACCAACTGGGAAGATTTCAGCTAGCGATTTCTTCTGCTTGAGTAAGGTCTTCAGATTCATAGCAGCTTAGAAGTACACTTTCAAGATGATACTGCTACCGGTGTTTGATTAATCGATTCCTCAGTTTTACTAATGCACTGTATGGCAGCTTCCATTGTGGTATGAATAGAAAACAGTGAAAAGTAACTTGAAAAATGGAAGTTTGAATTGTGATGCTTGCAAGACCCACAACGGGGGCCTCCTGATGGCAACGAGCTCGTTTTGAAGCTTTTCTAACACAGCAAGAAGTGCTCACCACTGTCCTAACTGCACCAGCCTTTCCAGCTCCTGCAGCACCCGTCAGCACGGCACAGAACTAGGATGTGTGGTGCAGAGACTCTTCCTGAAAACACTCTTTTAAACTACAATGAAATGTTACATTCTGGGTGCTGGTGCCCAGGCTGGGTATGGAAAGTGTCAGAGGGCACCGAGGGGATGCACTTCTCCGCACGCTGCTTCCCGCTTCTGCAGCCGGTGAAGAAACATGGCACAGGGAAAAGAACAAGGATGTTGTTCATCCCCCATTATTAATTAATATATCAATTTCTTGCCTCTATCTCAGTGAAAAATGTTTTAGAAATGAGTTGTTGCCAGTTGTGCACAGAAACAGACTTGATTCAATTGTTTGGGTTTGATGATTTTACTTAACTTTACAGCCTGTAAAGGGCACTTCCCCTGCAGACTCGCTGTCAAAAACACCCTAAGCATTTGAAGTGATGCTTCGAATGAATTTGGGAGTGGGGAATTGTCTCAAAAAATAATGCATAAAAGCGGTCGGCACAACAGCCTTCACATACCAACCTGTAGGGTCTGGCTGTAGAATAATTAACTCAATAATCAGCTCATGGCTGCATCTGCCAGACTGGCATTCAGAAATGACAAGGTGTTTGCAGGGCTCCCTAGATGGCTGTTAGGAACTAGAAGGAGTTTGTCCTCCTCTTCTCTGTTTATTTTGGCTGTTACAGAGACCAGCCAGAAAGATAAAAGTACCCTCACAAATAGCCCTAGCATATGCTGTTACGCATAACCTGTAAAGTTTTATTGCAGATAGAGGTTGGGAGGGTCTTTCAAAAAGTGTGTTTATCATGTGTTTAGTGGAGCCTGGGTTGCGAGCAGAAGTAATATCTTTTATTAAGTCATCTTACACAGCTGGATAAAAAAGATGAACTTCTGGCATACAAGCCCTTTTTCACTTGGCTGTTCTTAAGTTTTGATGTGGCCTGAAGGAAAAAACAACAACTAATCTTTAAAAAATAGGTACATAATGCATGAAACACATACTCTAACAGATTTAAAGGACATAGCCTCATGCTCCACTGCTGGACATATTTCATGGGAGTGTTAAAAGTGAGGGGATGCTTTCTCCATTGGTTTGCTATATTTGTGTCAGATGATTTAAAGCAGCCTTGTCAACTGTGGGGTGCTTCTATTAGAAAAAATCGGTCCATAAATGCAGCTTCACAGCATATGGATTTCTTTGCAGAGTGTCAGGAGAAATTCACTAAAATTGACTGGTTTGCAACTGAATAATTAAAACTGGTGCTTTGAAAAGGATGATCTTGTCATCAGCCAAGAGAAATAAACCGGCATTTTAGTGAGTTGATACCATGATCAAATGCTTTTCTGTTACTATTTATAAAGTGCCTCTAGCCCTCATTTGATTGTTATCTGGGAGGATAAAAAGAAAGACCTGCCAGCCCCCTTGCAATCCCCACAACTTCCAAACAAACAAAAATTTCCCTTTGCCTGCCTTGCTGTATTTTTGGTAAGAGCACATTAAATTTAAGTGAATGGCTTTGGGCTGAAAGATGTGGATTTAATATATTTAGCTGCAATGAACTGTGTTCAAACAAACATATGCAGTGAATAATGTTGTACTGTAAAGTGTTCTGGATTATCCTGGATTTACTGAGAACAAACCTCTCCTCCTTTTGCTAGGTGGTCCCTGGACATCAATTAACAGCTCTCTTGCTTCATCTTCAGAATGAACTGAGTGGAGCTCTTCACCACCTCTTTTTGAAAGTCTCGTAAAATACCAGTCCCTGAAATGATTTTCTGTTCATGATCATATTTAAAATGCATACATTTTAGTGTATATAGGATACATTTTCAGTACTGGACTATAAATGCTATTATTGGTTCTAACTTTCTTGGCCAAATTCCTCCATACCTCTTTCTGAGTTACTAATGCCTTTATTTACATCCGTTATTGAAAGTAAAACCTGAGCATAAGCATTTTCACATGGTATTTCTGAGAGAATCATGCTAGGAAACAAAGGGAAAACTAATGCAATTAGTACATGGTGCTTACAACAGAGCTCTGGGACTTTTCAGAGCCCTCTGTCACTTTACACTGAAGGAAGATGCAGGCCTCCAGCTGAGTTCATGGTGAGAGAAAGTAATACTGAACTACATGGGATTTTCAGCTTGGGGGCTCATCTTTATTACACTACATGAATTTTTCTGAGAGAAGAAGGAAGGTATATTCTTGCCAATATTAGTTTGGCACAATGAAATTGATTATATATGGGAAGACACTGCTGGGAGCTGAGGGAGGGTGACGAAAGGTAAGAGAAGAATGAATGGTCACAGATGTGGCCCTGGGTGGCTCCCATTATGGAAGGACAAGTGTATTTGGTGCTGGGTGAAAGTTTATCTGGGGTTGACAATAATTCTTTGTATTTATTTTAAAACATCTTGCCTTTATTATTCCATTCACAGCAAAGGTCAGTCTAAAGTTTCCTCTGACACAAATTTGGGCAGAAGACATTTGCAAAAAAAGATTTGTTAAATTTTCTTCAGCTTCTTTGTTCTTAAAAACCTATTTCCCACACCCCACCTCATTTCTGGGTGCCAGTGTAGCTACCTGGGCAGGTAGCTGCTGGTCCCAAGGGCCTTGTCCTGGGGATCATTCTCGTGGCTGAGTGAAGTTGCATCTGAGACCGGGTTAGACAAGTTGCCTGGGTAGCTCTGAGAAAAGCAATCAGTACAGAAATCCCCCTCAAAGCACGTGAGGCTGAATGCTCTGCCCAGCCCTGCCCAGCAGCTGAGAAGGAGCTGCTGCTGCTGCCTCCCTGATTTCTCCTGCCAACATGTCTGTGCCTGTGCATATTTGTGATAAAACTCTGATGGCAGGTCTTCCAGGGGTGTTATTCCTTCACCATTAAGGTTAATGACACAGTGATCTTGCCCTCCCTTTTTGGCTCTAATTTCTAGGATACTATCTTTTATTCTGTGGCGTAGTAGGGACTGTGAGAAAGCATCCAAGATGAAGGTTGGTCCCTTCATATGGCAGATGTTTCAGACTGTTTCATCTACATGCAGACTTAAAAGCCCAAGAGCATGTGTATCTGCCCTGATACTGTGCAAGGGATGGGATATTTAGCAACTCTTGCTAAAGATTTCTTGTGTACCTTGAGGAATAATGTACACCATTTTGGAAAACTTCTGACTTTGGAAATGTTCTTTTGTCTTTTTTTTCCTAATTATAAGAATAAGAGAACAATTTATCTAGGGCGCTCTAGATGACATGGTTCAGAACAGTGTTTTTTGGTGATAACCAATGTGGTATACATGGTGTCATTGTTATCAGTAATTGTGTTGATATATTGGCTCTACTTATGTTGATTTCCTTCTTACTTTCATTTGATTTCTTATCATGGCTTAGGCACTGACTGCAGTATGAAGAAAAATGTGCAAAGCAGTGATATGTGCCTAGGATTGAAGTTTAGCAAAGTTTTCTTTAAAAATGAAGGAAAGGAAAGAAATCTCTCTACTTCCTTTGCTTGTCATACCCCGCAATGCTAACGCTCTGAGTTTGGGAGAACACAGACGTAACAAACTCTGCCAGTCATGCTTTCTCAAATCTACTGGCAAATTATAAAGCCACAATATTGCATGTAGAGACTAGGGTGGTTTAGTTAATTTCCTTGTATATACATTTTATTTTCCCTACTTTTTTTGAGTTCAATAGGTGTTAGATCAGAGATTTCATATTTGGAATTACTTCCTCCAGTCCCTCTTGGATATTTCTTTAAGATCTTCTTTCTTATAGTGATATTTTTCTGTATATATTCTGTAAATATTTTTGTTATAATAAGGTAAGACCTAAAGGTCTCCACGATGATTAGGATGGCACTGAAGAGTTTACATGCATTGATTTCAAAGCCCCAGAAGATCACTTTGTCATCCAGCAAGTGTAGGTGCTAAGGGACAACATTTCCAACAGGAGCATGTGCAACAGCTGGAGTCATTCTGCTGTGCTCTGAAAGTAAATAACATGACCCTAATGGCTTGAGGTTGAAACAAATTAAACATGCTCTTGCCTGATAAAATATGCTAATGGTATCCTTCACAAATTAAAATTATGTTTCTCATTTCCATTTGAATGTCCTATTTCATCTTCTTGTGGTTGGATTCTTCTTTGTATCATATGATGATCAATAAAGCTACACAAAAAGAAGTATCTCTGTGGACCGCATGTGAAAATAGAAAAATAAAATTTCAAAATACAGTTTTTGTTGGTTCCCACTATGCTTCTCATCTTGTATCATAGGTTAGTAATAGACTAGACAGTATGTAGACTAGAGATTATATGTATGCTTTTTATAGAGAAGGGATTACACATACATATTTCGACATTAGCCCACAAAACACTATGCAGAAAAAAAATACATTCCATATCTTTTACATTCTAAAAATGTACCTGAATAATGAAACATGAAGTAATTTTCTTCAGTTTTGTGCATTTTTCTGTAACTTTTATAGAAAGTTAGTATGAAACATTTTACAGGGACAAAGTGTGAAAACCAAGCTTATAGTAATATTTTTGGGTGTATATATATGTAAGATAGCATAGAAATATTTTAAAAGCATAAAAATATTTACTTTAACAGTAAAGCTCTCTCCAGTCTTACAGCCGTTTTGGAAATGACCTCTCCCAAAGACAACATACAGCATATTTGGATTTGCCCTGGAGTTACAATCTGACTTTCTCAAAGCTAACATTGGCAAAAGGTTGATAAGGAAACACACTAGCTTCGAGGAACCACTGGTTAGAATTTATTCTAGAGGTCAATGATAAAAGTAATTAGATTTTAAAGTACTGAAAGTCTCATGCTAAGTAGCGAACAGTGAAAAAAGGTCTTGCACATACGAATTAGGATGTTGTAAATTTTACGCACCCCATGATTAAATGCACTAAAATCCCATGTAAATATAGAGCTGGTGTTGGACTGCCAGTTTTAAGTGACCTTTCCCGAAACACTCAAAATGGCATTTAAGGTGCAGATGGTATAAATAATCCCTTCTGTTTACTAAACTTGCTTAGCTTTTTGTAAACCTGGAGTTCGTGTCCAGCCTGCAGCTGAAGTCCAGAGGCTCCCTGATAACTGAACAACTGTATTGAGAAGGGAAAGGAGAAAAGAGATGAAACTGTGGCGTTTCAGGCTCCCTGCTGGAGACATGGCCTGCAAGGGAAAGAACCGATAGGAAAGGGGGAGAAACATCTGTGGTCAGAGGGATTTGTAAGGGCTGGGCAACACTGGAAATTTCCCCATCAGTGGCACTCTCCACACAGGGCAAGCAGCTGGAGGGGCTTTGCAAGTCACCAGGATTTTCATCAGTCACAACCCACATATTTTTCCAACTTTGGCTGTTTTGACCAATTCCCTCTAACTACCCCTGAGTCTGGCTGATTAATCTGGGAGATGTTTCTCAATTAGAGACTCTGTTTCCAACAACAAAATAACTTTCCCCAACCTCAACTCCAAGCGCCTTTTAGTGGAGAAGCTCAAAAAATGCACCATGCGTGTCTTTTAAAGACTGTAAAAAACCAAACAACCACTAAACCCACAACTATACACAGCTGTCACATTTTGCCATTCTGTTTATAAGAAATCTTGAACATATGCATGCTTGAAGACACTGTCCTATTTTTGGAGTTGTCATTCACACTGTCACAGCTCCCTGACACTGAGAAACACTGGCAAGTTGTCCTGGAGGGGGGTTAGGTGTATAATGTAGATACAGGTTCAGATAATCTACAGGGGGACTTATCTCCAGATGTTTTTGGCTGGGAAGAAAGAGCTGATCAAAGGTCAAGCAGGCAGGAGCCGTCGCTGGCGGCTGCCAAGGGGCTGGCCTGGTGGCGAACGCCAGCCTCTTTTGGAGTCTGAGTTGCAGCCAGTTTGTGGTCAAGTGTAGAAAATGAACTTTGGAACATCTTAATTAACACTTTCCTTGCTTCAGAGAGCCTTAGTCAGGGAAGAGACGTGACTTTTCCTTCGTGCTGTAGTTGTTAATATTTAATTATCTGTCCTGAATGATGGGGACTTCAGTTGAATTGTCTTTTCAGTGAAACAAGTGAAATAAATGGACACACTAGGGGAGGTGCCAAGCTAACCAAATTAAGCCTGTCAACTTTCATCCTTTATAAGAAGTTGTATCTGTTGCTTGCACAAAAAAAATCCACAAATCCTTCCTCCAACTAGCAACGGTATTGTTGAAATGAAGCAGTGGTTCTACTTAGAGGAAAGCTGTTCAGTTTCTTAGAATATTCTTTTTATATTTTTATGGAGCAAATCCAGTCACATGCATAAAAAATACTAAAAAGAGAAGAATCAAACGTTATAATGTTGTAAAACCAGTCTTGTGCTTTGGAAGTTTAATGAAGTTTAGTTACAGATTTAAATGGAGCACCAATTAGGTCTTAGGTACCCTACTGAGAAGATGTGGATAATTTCTAATGTAATGGTTATGTTCAAATATATCTAAATTTCTTCACAAAGGAAAACAGATTGTATTTAATTAGTATCTTGAGAATCAATTGACTTCAAACAGTGATTTATTGTTTAATCGTTATTACTCAGAAACACATTTCAGAGCTAATGAGGCATTTTCATGTTGAAAGAAATTTTAAATAATATTTTTCAAGCATAGCCTGCTATTTTTTTTTCTTAAAGGCATACTTCAATCAAATTAAGAAGCTCAAAGAACTGTACATGATTTGTTTAATGCAGAATTAAATAAAAATGGTATAATACTAAGCTCAAAAGACACAGATACAGATCCACGTTCTAGTACAAGTGTCATCCATCTTCTCAATAACAGAAGGGAACTTTAAAGCTGGACTAAACAGTGAGGTGTAGAGTCATGTTTTATAGGGGTTTTTTAACCCTAGAAGTTGAAAAATCATAAATAAAGCCCTTAAATCAAGACTTATACACAAAAATTAAGAGTCTGAAACAGAAAAAAACTGATGGGTTCATTTTGTTTGCTTGGGTTTCTGAGACCATAGGGTACAATATGGTAATATTTGCAAATTACCCCATTCAAATACTATATAGACTTCACAAAATAGATCTGGTAATCTTTTCTGGATACTCTGAAAGCTGAGATCCTTAGGCAGTCTCTATTCAACAGCTGAGGCTTTATGAAGACTATATGATATTGTTGAAACAGTGAAGATGCTACCTCCAGCAATGAGTCCCTCAAAATAATAATTAAAAAACCCATGATAGTCATTGGGTGTGATCTGTTTTTGCCTAGTTCTATGTTTATACTTTTTCATACTAGGAATAAAATCCTGTAACTCTCCATTGTAGTTTTTATTCTCATTTATGCTAATGGTGATTAGAAGTCCAATGCATCACAAAATTATATTTGCTCTTTTGCCACAAAAATCCAATAATCAGTGCTTGGTCTGCTCTGATACTTAGGTTAGGATTGTCAATAGTCCTTAAAGACTTTCATCAGAACTCATGCATCTATCAGTCCAAGTTTACTTTGAAAATCCTGGCTGTAAAAAATACATTCTCTTCAAAATACTGATGGACAAACCAGGAAATAAGTAAACTAGAAATTTATGTACATCTTTTGAAGTCAAACGAAAAATATAAGTTTGCCACATGAAAAGATTACAGCTGCTAGAAAAAGATAGAATAGTTTCAGGTTTTAGAAAAGAAATTAAGGAGAATTGAGATGGGACAAAAATTAGAAAACAGTATTTAGCAACACAGATTTGCAGGAAAGTTTCCTGACAGCCTGTATTCTTGTTTTGCTAGTAAAAGTAGAATTCCACATAAACAGTTAAACAACTGTGATTTTTAGTCACTGGCATGAACTAGTGCTATTTAGTACTACTTCAAAGGCATTGAACTTCAAAGTTAAGGATCCTTCAGCCCGCATTCTGGCATCGTTCTTCTGCACCATCTTCTCCTGTTCGTTTGTTCTGGTTTTGAAATGAAAAATAATTTAAAAGTAAAAGAAAAGTGGAAAAAAAATATTCAAAATATTGCTGTTAGGATGAATTTGCAGTTCTCATGACAGCCCAAATGCAGGGTCTAAAGACAGTACTTTGCGGTTTTAAGGCAGTATTTTGCAGGTCTTTGAAGTTATTTGGTCCAATATGATTAATAGGGTTAGTTATAAAGGATGAAAACATAGCATGCATGAGTACTGAGAGACCCTCATTTTCCTTGATGAGCACGTAAACTGCTCTTGCTGTATGCTGGAAACTCTTGCTTAACTTTTCCTTTGCAGATTGCGGTCCTTATATAGCAGATGGAATGGGATACAGATGCAAAGATACTATCAGATGCAAACACATAATAAGAGGATAAAATAGGAACATGAAAACAAAGAGGACCATAAAATTGAAATTTCTGTGACTACAGGTGAGCGTCTTCTGGTAGTCAATACAGATGTGAAATCCAGGACATCTGCTCTGTCCTCACCTCAAAGAACTACAGACTACTACGCCCCTTACTTCCCCTACATCTTATAAGGTACTTTTGTATATGTATACATTTGTACTTTAGTACCAAAGAACAACGGAAACTCAGAATACTATGGCATAGGGAAAAAGCAGGACCTAGGTGTTTCCAATGCCTTAAATCCTCCTGTCCCTACAGATGTTCATCATCAGAGTATACCCTACATTAACATGTGGGGCTATGATACTAGTACAATGTAAAGGGTATTGCAGCAAGGCAACTATTTGAGTACACTAGGAGTTATCTGAGCACCAGGGTGGCTGTCAGTTTCTGTGTGAATGTTGAGATATTGGCCTTAAAATCACATAAGAATAATAATCCCACCAATTTGAATGGGATTTTTTAAAAACTCAACATAAATAGGATAGAAAGAAAATTAATGTTTGAGGTATTTATGAGCTTAGATGATTACAATGAAGAGGAATATTGTAGTGACTGAGAGAGATTATCATTGTGCTTTGTGCTAAGGTCCACAAGGCCATTATTTGGGATATTTCAGCCTATTTGCAGCTTGGGTTGAAAACCAAACCTGCTAGTCATTGTAACTGAGCTGTTGCCTCCTGCCTCCACTGTGGCTACCAGCTTCACCAACCTCTGCTGCTACAAAGGCTTTCTGAGGAACATACCAAACATTTTTGCTAATATTTAGATTAATATTGAGTTCAAGGTTTTGTCTAATGCTAAGGCAAATCCTGAAACAGCAGGACATTTTTTAAAAAGGTGTCCCCACAGACTTCTCTTTGCTTCTTTTCTGTGAGGGGCTTATGTTGGCAAAGGCCATAAAAGCTCTAGGGAGAGAGCCAGGCTGATGATAGCTTAAGGCAAAAGAGGAAAGGCTTTGCAACTCCATCCCAGGTGGAAGGAGGGCAGTTCAGGTGTTGTAGGTACTCCACAGCCCATCTACACAGGGTTCCCTTCTCCAGCAAATCTGGCAGAGACCAAGGATGGATTCATCTGGATTGGTGTGTACGTACCCACCCAACAGGGGAAAAAGGAGCTGTGGGACAGGCAGCTCTTATTTCCCTAACGGGGGTAAAGCAAGAACAGAGGGTTGGGAACATCATGCTTGAGGCCAAGTGCTGTGGCCACATCTCACTGGACAGATGCTCAATGTCTGGGAGTCAGATGAAGAAGAGCATGAGGCCCTGGAAGGTCCTGCCCGTGGGAGGGAATACAACAAAGGTGTTGGGTTGAGCTCCATCCTCCTACTGCCAGCTGTACCATAGACATTGCTGTCTCTGGAGCTTCCCTGCTTTTATATTGTGATGACACCTCTGGGAATGTTCAGTCTATTTTTCTCCTCATGAGGAAAGGCTCAGCAACTCAGAACTGGAGACACAAACCATCAGATGTACAAGATAAATAAAACAAGAACAGCAGGACAAAACCAAAGACAGAATATACTCTTTCAGCCTGGTGGTTGAGAAACTCTGCTTAGAAAAATCTGTGGAGACTGTAATCAAGCTGTGGCTGTATATTCCTCCATGTTGAGAAATTACTTTAGAGGAATGGGGTTTCCCGTCTTTAATTTTCTCAAGATATTAAGAAAGTTTTGTGCTGTTGTCCTAGTTCCTGCAACGGATTGCTACGTACTTAATGCTCCCAGCATTGGAAATTGTCCAGGCATAAATAAAATAACAGTCAGGAAGGGATATTGTAGACCATTTCTCTTTTTCTGACCCTGTCTAGGCCCTCATTTTGTGAGACTAAAGGTTTCTCAGTGTGCATTAGCTGAAACATATCTTGATATCATGAAGTATTCATCTTCCTTGTGCTCATGGCTTGCTATTTCTAAGGGGAGAACTTGTCTCCTAACTGTAGAGGCTCTTCATAGGTATCCAGTTGTAATCTCCTTCCTGAAAAAGGCAAAAAGAAATAAGGAAATGGAAGCTCTTTATTTTTAAGCAGAATGTTCTTGCATGCTTTCACAAGCAAAATAAATTTGAGTAGATGGTAATGCAAGCTTGATCCCTCCCATCCAAAAAAAGTTCATGACCTGAGGGCTTTCTCAAGAGAAAAAAAAAGAAAAAGAGGATCATTTTTATTTTGGGTGCAGTTATGAGGACAGAAGATGGCTCTAAGTGGCTTTAGTGGAGTAAAGGAGACAGCGAAAATTTCAGACAATTTGTCAACAATCCTTCCTGGCTCCTGCCAGGTACCATAGGACATAACATAGGTCAGATGGCAATTTAGAGCAAGCCATGAGGTGAAATGTAGAAAATGCCTCCAGTAGCACCATTAATACTTGTTCTCCATTGCCTGTGATCTACCAGCAAATCTCCCAGCTACCCCTGGCTGCACGGTGCCAGGCACCGCCAAAGAAGAACCAGAAAGGCCAACTCTACTTTTGAACAAAGAGCCCGCTGATCATTTCTGAGCTTGTCAAACAATACCGTTAGGCAAGAACTCTGGAAATTTCAGGAAAGGCCACAGGATGTGCAAAATCATCTACGGTTCATTTGCTGTTGGGACTTCACAGCCTGCTCTATATCGTTTCTCCAGCTATGGAAAATTGAGGACAAAGGGAGTAAATTGTATCTGAACATTCGAGAGGAAGCTCGTTAATTGATACATCAAATCAATTAAATACTGCCTTAAAGCCCTTTAGCTGGGCCATACTGTGGGTTCAGAGCTTCCAATTAAAAACACGAAGCGAACACTGACAGCCTGTTCCCCGCAGCAAGCACGGTGTTAGCTGTACGTGGTTAGCTCAGGAGAGAAGGACAAGGCTGGCAGCTGAAGGTTCAGGCGAATTGTTGATACACAGAACTTGTTAAACTGTGCCCCATGAGAATGAGCACCTTTCCACTAAATATTTTCACTGTTACCTCTAGGCAGGGTGCAACTCTGGACATCCCTGCCCGCGGGCATCGTCTCCGCTGGAAGGACTTTCTTGGAGGGAGCGCTCCTGGGCTGCCTGACTGATTTAGTTCCATCTCCCCAGTTGCAGGAAAGGGTGATTGTAATTAACCTTGGACTCTAATTACTCAAAGAAAAAAAAGTTTAAGTAAGGTCCTATATATTCATAAAAGCCTTCTGTAATGCTTTGTTTCTGCCATGATATTTTAAATCAGTTGCTAAGGCAGAAACAGTCTTAGGCTTATGTGGACTACCATGAATGCCCAGCAGTTTAGTGGAGCTCCTGGGCATATTTACCTTTGGGAGATATGTTTCACTCTGACATTCACGGAAAGGCCAAGTGGCTGTCCTGCGAGCACAGTCCCACTGTGCTCAAAATTTAGAATACAAATTGCAGTTTGATTTGATCGAAGCATGGATGCAAGTGAGTCAGAGTATTGGTGAGGAGAGACAGTATGTCATTTGGCTATTTGCTGCGTTTATTTCTGACATTCAAAGGGTGACAGCTTATCTTCCCACAAGGACCTACTAATATGTTAAATCAATAAAAAAAGGGTAAGCGCCAACCTCATTATTTGAGTTTACTATAAATAGCTTGGCGCAGGTTAACAAACCAGTCAGTTGGACATAGAGTACGAATTTCTCAAATATTAATATTTACTCACAATGGTAGGGTTTCGCTCTATAATTAGGCAAGAAAACAACCGTAATGGCTGACATATCAATATAGATAGCAATAATTAGGAAATATTGTCTTTTAAAATTTTATACAGCTAAGTAATCAGATTGAATGGGATTAAAGGGCTATTGATTACAAAAATCAGTGAGGCTTAAATTTTGGGTTATCTTACAGAATAACTGTGTGCAGTCAGTATTTGGTGACTTGTATAGTCAGTGACGACCTAAGCCTCTACAGCTACAGCTACTAGAGAAATAAAGGCAGTTTCTGAAGAGTTCAACAAGTTGCACACAATATCAAAGGGTCAGGAAAAGCACCTCAGGCTCTACAAAGGAAATTAGTTACCTTGCTGACCACAGAAGGAAAAAGGATTCTGAATATGACTGTCAGCACCTGTCTTTATCACCATGACCAAGAAAAAGAGGGACAATGCTCATAATTGAAGCTCAGCTGAATCACAACCAAGGGCGCTGCAAAGATCATCCATCCCAGCACTGCTGTGATGCCCTGCAAAGACGTCAGATAGTCTCTAGCAAACAATGTTACCTAGTTACCATTAATTTCAGATGGATAATTGGGCAGAATATAGGCTGTGTAATTAAGGGGAGAGAAGAATATACACTTTTAAATGCCTCCCATTGCACAATGCTGCAAGATACAATAATCTTGCTGCTTGGTGTGACCTGTCTCATAATTTTTTTAGACGGATCAATGAGTGAAAAGAAAATGTTAGCCTTTTTAGTACTACTTACTGCCTTTTTCAAAAGAAAAGGTGATACCTTAACAAACTGCCTGTGTGTTGACTTTTTAGTACTACACAGCTTTTTGGTGATTGATGGCACAGGGATTAGGTACTTTGGGCCTGTCACTGACGGGGAACTTAGGAAAATTTCCCTCTATTAAGTAACAGCAAGAATTTATAGTGGATCAGTTAAACTGCACTGTGTTCTGTATGTCATACAGAAATGAAATGGCTATATTCTATTTCCAAAGCAAAAGCCAAATTAATTCAATTCACCTTAATTCCCATTAAAAGCACAGTCTCCCAAGAAGATTTGGTTCAGTTTAATCAGCTCATTCTAAAAATTAATTCTGATCAATTTCATTGAATGTCTTTGTGTGAAGAAGCCCTTTCTTCTTAATGAGTAGCGATATAATAATATAAAAGTATATAAAATAAATTTAAATCTGTAATTAAATCTACATAAGTAATTAAAGAGCAAGATGTATTTATCTCAAAATAATATTGGATGTAGGTAGTAAAATGTTATAACAGTTCTGTGACTAACTTCCATAGAGTTTAAGCTATCATCGTCTCAATGACTGAATATGACTGAATGCTGAAGAACCTTGATTTACGAACAAAATCTATAGTGCGATCGTGGCACTGAGAGTCTCGATGTCCTCGCCATGACTCTGGAATGAAACCGTGGAATGAAACGGATTTTTCATTTGCTCCCTGAGGGTGATATCTGGAGAGATCAGGCTCTTCGGGCCATGGTGGCAACACGTGATCTCTGCCCACGGTCTGGAAAGGAGCAGACATGGTGACCGGTCAGAGAGGGAGAGAGAACGAGAAGCCCAGGGTGAGAAAATGGACCCCAAAATACTTTCCAACCAGTTCATTTGCAGTTGATCTGTTACGGGAAGTTCTCTTCACAGAAGCAAGAATAATTAATTTTGTCACTTCCTCTGAGGTTTCTTTAGACACTTGCTAATGTTGCTTCGTATGTCCCTGTGTCTGCGCCAGCAAACACCTCACCAGCTTAACCTGCCCTTTGCTTGCACGCCCGGACAGGAGGGGAACGCGTTTGGCCATGGGGCTGCTGCTCTGCAGGCCAGTGAGCCAAAGAGGCTCTGCCGCTGTACTGTATCTTATCGATGAAAGTATTTGCTTTGGCCCTCTGCACGCGATCCAGGGTCAACAACAGAAAACAGTTACTTAATATCACTTTTACTGCTGTTTTCTTGAGGGTAACTTAACAAAAGTTTCCTAAGAACTACTTTATCCAAATTAATTCAGACGAAGTCCCTGTAGTCATTTTGCTCAGTGTTCACTTCATGACTCACAGTCTGATTGATATTTTTGCCCTATGAACTTACTCCGCAAGACAAATTACTATTGCATAACATTTTGTTCACAGTAAAATAATATATCACCTGCTTTTAAGAATAATCTTGTTTAAGTTGCACCCTGGTGGTTTTCTTCTTGCCGCTTAAACTTCTCCTTTGGGTGTAATATTTCCAAACTAAACAGAATAACCTTTTCTTAGTTTTAATAGAATTTGAAAATAAAGAGAAATGGCTTATAGTTAGGAGTTCACAAGTGGTTTCCTTCTAATGCCAGGGCTGAGGTCGTTATAGCCATCAACCTGCAAGATTAACAAACAGCATCGTAATGACGTTATTAGTTTTCTAAAAGATCTGTTTATAAAACAAACGATCTACTGAAAAAAAGGTAACTTATCTCTTATAGTTATGGATACCAACGCAAAACCCTTTGATCAAAAATAACAGTTTCAACTTCATATTTTGATCAGGAAAAATTTGTATTGGGAATAGTATTGGCATACTTGTCTTCTAACTGATTTTGGATTCTAAAGATTTCTGACCAAACTGCAGAGGTCTCGTACCACTTTCTGCTAAGGTATGGAAACATTTTAGACACACGTGCCCCGGTTTTTAATTCTCCGAGACACACACATTCTGACATGGTCTTTAGAAGTATGACCACGTCAACCAGTTTGACTTGCATTCAGTAAATGAGATGATATTTACGCCAACGAAGGAAAAGGGCAACGTTTTTTATTAAAGCAAAAGATTGAGCAAGACAATAACTAAGTTTCAGGAATTTCTGTCATCAGGGTTTTCTGAAGTCAACTTGATTTGGACTGTTGGGGGAGCTGCAATCCGTGGTGGCAGTCTGAGAACGAAGCGGGGTCAGTCCTCACCTGTGTGGCTCAGAAACATGCTTCAAATACCTTGTCTCAGCTCAGCAAATGCTCTTTGGTTTAACAGTGAATGATCTCTACTGTTTGCTTGTGTTACTGAGCTAGAAGATGTAGCTCTGCAATAGGGAAGCTGGCAGATACTGAGAAAATAATTGGATTTTAATTTTTCAGAGTGTTTTCCCAATCATTTTCACTTCTGTTGGTAACCATGCATTGCCAGGCCTTATGTAGTCTTGTGTTGCAGCCCGCTGTGAAGGCGGCCAGAAACTCATAGGTAATTACTCTTGCCGTGGGGGAAATGCTTGAACTTAATTGGGCAGTGCACCACCCAACTCAGCTGAGACGGCAGGGAGATTAAAGCAAACCAAGTGAGGCAAGAGGTGAGTGAAGTTCTCCCTCATGCTGATTAGGGAATCAAACTGTCATTGCTGCAACACCATTTGGTTTCTACCCTCTTCCTGGAGCAGTACGGCTTCTCCACTGACTTTGTTTGCAAGGTTTTTCACCATACCTGCTTCCTTACTTTTATCAGAGGACAGCAAGCTTGCTCCAGAAAGGCCTGCACTATTGCCATCAGTGCATGCCCCTGGGGTGCAGCTTTGCTGGGCAGTGGGCTCTGCTCCCTGTGCCGCAGAGGCCGGGTGGCCATGGGGGTGTCTGGCTGCCGAATGCAGCACCCCGCATACAGCACCAACGCTCAGAGATGTTCATTTGCACTCTCAGACGTGGAGCTGTTATGTTGGCAGTGACCCCGGGCAGATTCTTTTCCGGCAAAATTACACCCAGTATGATGAGTGGTTTTGGTTGCTGCTAGTGAAATCTCCGACTTCTTTATTTGTTATTTTTTCCCCCCTCAGAAGAATACTTCAGAGCATCACAGACAGTAGGTTAGCAGCTATTTCTCATTGATTCTGTTTGTCGTGGTTTAACCCCAGCTGTCAACTAAGAAGCAATCAGAACGTAGTAATCAAATTTATTGACCACCACACAACATAGAATTCAGCAGTCGAAAAAAGGTTATGACAGTCCCTATATACAGCAAGTACTCTAATACTGTTATTTCTTTTATAACTTCTGGATGAACTGACCTTCAAGAACTTGTTTAAAAGTAATGAATGATTCCTTTGGGTATCACACTGTGGCACAACTGGTCCAAATGATGGTTCCAAAAAGCTTTGTTATTTTTCTTTTTAGCGTATTTTAATGCAAATTGTTGTTGCAGAAAGCCTCAAAAGGTTCATTTGTGCATGTCTGTGAAGCAAAAGAATAACACTGCACGATGTTTTCTAAGAGACTGAACCAGAGGTTAAAGTTAGTTATAAGGAGATTAATTTGGTGGTTGGATTGAAGGTACTTTGACAGAAATCATGTTGTGAAAACTGGACAGGTGATATAGAAATTAAGGAGGGGACATGGAAGGTTTTATGGCTTTACTATTACTTTCAGGAACTGCTCAGCGTACAAGGCATATATTCCACTTATGCAAAACAAACCAGAGCTATTTGAATTTGAATATAGAGATGTCTGTTTATTACAAACAGAACTGACTAGGTCCTTTATGAGAGACAGTTCATGCTGAGCATTGAAAGTCTTCCCTACCATTATTTTTAATGAGGTATAGAGCAGTATAAGAAATATTTATATTCAGATACAGCAGATCTTAAGAACACTATCTGTGCTTTCTGATTGAAAGAGAATTGAATAACATTACAAATGTCTGTTTCTAAAAATAGTCATTGATCTTAGTGATATCTCTTGCAAACTACCTTCACCCTCCCTTACAAGGTCTTCAAACATTTTAACTGGTAAATGATATTATTTATTACTATTTTGTTGCAGGAATGGTTCAATAAAACAACCTGTGGAAACTCTCAGAGCTGGTCATCCACAGTAATTTTTATAATGGAAAGATTTCTCATTTGTCTAAATAATCTTCCCTTTCTATTTCATATGTTTTACCTCCCCCCAAAATAAGAGATGTACTAGTTGTGGCATTGTAGCAACGCCATATAATTGGTAACAGCTTGTACACATATTGACTTTGCAAATATTATTTAAACGACAGTCTGGCGCCAGCACAAATAGGGTGATGATGATGGCCAAATTTACCAAGTTCTAGGTAGGGCTTCACCTTTTTTTCCTTTCTGCATTACAGCCTAAGCAGATTCTTCTCCTTTGGCAGCATGAATTTGGAGGTAGGGTCATGGGATATTAAGATTATAAATGGTTTATAAAGAGATAACCAATGATTAATAAAAGTTGATAGCAAGCTATGGGTTTCAGCAGCATGTTTTACGTGCATCAGTGCAAAATGCTCCAGGTCTGTGGTGGCCAGCCTTTTGGCCAGGAAAGTATCAATATTTTTGAGTGGCAGAAAACAGCCATGTGCCCCTCTGCGGTCCCGTCTGTGGCAGGAGCAGGGCCCCCGCGCAGGGAGGCTCGCTGGCCCCAGCGGCGCAGGGCTGCCATCCTTTCCTGGGGCTCGGGGCTGCTGCACAGTCTGGCCTGGGAGCCCTGTGCTGATCCAGCAGGACAGAGGCTACCTGGGAGAGCTGGTCTTGCAGTATGGCTCGCTTCTGTGCTGGCTGCTCTGGGGAGGGTGGCTGGGGAGGCGGCTGCCACCCAGCAACGTGGGCATTTTGCTCCTGATCCCTGTCTGTCCTGGGGGATCTCCAGGAGTGAGCAGGATGGGTGCCAGACCCACAGAATTGCCTGTCAACAGCAGCCCGGGCAAGGACACCGTCCTTTCACAGGTCCTTTGGGATTTCCAGTGGAATCTATTGCTGCTGGTTATCCCCTAAGAAAACATATTAATTAGACTCACTTTTAAATACACGTAAGAATAGAAACTTAAATATGACCCTTTGCTGCTTTAGCATTGTCTTCCTATTTCCACAATATATAATACATTAATCAGATTATGATTAATAAAATCACCTGTCAAAATGAATGAAGAGAATATACTTTTTGCATATTACACTTGGTTTTTTAGTTATCTTTTCTTCATTGATTACATGGCTCAGTTAATTATAGTGTGCCTTCTAGTCCTTACTGTTAACTATACTAATACCCTACTGTTCTTTTCCATAAAGAGGCTTCTTAGAGTGGGTAGTCAAAATAGTCTTAAGTGATATTTTCATATATAAGCAGGAGCAGCAACAAAAAGCTTTTCAGAGTAGCCCCTGAAACAATGCCATGAATAATCCAATGAAAACTGTAGCATAAAACAAAGTGGTATCTGTACTACCTTGTGAATTATTGATTTGATTGTAGAAAGAACTACTTTGCTATAAATCAGAATGAAAATGTCAGTGCTGTAAAATTTAATTTTGAAATAAACATCTGGGTTTTAGCTGTGCCTTTGCACAGAGACTCCAGCTAGCAGAGTTCACTTTTGCGGCAGCATCGAGCTCGGTCCTGGGGATGTGAATTACAGCACAGGATCCTTATCAAAGAGCTGGATTCTGCACAGAGTGTCTAGACATGAGACCCATTAGCTGTATTTCAAAGAAAGAGAAAACATTAAGTCGCAATATCTAGCAGCTTATGGGTGATAATATTTTTATATGTGTCTGAAATGTAACTTTCGTATAGAAAAAGTCCCCATTCTGACACATCCAGAAATATATTAGAGAATATGCCTAAATTTAAGCACTTGCATAGCTCCACTTAAGCACGTACAACTAAGCACTTATTTACATTCTCTTCTGAACTAGTATCTCCATTACTATTCTATCTCATTGTTTTTCTGCCCTTTTTTATGCCATCTATGGTTTCTCAAAATCTTTACCTGTTTTCTTGCCTCTTGATGGTATTTATATCCAAACATGCAGCAGACTACAAAACTACCTCTGTGGTTATTACCCATATAAACAAACCTGGTTATTTCAGATTTAACTGCAGACTAGTTTGGAACAACTGTGGCATAGGTGTCAGCATACAGATGGGCTTGCATGCTTAAATTTGCAAAACTAGAAGCTGCAGGACAAAATATGAATCCAAATAGCCACAATACAGCAAAGTATTAAAGCATGTGTTTAAATATAAGAACAAATTTGATGCTTTGCTGAACAGGAATCAAAAAAAGCTGTACTAGATACTTGCTAGACCAATTCCTTTTACAGTGACTGTCTGGCTAAGCAACATAAAGACAGTCTGATCCTTGTATTATCTTCTTGCTGACCTAGTAGTGCCACCTTCTTTTACACATTAAGTAAGCTCCTCTTACTTAATGTTTGTTCACCATGTTTGGCTGAACAGCCCGCTCCTTTCCATTCTCTGTTGAAAGTGTTGGGGATTTCTCTCCCAAGAAAAACTTCCAGACCTAGTCAAAAACAAGGTACAATCCCTGTATCATTACAATTTACAGGATGCTCTACTGCTGAAAATTATTTTGTGCTTTAATCATCTTAACTAAACTTAATTTCTAATGAATTACATCATAAAACTCAAGGAATTATTTTCCTTAATTATCCGCATCTGTTTCCCAGATGGTGATCATTACTAGCTCTTGCACAGCTTTTCAACCAAATCAGTCCATAAACTTTTTTACGGTGAAAACTCAAGTGTTTTTTAAATCCTTAGTGTAACATCATCCCAGTAAAAATGTTACAGAAAGCACTTTATAAATGTTTGTTCTGCAGTCCCACAACTTGATATTGTATTATATGTACCGTAGTTTTTGCTTTAGTTTTATCATCTGCTCCTTTTCTGTTTCAAAGCTGCTTGTTAATTGTAATTGAAACAGTTTGTTCATAGCTCAAAACCACTTTTGAAACCAAATTCTACTCTCCATACACAAACAGTCTCATTCATTACATGGATAGATCATGTTTTCAGCAAAGTACCAGCTTAAAGCAACTACACTGTTGAAATTACTGGAGTTGCCCTTGAAAAACAGGTCCTAAATCTTTTTTGGCACTTTAGAACATTCTATACAAAACTGTGAACTGAGCCCATGGAATTTTTTTAATATCTGAACAGGTCACTATGCCATATCAAGGACAAATGTGCAAGATGGTGAAGAGGTCTTCTATTCTATTAGCGTATTCTTAGAGGTGGCAATGTCTTGAAATGTAATGATTGCTTCATTTCCTCCCCAGTGGATTAATTTAATCTTTTTCTTGATTATTGTGGATATTAAAACTAAAATAAACAGCAGTGAATTCCAGTGTGCCCACAGTCAGACAGACCAATACTGCAAATCCTGGATTGTGCTAGTTCTCAAATGTAACATTTTAATGAGTGATGACTATCTAATTCCCTTGGGGAAAAACTGAGTCCTTATGATGTTGGGTGAACTAATTCTGTTTTTTTACCTGCTTATGAACCTAGATGGATGATGAAATTAATGAAGTGCAGAGCTTCTTTCTTCTAAGCCTCAACAATAATTTGTCCAAACAATTGCTTTG
Organism: Ciconia boyciana; assembly: GCF_034638445.1. Lineage (NCBI taxonomy): Eukaryota > Metazoa > Chordata > Aves > Ciconiiformes > Ciconiidae > Ciconia > Ciconia boyciana. The sequence goes on along the minus strand of NC_132934.1, from coordinate 37,879,945 downwards.
CTTTGAGCTGTGACAGAGAGGTGATGTCAGTATCTGTTGATCCTGTTGCGCACAGGTAATGAAAGTCTTCACCCAGACTTCACACTTAATTATCATGCTCAACCATTGGAGTCCTTTCTGACTCACAGGGTTTTATTCCACAGGGTGGTCTTCTCAGTAGACAGCAGGAATATTTTTAGGCACCTGAACGGTGCCAGTCATCCCATCTGTACACATTCCTGGGGGAAAGCACAACGGTCCTGCAGGCTGATGAAAAAGCCACCATCAGAAAAATGGGTGAGGTCTTCCCTCTCCTCGTTGACCCACTCCAAGCAGTGGGAACTGCAGAGGCACGGATGCAGCCGTGTCTGGAGGAGGAAGCTGGACCAGCAGGTCCTGGTGACTCCTGGACCCAGCTGCGCACCCCCTCCCACGGTGTGTACCACAGATGGGCCTCCTGCTCTGACCCTGCACAGATTTATCACTGCCTGACACCCCTCCCAGGGTAGCACTGAAAAAAAGATTCCTTTGCTCACATGCCACACATACCACACCAAACCCGGAGAAAGGAGGTTGGTGGAGTAGGTAGGATGTCATCCCAAAAAGGTCTTATTCCCCCCAGTGTTCCTTTCTGATAGTCATTTTTATGTGTTGCTTTATAATACTGGAATGATGTGAGATGACGATGGGAAAGAGCAATGTTTGTACGTCATGTTAATAAAAATGTTCTGAGACAAAGCAGCTCTGGCTTGTTTCTGAAGTTTCTCATATATCTTATGTATATTATTTATTCGTATATAGCCTACGCTGAGGAATTTTCTAGGTTTCTTTCTTGGAATGTGATGCAAGAATAATAAGATCATGAAAGTGCCATTTATTTTTTTATTACCTCCTCGTAATGTAACTGGGAAGAATAGTCAAAAAGTGCTTCACACCTTCTACCTTAGGAATAACACTGTTGGGCAGGGGAGGGGAGGGAAGCAGCGGGATCTGCCGCTCTGCGTTAGTGTTGTAGGAATCATGACTTTGCAAGCAATACTGATTTATAAGGAATTTTCCTTAATTTCATTATTGCCATTGGTCATGATCAAAGCAAATGCTTCAGATGAGCACAACTATCAGCTGAAGCTTTCAGGGCTGTATTTTATGCAGTCTGAATATGATTTAAAAAGAAGTAAGTGGAACATTTCTAAAATGAGAGAGAGAAGAAATCTTCACTGAAAAGCAAAGGATCACACACATTTACTCACTGAAAAAAAGATAAAATTACAGAAACTTCTATCTGCTATTCTATTGCTAAAGATGATACTACCTTTGCTAGTCCCATCTTCCCAGGCATTTGTAGTGCCTTAGAATACGGCAGTGAAAAAGGGTAGATGGAGCTGGATAAACTAAATGGAAGACCAGAAGCTCATAAAAGAACAGAATGTTCTCCAGACACAGTGGTGAAATTTCTCTGCTTATGCCTGTGACAGACAGCAGGCTCCAGAATTTTTAAAAATACCTGGGAGAAACCTTAACTGGCTTCACTTAGTACAGTGACCTAATCAGTTGTTTGTCAAATGCGTGTTTTCATTTCAAGTTAACATTAAACTTTAACTTGAAAGTATGGTTGAAGCATATAGAAACTTCTGGTGAAATAGCGCAGCAGCCAGAGCATCTTTGTGCAAATGGGAGCAAAACCTCAGTCCAGGAGGCTTGGGTCAGTCTGCGATAGCTTCAGAAAAAGCCTCACCATGCAAAGACTGTAATTTTTCTAAACACTCTTGACTATGAATGAACTGATATTTACAAATCTTTGCTTTAAAAATCTCAGTGAAATTTCTGTAAATGCTCAGCATTGGTCCAATCTTATTCCTGCAGTTGCTGAGTTCTCCCACTGAACGAAAGCCCCACCAAGCAGCTTTGGACAGCCCAACCCCAGAAAGACAATATTGTCTTCTTTATAAGGTCCTGCACTATCTGACAGCTTTCATGACAAAAAGTTTATGACACCCTAAATCTGGGATTCTCCTTTGAAACAGGAAGTACAGGCTGGTGGGTTAAGCTTTTCCAACAGTTATCTGCTTTAGCTTTGTTCCCCATCCCTGATTTCCAGCATGGACTTTGGCGAATCACCAGCACCGTGCATTGCGTGCGCACCATGCAATTTGGCGGATCACCAGCACCGCGCATTGCGTGCACACCATGCAACTGGGGTCGTGCTCACCTGAGCCGGCAAGTCCCCTGCACTCATGCGGTGCTGCGTCTAACCTGTGCTTCTTGGCTGTCTCACTCATGTGAGCACCGAGCTACTGCTTCCACAGCTCTGGCATCCCAGTGTGGTGCTCCCAACTTGTCAGATCATCTTCCTCTGTTCCAACCGAGTAGATATGCCCTACCCTTTGGCTTGATGGGGACTTTTGTGCACTGCGTACAGAGCAGAGAGTCTCCAGGCTCATGTAGGGTGATGTTTGAATGGTAGATACAGTAACAGAGCGCTGTTCTTAAAGAACCTGGCCTGCACAATTGTTTAAAGGAAAGTAACATATTTTGGTAAGGTCAAATGTCATTTAAACAGAATTTAATAAGCTGTTTGTGGATACACTGAATTTGTCAAAAGTACTTGCTAGCTCTGACTAGAATTGTAATGGCTGGAATATTCACAGGGGAAGATCAGATCATTAAATAAACTCTTGTGCTTGTAACCATCACTTGTCAGAAGAAGATATTAATGAGTATCTGTGTCATGGAATAAATTATTACAAAAAATGAAATAAACAATATTAATTTTCACTAACAATTCAGTAAGTCATTAGATTGTACTTTTGTTGCCTTGCTGGTAGGTGCATAGAGTATTATTCAGGAATAGTAAAGCAAATGAATAGTGGCTGTGCCTGTTTCTCATGCATGAGAAAGTTAGGGCAGAAAGAACATCCTTATTTGTTGCTGGAATAGCTTTTTTCCAAAATGTCGTATTACTCATTCAGTCTAAAAATATCAGACACATTAATTATATGGAGACTTAGAAGGGCTTCGCATTCTTTGGATTACTACCTAACATGATTTAAAAAAGAACACTTTACTGGTGTTCTGTGGGGTAAATATTTTGATTGGTAAGTCACATTTAGATTTCAAAATTGAATTGGTTACAATTCTTGTTTCACTTCCAAAAAATCCTGTAATGCTATCTGTATGCTGGCCAATAGCAAGGAGATCAATGGGTCAGAGGACTTCCCGGGATGTTGGTGGAGGACAATCTCAGGTGTCAGGAATGAAACATGTTGTGATTAATTCTCAGACACCAAGTTTCCCTGCTGGGTACTGCCTGGTTTACCCCAGATGCAAGTGAACTACCACTGTGGGTAGTGTGGATGACTGGGGGATCTGCAGTGAAATAGAAATTGAACCAGAACTAAGATCTAAAAAAGATGTTATTGCTTTCAAGAAGAACAGGGGTATTGTACAAAAAGTAGCAATTATTTTCATAAAGCTGTGATCTGGGTCTGATCCAACATTTACTCCCCATGTGGGAGGGTCTAGGGCTTTACTACGGCAAGAGTTTTCATGGTTCAGATACACTACCCCCCCAAAACGGGGCCAGAGAGCATCCTGCCAGGTAGTTTTTACGAACATAAATCTATTTAAGATAACTTCACTCTCTAAAAGAGAAATTGTGCAATCCTTAAGTAAGGCAGAAATTAAAATCCTCAACAACATTGTTTTCTGCAGTCTTTGTACTTCAGTGCCCATTCTGCTTGGTCAAAAGATTTTTTTTCTGCTTTAGGCAAGAATGAGTTTGTGTTTACTGTGCATATACTGATATGCTTTTGAATGTCTGGGATCAAACACCACAAAGATAGCTTATCACCCTCTTCTCAGTGGATAAGAACAGGATAAGTAGTCATGTGGACAGAGCCTAAAATACCCTGAAAACTTTCTTTTCTGAAAATCAGGTATTGCTCAAGGGTCTTCTTACTGCACTCCACAGAAAGTCAGCAACCTATGAATTCTGGTTTTTCTGGCTGCACATAACCCTGATATACTCACTTCTCTTTATTTGTCAAACATATTGTCAAGAATTTCTGTGTCAACATTTATTAATAAAATTGGCTCATGTGGAAAGCAGCTAGTCCAGTTTCCCTCCTCTTTAGGCATCTGAACCACCCAAGCTGCTATTAAAGAGGACTTAAGGTACTTCTCATTATTTGATTTTGTTAAATAAGTAAGTGAACGTGCACATTAAAAACCCCATAAGAGCCTTGTTTTTCTTTTCTGCACTACGAGCTACACAGGCATTATCTTATCCTCTGTTTTTAAAGAAAAGATATGTCTTTGAGGTAGTAATTTTCTTTGCTATTCTGTTATTGGTTTGAGTATTACTCTGTGATACTCAGGTTTTTATAAAATTTTCCAAGAGCATTCTCTACCTCATCTGTGCTAGTTATCAGCTCTCCCTTATCCCTATGGGCTCACCATCCTTTAAGATTTTTTCCTATGTTTTATGCCTAAGCTCTGACTTGCCCTCTTTACATTGGCACAGTTTCATGGGAGATCCCATTTTCTTCAACTTCCAGTATTTTCTCACAAAGTTTGGGAATTTACGTATTTTGATGCTTAATTGCAAAACTGAAGGAACCCTATTCTGTTTCATTTTATGTTTCATTTACCCAGATGGAAAGCTTTAGTAATAATACTTTGCATTATTGCCTTACTTTCTCTTGGGTCCTTACCGTTTTCTCCTGGCTGTTTTTAAAAGTCTGTGAATACCTTAAGCCGCCTAAGAAGTTACTATATGTAGGTTAATTCCCAGCTGAATAATGCCAGATATAGTGATGATTAATCAGATCACTTCACTCTCTTGAGGTTGCAGCGGAGTGATTTTCTAAGATGCTGGAGAAATGGGGGGTATTGAACCTGGAATATGAGTCAGGTAGTTGTAGCCTGGCAAACACAGTCTCTTATGTTCAAAATCCTTCATTCTCCGATCACCATTCAGATCCTGTCCTAACAATCTGCCAGCTATCAAAGTCCACCTTTATGGCCTCATTGAAATTCTCTTCCTTTTCCCTTTCTTTTTCCAAAATTTACTATGACCCCCCCCCAAAAATATTAAGAGGGTTGTCCTTGTGTGTGGGTGCATATAGAGGTTATTGTTAGTGTTCCCTTCAGGGTACCTTTGATACAAACACACCTGCTAGCAATATCTAACAGCTTATCTTTTACAAGAAAGGGCAAATGACAAAATAATTAAAGTTTTGCCCCTCTCCTACTGACAGTCCTCAGGATCAATATAAGGGCTGTGCATGTGTCATCTTCAGGTATTTTCCATCACTGGCCTGCAAATCAGTTTATTGTAATGGGATACTGCTGTATTTATCTTTGCTATTATTTATTACTGTTATTATTTTTAAATTCTCTTTCATTCTGACAGGGTCCCTTAGTCCTTTAATGTTTATAGAAATAAATGTATGTTGGCTGACTCACTGCATTGGAGTTTACCAGGCTTTCTGCTTTCTGGGTAGACTTCTCTCCTGTTAGCCGGCTAGAATGGTTATACGTTGGTGAATACCGGCACCTGTAAGTGTGCTGGTATTCAATTCCTTGAATAAAATGGCCTTTATCCCTTTAAAAGATGAGAGATAATCAACATGCAAGGCAGGTTTTCATCTGTTGCAAATACTGATATTACTCTTTGGTCCCCATTTATTGAGTGGAAAGGAATGTTTCACCCTTCCTTACTGTGTAAGGAAGTTTTTCTTGCAGTGCCAGCCTGGGTTAACTTGAGGGAACCTGTCTGAATATTCATCAGAGATTCATTTCTCGAGACCCTTGCTTAGAGCTGTAACTCAAGTCACCTGAATTATTAACCCAACAGCACAAGGTAATTAGAGATCTTTCAAAAATGACATGTTTATGTATCCTTAATTAATGTAATGTTGCTCAAGACAGGGAAACAAAGGAATGAATTATAAGGAGCAATAAAAAAATAGAAAAGTGTAATCATTACTTTTCAATCTTTTTGAGTTATGTGCACCTCTCAAGCATGTTCAGCTTCAGGGTGAGGAGAGAAATGCACACCATTCTGTGCCCTTCCCTTCAGACATCACGGTTTACACAAATTTGACTCTTTTGGAGCTGGCTTTGGAATTTCTGAAGTACTCTGTGAAACTCAGCAAAATCCCAGACTTGACTGTTATTACTGAGACAATGTGACACTGAAACATTCTTCTTTGTGTGAAGGTTCATTATCCAAATGTAAATGTGGCCATGAGAATTTTGGTGTTCAGCGGTAAAGTCCTAGGTAAAGAGTTAACGCTAAAGAGACTTGCTATCAGAAGGATGCTACAGCATTTAACTTCACATTATCTAGCCTCCAAATGATGCAGGAAAAAATACACATGTGAGTTAGCTGCTGGAGAGAGACTTAAAGCAGGTCATATTACTGGAGGTTAAGAGGTAGCTTATAAAATGTACTTGTTTACAACATCCCTGAGAATTGCCTGAAATGCTAGGGGTCATGGATAGACCTAGATCAGCTCTATTTGACAGACTAGCCTGGCCTGGATCTTTCTTTGTTTATTGCTTACATCATTGTCAGGCAAGGTCTCCAAAGAGATCAGGCTGTAGCGTATGCTTGGTATGCAGATGGTTGGTTTAGCAGCCACACAGCAGGAAGCCTAGCTTCCCGTTGATGCATGTGTTGCATTCGGATTCTCTGATGTGTTTAGCAAATGAGTCCCAAAGAGTATTCCCCTGCAATTGGTCAGTCATAGCATCTCCCTTCTAGGTGGATTGTTTCTCATAGGGTCTCAGCTATTTATCATGCAGACTGCTTTAAATGCCTAGCTACGTATTTACAGGAAATGAAGAGGAGGGTAGTATCTTTGAGGTCTCTATTCCCCTGCCAAACTTGCCATAATTGGCCCATGGGTTAATGTGGGAGATAAACAGGTAGAGAGATACATACAGCATAATCCTCCACTCCTCATTTCCTTAGCAATCAGTGCTAAAGAGAGCAGCTGCACCAAGGAACACGCCATCTCATCTAGCCAAGACAAATCGTATTTATTAGTTTTCTCAGAAGTGGAATCTGAGACATCTTTTCTTCTTTTTCCCCTCAAACTCCTGTCTAAGAGCAACCCTGGCTGCCAACTCTGCAGGGATTCTGAGTGATCAGTGCTTCCTGGGCTGGTTGCATGTCCAGCAACGCCTGTTTGCCAGGTCCCATGGAGGGGACCTCCTCGGCACATTGACCTATGAGCCCATTTGAGGTGTGTGTCCACGCTGGATTGGGAGCTGGCGTAGAGTGAGGCATCCTCTCCTGGATCCTCCAAAAAGAATTGAGATCTCCTGTGCGAAAGTAGCTCTAAGACCTGAACCCACACACAAGGCACTTTGAAATAATATGGGGCCTTGTGTTTATGCTCGCTTTAGGTCTGAGCCACCAGAATATCCTAAGCAAAGTAACAGAAGTAGACTTCTCCAGGTTTCAGAGGCCTCTAGAGCTTCACAGCATGCATAGTTATTACCCTGAGATCTGTGGGTGCTTTTTAGTTTTAGTTGTAATTCATTGCATATTATTTATGCACATAAACATTATTGATATGCATATGCATTATTTATATGCATATTTATAGGTAGCATATGCATATTGCATATTAATTATTTATATGTATCTTGTATTCACTGTTATGAGATATTCATACTGTGGTTACTACAGAGTTTGATGGAAATCCAGAATAGCACTGTCTGTATCATTTTTAATTGGGCATCTGAAAGAAGAGTCTTCAGACTCTAATTAAGAAAATGCATTGCAGAACTCCATCATTCTAACATGTCCAGCGCAATGCACAACCCTCTTTCTGAAGGATTTTCTTTGTCAAACCCTAAATCCTTCCATCTAGCACAGTTATAATGACTTTAGTGGACAAATAGAAGTAAAAGGCTCTTGACCAATGATGTTTCATTTACGGTGAAAGATTTTCTTGTGGAGAAGAGTTCTCCTGGAGTTAGGACTGGCAGGCCATATAAAGAGCTTCACTTAGAGGTGGAGAAAGCAGGGGCATTCAGGAGAGAGTTTTCATTTCCATTTTGGGGGGGAGAGAGAGAGAGAGAGCAAATAGGACTGCATTTGTGGAGAAAGGAACAGCCGAGATCAGCTGGGAATGTCTAGTGCCCGTGCAGATGGAAACAGAAATTGGGAGATAATTTAGCTGGTAAAGAACTGTCCTGCTGCCCAGAAGTTAGGATTTTTTCTTTTCTTCTTTGGGAGAAGCAACAGTTTCTTTCTCAGAAATTGCAAGAACAAGGACACAGGAGCGAAATACCTTGGAGTCTCAAAAATGCTGGTTCATGTGTCTCAGCCACAAGCTTTTCGTTTAAATTAATTGGCAGGTTTGGAGTATGGGCAGAGATTTTCCCTGAGGTTAGGCAAGTAGGTGTCATTGTATGTTTCTGTCTTGTAAAACTTATTCTGTAATTGGAGGTCTGGCTTGTTCCCCAGTATCATCTGAGAATATTTTGCTTGTCAAAACACCCACAAATGCATTTTAATAGGTCAAGAACCTCCCTCTCCCTATAACCTCATTCTCCTCTTATCTGCTCCCACTTGAGAGTTTGTGAAATGATCTTGCAAGAAAAAAATCTTTTATTTCAGTTTCACAGTTTTAAAGACTATCTCTAATGTGGCAACCATAATTACGTCCAAACATCAAATATCCTGCAATGTTTTAGGGGGTGAGGAGAAAAGAAAAATGAGTCAGAAAAGAAGTGATGTTTCATACAGCTCAAGTTAAGACAGTCATCTAATAGATCATGACCTCTACTCTAAGCTCTTAAATGTTAATCAAGGAAGTAATGTTTCCAAGTTTCTGGAGTCAGAAGGCTTTGGGAAATATCAGTGTTTATAGCGATTTCTGTTCACAAAAATTATTTCCTTAGAATATTTTGCTGACGCCCCTGACATGAACTTGAAACCATGTTCAAGTGTTCAAGGACCTAGCTCCAGAAAAAACAGGTGCTGGAAAGAACTGATTTATAAAAGAATTTTGCTGAAAATGTTAATGATGGGCTACATCAAATCAGTTAAAACCGGTTTAAAATTATTATTATGGTTACATGAAAATGATACATAACTAGTGTAATTGTTATAAACTTAAAACAGTTGTGTATTGTGATTTCCAGATTTTTTTTAAAGTGTTGGAGAAGAACCATCAGGTGTTCAGAATAAATCTCATCAAAACTTCAGATGACAAGTTGCAAGGAAGAAAAAGTTTTTCTGTATGGGTAGGCTGGGACCTGAGCACAGACAGCTGAGCACAGAGAGGAGTTCAATATCAAGGCAGAGACCTTCTGTCAAAATTTAATTATAATGAGGAAAAATATATAACACAGATACAGCAAGGAGTTGTACTGAATTTATCTTCCTACTCTGAGCGGACTAGAACTAACCTTTAGCCTAATTTTCCATACTTGAACCAGTGTGATCTTTTGTGATCATTTCTATATGTTGAGGTGAAAAGTTCACTGCTTTTACTGCCTGTCATCCATGATCATTTTTCTCAAGTCATCTTTTTTTCACATGTTTTGCACCAAAATTACACTAAAAATTCTAACTTACAGAGCAAGATTGTTATATATCCCCTAGCAGGATTTAGGAATAAGGTTTAATGCTTTATAAAGTGTATTAACATCACTAAAACCCCTCTAGCATTCTTTGTATACATTTCCTCTTTGATGTCTAGGTAAGGAGCAGTCTTTTATCCCTGTAAAGCACTCGGCGTACTGAAGCCGTGGGGTATGGCTGGAGTCTCCTGCAGAACTCGAAAGAGCCTGCAGCACAGGCTCTGATGCTGGCTGTAGGCATCACTCACTTTAATTCCCCCTTTGGTGTTCAAGTTTCATGGTTTGCTCCTTTTGTATTGAACTACGGGTTTCTGGAAATACATTCTTTCACATATAAATGCACAGATCCTGAACTGACTGTTCCTGCCTGTCCAAAGTTTAGGAATTAATACAAAGCCTTCTGCTGGCTTCCAAAACTTGAGTCAGTGGGATGGACATCATTTGATCATCTTCCTTACAGGAGGTTTGTTCTTTAATATTGCTATAAAACCCAAAAAGTTGGCACAGTGGAGCTGTCACCAAGGCTTTAACAAGCCTTCTTCTCTGGGGAGCGAGTGCCACTCCCTGCCATCAGAGGAGCATCTCCTATCTGCCTTGCCCAAGCCTGTCCCTTGCCTGCATCAGAGAAGAATCTACATTAGCTGTCCTACCCAGGAAATGTTACCAACTTCTCAAACCTGTTGCTGAGCCTCTGTACTACGACCAGGCATGCTGCCACAAGGTTGGTGCCATAAGGTTGATATATCTCACCACCCTTTAGGCACTGGTTTTCCACGACATGGAGGATACTGATGGCCACCAAGTGATGGACCAGTGTGTCTGACTCTGTTCCCAATGGACAGCCCTGACCACCATTTATGGCCACCTTCCCGTCAACAAATGGGCATTTTGGGCCCAGGTAGCACTACGCATCTGGATGAACAACAGAGGGGTCAGTACTTGTGGATGTAAAGGTTCTGAAGTGTTCTCCTGGGAAGTATTCCTGCTATGCTACAGCAGCATTGCCCCTCCTGTAGCCTGTGCCAGGGGAGAGGAGGTTAGCCATACCCTCTGGGGCCTCATCGCCTTGACACCACAGAAGACTTGCTGTGATGAAGTCCTCAGAGGCCACCAGCTGCAGCCACCGTGGGAGGGAGGTCTGCATTTGACAACACTTCTGGGACTGTACGGCTGGTTTTGCCTACTGTGGGTTGCTGATTGAGGGCGGATGGCTGCAGGCAAGACTGAACCACCTTCAGGGGTAGAGTTCATACTACATGATAGCAAAGAGTATGTGAAAGAGTATATACTCAGAGGCACATCATGGGGCACAGAGCATGTGAATGTGCAGAGCCCCTCCGGATCATTTTGGAGGCCTGCATTTGGTGGAAGAAGCCAAACTGCTCTTATCTTGACCATGTTGTTTATAGAGAACAGTTCCCAAAAGACCCCTGAATTTGTCATCTCTGACACAACTAATTGGTTTGCTATGAAAGGACTGAGGAGCAACAATTTGTCCTCACATCCAAAGTTTGCTCTCTGGTGCTGACACATCTTGTGGTATCACATCCTGATATGGATTCCATCTTTTTTCCCAGCTGATAAATCTCAGGTTGCAGCCATTACTCCCTCAGGATGTCTGAGCAGATCCAACATTTCTGGTATACTCTTCTAAATTATTGCAGAGATGGAAGATTGGGAAAACAAACTAAAATAATCATTGTGTCATTTCCTGGCAGGTGAGAATGCTGCTTTGCTAGACCAAAGGCCACTCATATTTGTTTGGCTAATAAATGCTTGTTTCACTATGCGAGACAAAACTTCCTCTTGCACGTCCTAAGATTAAGAAAGCGTGCCTCATTCAGTGCCAAGTCTCTCTGTCTTTTTTTTTTTAGCAAGCTACATGTTAACAAACATCAAACAAAGTTAAGATTAGTCCTCAAAGAGAAGTCAATTACAGAATCAACCCTTCTGCATGTAATTTAACTGCCAAAAATCCCTCCCATACTTCTCTTCTGAGGATACTGTAACATACACTAAGTTAATGATGGAAAACTGTGGACTTAATTAACAAGAGAAATTTTATTTTTGCCATTTCGCATTTAATAGGGGCTCTTATCAACAGGAGACACATAAGAAGCTCAGATGTATAATTTCAATCAGCTTTTATTTCTGTATTATGGACAATATATGCGAGAAAATCCTCTAGGATCCTACATCTGCTCTGATCTTTATGGTAGTGCCTTGCCAAAGAGACACTGGCAGCTCTGTGTTGTCTAGAACACATCCCAAGTGACTAAGAGCAGTTTGAAGATGATCAGTGTCATAGGATCAGATATTCGCACTGTGCAGGAAAAGGCCATTACACAACTTGGAAGAAGATGGTATTAGGTGGACCCCAGAGTCCTTTAGGAACTTCTTGCTCAAGTAACTGCCCTCACACTGCTGTGTCTCCTCTGCCACTCCATCTGTTTACTCAGCATGCAGCTCCTAAAACATCCTCCATCTTCACAAAGAGAAGTGAGCTCTGCTATGAATAGATGGGAGACAGGGTGACTTTATGTGTACAATTGGATCAGTCTGATCTGACTTCTTCCATCTCTGACGCCTATTTAGGATCATGCTTTCTGGAGAAAATAGTTATAGGACTCTGGACATAAATGCAACATAAGGAGCTTAAAACAAAGTGGATTAAAGAGAATGACAGATCGTAGGAGCAGCACAGCCATTCTGCTCCCAACTCAGGTGGGCCAAGACATGGCCTCAACGGTGGTTTGCAAGTCCTTCCTGAGTCCTCTTCAGCTATCCCAGACTGGGATGTGGTGATTTTGGAAAGGTGATCTGGCAGTATGGCAGCCCCTAGATCATGGGGAGACAGGGAGGGCAGTGGTATGATTGTACGAGTCAGCCATCCAGGGCAGCTTAACATACTCATGGTAACTATACCAAGATGCACTTCACTGGTGCGTTGCATCCCCAGCCCCCACACAGGCCACTGAAATTTTGGAAATGTGCTCCTGCACAGTGGTTGGCGAATGGCCTGGATCCAGCGCCTGGAATGGGATCTTCCTGTAGAGAGGATCCACGAGGAACCTCCTCTTTCTAGGCCATGTCCTCTATATCCCAATAAAGCATCTGTCTCTTTGGACACATCCTCACAGTGTCCTTTGGACAGGGTTGCTGTTGTTAACCCTGAAATCCACACAAACAACAGGAGGGCTGCTTTGCACCCCTCAGAGCAGTATTTTCACAGTGTGGCACGCAGTGTGCTCCTTATGGTTTGAGTGTGTGTGTGTGTGAGGGATGTTGGCATGAGAGGCTGTAGTGCTTGCTGGGATTGCCAAGGCGAGAGTTTATATACTTTGTTAACAGCAATAGTAAAGGTTTTAAAGGGCATCCTTCTCCTCCTAGTGCCCTTGCAGCCATTTGCTGTTCCCTGGCTAAGGAACATCCCTGACTGCCCTTGGAGCCCTGACGTCTCCCTCTTTTCTTGCAAGGAGAAGCCTGCGAGGCCATGGCCCACAGTGGGCCAGGATGTGCTCCCACATGTGTGGGGTGCCCAGGCAGGTGGCTGCCCCACAGTGCCTCGTGCTTGCCAGGCCGCCCGCCGGCCCCGGCTGGCTGAGCTTCTCCATGTGAGGAGCAGCCTGCTTCGTGCTGCCGCCACTCGAGTGGCATGGGTTCCTCCTGTCACCATGGCTCCAGCCTGGCTTTCCCACCATTCATCTCTGCCTCACAGCGGTCTCCACACCGCTGTGCCTTGCTGCCTGCCTGCAGCAACGTCTCCAAACCTGCTGACCCTCCCCACCCTCCTTAATTCAACATCTGCCACATGAATATCAGTTATTTGCAGCACATATGCGCTTTCCTGAGGAACAAACAAATACATTTGCTGTTCAGGCAGAGATAGGGAAATGGGTTTATCTCCAAAACAATCTGTCTAGGGGCTCCTCAGCCATGCCTGGAGGAGAGGCATGGGGCAGAGGTGAGGCAGGAGGGGCAGAAGACCCGTGAAGGGCAGGAGGATGTGTGGGGGCTGCTGGCAGGGGCAGGGAGAACAAAAGGGGCTGATGAAGAGGCAGGGAAGTGGAGAGAGGCCGGGGGAGAAAGAGGTGTCCTTCAAGGGCCACATGTGGGGTTGCTGCGGGCAAGCTGTCCCTGGCTGGCCCTGGTCCATCCGGCTGCAGGGGCGATGGGGACCATGAGCCAAGCTGCCAGTGAGGCCCCTCTGTGGGCTGGGCTGGACTGAAAGTGTCTGGTCACAGCGAGATGGTGGTGGGTGCTTCACTTCAGTAAGCCATATGGCTCTGTGAATGCTGCTTTCTGGGGTGGCAAGAGAGACCCCAGCTGGAGCAATGTCCCCCCATGTCTGGCATGCAGACACCAGTGCCTCCTTCTTTCCCTGCCTGGTATTGCCCTCTTGGAGCTGCCACTCTCCACGGCCATGAGAGCGTTTCTTCATGGGGTGGGGTGGTAACTGGGGTTTTGTGCTCCAAAGCATAGCCTGTTGCTGTTTTACTCAGCAGTATGGAAGTATTCATGGACACACCACACAAATTTAGAGGAAATGTCCATACAAGATGTAGCGCGCTGTTTAGAGATGGTAAAGGTGTGTAGTGCTTGCCCTGGGGGAGGTCAAAGATGCTCTGGCTGGCTTCCAGACATTGATTTGGGTATTACCTACCTCCCAGAAAGCTCTTTTGTAGTATAAACTGTGCAAAGTCTGGCCTGAGACCTCTAGATCATGGGGAAGTGTATAAAGCACTCTTAGCTACCAGCAGATGATGGGCATGGGACATGGGATGAGAGGCCAGCAGCCTGACTGGCATGGGACAGCCGGGGAGCTGCCGAGTTGAGCCGGGACCCTGCTCCTCAGGGGAGTGAGCGTGCCAAGCGTTTCACTTCGCTTCTGCAGAAAGCTGGCTGCAGCCCTGAACTCCCTAGCAAGGTGAGTTGTCTGTTTTCAGATGGTATTCCCTGGGGAGTCATCTTCCCAAGCTGAAGGGAGTAGAGCTGGCAAATCAAGGAGAGAGGTTGAGGCAGACTTTCCAGGGACCTGTCCTGCTCTTTCCTAAGCACGTTGCTGGGGCAAACGCCGCTGTCTCAGAGCTGCGCAGGGTAACTGCTCCGACTTGAAAATCGATTCCTGGACCTTGATGGAGCCCCATTAAGCAATATGGGAGACCAGGGAATAGAGACATGGTGGTTGTGTTTTCATTTTGGGACCAACTAATGAATAATGTCACTACTGTTCTTGTGCGGCTGCTGTTTCCCCTAATGGCATACTGATTTAATAATGTTAATGGCCTTCTACCTAAAATAGGATTTACTGGGATTAAAGTCAGTTTCTGCTCAGGATGTATAGGCTATGTTTTGGCCGCTATACAGGAATATATTGTGGTTGCCCTCAACTATGTTCTTAAAACGGGTGTTCAAACTTTGCCTCTACAGATGAATTGCATCCTCTCAGAATAATATAGGAAAGGGTACAGTTAAAGCAACGTGTTTCGAAAGTTATTGGCTTAAAAATGGAAGATCACAGTTCCTTCAAAGCATTTTACAATTTTGGCTGTACTTATGAAACATCCAAGCAGTGCAAAAGGAGCAAAAGAGATATTCCTGTGCCTCGATCATAGGCCAAGGAGACACCAGTTTATTTCCCTACTTTGTTTAACTTGCTGCTTGCAACAATTAGTCTGGTAATGCAAGGTTTCTCCACCAACTTGCAAAGGATGTTAATAATGTATTTCAATCACAAGATATGCACTCAAAATATGTTTATAAATTAGTTTCGCATCAAAGTGTCAAGCTTCCTGCAATTATGTACAGAAAGCTACTAAATCCAAATTCCCAGTAGTGCTGGGATTCATCTCAGTGGAAGTGACTTTGCTGGAGGACTCTACTGAGGCACAGCATAAAATTCAATACACAAAGTTCAAAACAATTTAAAATTCCATTTTGTGTGAACTGAAACTTCATATGTTAAAATACTTTACTCCCCTTCCCTCAATATGTATGTTTAGTACCTTCACAATTTTATGCTGGCTGAATTGATGTTCGCTGATGGAAAACATCACATTTGTTCAATTACACTCGGGGAACCATCTCTGTTTTTTGGAGTAAAGCAAATGGTTCAACATGACCCTTTTTGCTGTTTGCTTTCTGTTTTTCCCTAGAGCCCTCACTTGACACTGCTGTGAAGTGGATATCTAGTAGCATTTTGGTTGTCAGTGTCAGCTGGCAGGCTCCTACTCCTGTATTTTGCTGGCTTAACATTTCCCTCCGCAAAGCTACAACCAGCTATAGACTCTGTTTGTGGACAATGAGGTGTGCTGCACTTTCATTTTGCTGTACTAGCCTGTCTGTCCTGCAGGCCTGCCCGGCAGAAGGTCTCTGTAAGAGGCTCTAGCCAATTCTCGAACACAAATGCCCTCCGCCAGGTTTGGGACACTCAGGTGCTGTGTGCTGGAGCTCGAAGGGCTGAGGGGCTTTTGGGGGTGAGGTGACCAGTGCGTGAGGTGAATACTGGTTGGCCCAAGGACTTTGTGTTGATGATGGTCACTATTCTTACAGGTCCCTCCTAGGGAAGTTTTGGACGTGGACAGGAGAACTGATGCCATCATATGTACAAGGGATAACTCACAGTGGGTCTGAAACTTCCATATGGAGGAGTGCATTTTAGGAACTTTTCTGAAGCTACTGTGGTGAATGAGTCCATTCCTGTTACCAAACGAATAGCCACTGTTTTATGGAAACTTGCAAACTAAAGCTGCTACAACTGTAGCAACAAATTCATCTTGAGCTGGAGAAAGCTGCAATGACTGCAACTGTAGGATAAGAACTGTAGGGAAATATTTTATGGTGACTCTACTGGCAATTAAATAATTGCTGTACTTCAGCACACTGTAAAGGCAAGTAGTAAACAATGTAAAGATTTCTTAGTCTTACATTTATAAGTTTTCAGTTCAACTGTAATATGCTATGTAATTTTTTCAACAAAAATGGTTAAGTAAATCATTGGTTATTGCAAAGGAATGAAAAAACTCAGCTTTGTTGTGTATAGTCCTTCACGTAGCTGTGAACTGTTAAATTATACAGACGAGACTGCTTAGTATAACCCTCACAATGTAGAAGCTTTTGTCAGACAGCATTTCTATGTTAAAAGTTATGATTATAGCTCCTTTAGTTGAAAACCCTAGAATTACAGGTCCAGATTATACAAATTTTACTTAAGAAATTTACCACAGAAATGTGTAGGCATTGGGAAGAGTGTATTTTTGAATGGGAAGTCTAATGGAGAAAAAAAATGAAGAAATCCATTTTTTCTAAGATATTTTTAGATGGGATTAGTCCACAGCAGATGCTATCAGAATAACTCAGTACAGAGAGTTGTCAGAGAGGTCCTGGAGGACTGTTAAAGGTGGCTCACATGTCTGAATTCGGCAATTTCTTACTGGATTTATTGCTGTGTCCCTAAGGGTGGCCATTTCTGCTCTTCCTCTCCCTGTCGCATTCTCCCCCACCCCACACTGTCCCTCGGCACTGCCCCGCTGAGGAGATGATGTGCCCTGGTTGCCAATCTGGCCCTTCTTTGGCTTCCCCTTGTCTCCCTGTTTACCTGGTTGGCTGGAAGCCATTTTGCATTGCTCTGTCAGAAGAAGACACTTTGCACTTGTGTAGGTGTCTTCGTGCTAATCACCAGTGTTTTGAAATGAGTCGCTTCCAAATAAGATGCCTACAGAGTGATACTGTGCCAGTTGTGTAGACTAGACACCTGGTGGTGTCATCTCTCCACGCTCCTGCCTGATGCTCAGGATCCCACCCGAGAGAGACTGTTGGGCTTAGATGGGACTGTTTGGTAAGCACTGTCATGGGAAACTCATGGATCTGTGTTACAGGCATGAAAGAGAGAGAGAGAAGAGGGTGAGGTTCGGAAAGTGCAGGAATGCCTGGCCAGAGGTTGACTTTTACGGTGGCAATGCTGAGTTTTGTGATGAGAAGGGGGACAGATGTGTGATGTGCATCTGTGTGTTTTGTCCACACATGTATGATATCTCAAGAGTGCTGCTTCTTCTCTGAGCTCTTCCCTTGGCCCTTGTCTCTCTTGTCACCCAAATCTCCTGTTTGTCCTTCCCGAAGTCTGGAAATACTAGTGAATCTCTCTAGTGAGCATGTGCAAGCAAGAACAAAAAAAGGCAAATTCACAGTCCTGCCAAAGACAAAGAAAAACAAGTGCTTTAAGAAAAACATATATCCTCAATGCACACTTTCACTCAGGACTCTAGGGGAGAGTTCAAGCTAAGACCCTCTCAAGCATAGAAGGCTGCATGAAAAAAGAAGGATCTATATAGCTGATTCCCAAATCTTTGCTAAGATGCGTCGCACCTTACAAAACCCTTGTTTTGCTTTATTGACTAGAAAGGGATCCAAAGTCTTTCCTAACGATACTGAAATCAACCATGATATATAAGATTTCATATTTTTCATTCAAAGGAGTGTGAAATGGGTGTACATGGTCCATTGGAACCTGCATCTGTTGCTTGAAATACAGAAGAAGGGGTCAACTCTGGTTTAGGAAATCCAGTTCTTGCATCATACATCTTCCAAATGGATTGCTAAGACACTTAATGACTTAGGAGTTAACAGTAATAAAAATAGATTCAATACTCCAGACTTCAGCACAACCTTCTCCTAGGAATGGAAAAAGAGTGTCTATCACTGAATGTACAAAAATATTTTGAATAAGGCTGGAACATTACCAGTAGGTAGTTGAAATGCTTTTGAAAGCCCAAACAAGTTGGATACCAACACCAGTAGGAAATTATGCACTTTAATGATTTAATTGTAACTCACTGCACACTGGTTATCTATGTATCTCAAACTAACCAGCGCTTTACAAGCCTTTAGACATTGGGAAGTGTCTGTTGAAGTGGCTGAAATTTGAAAGTTGCAAGCAATGATATGGAAAGGCATTGTTCACTGTTAGGGCCATGCTAGATAAAAAATCTTCCCTGTGCTTGCATTTAGGACAGATTTTTAATGCTATGTGGTTTTCTGTAAAATTAACAAAAACTTATAAAAGTTGGTCCTTTCCGTTTCCCCACAACTTATCATCAGAGATATTCTTACTGTTGCTGTATTATTTTAATCTTTAATTATAAAGATAACAGCAACCTAAATCTGCTATAATGAGGAATGGAAAGGAAGTATTTTCGGCATGAAGATGTAGGGAAAGAAGGGAAGGTAGAGCTCCTTGCGCTTTTTTGAATGGAGCACATTGTGGCACCCTGAAGCATGCTAGTGTTAGGCAGGGCAGATGATGCCTCTGCATATTCACTATGGAGCTGTAACAACTTCATTTGCCATGTATAAGAGATTTTCTAAAACCTTTCTAAAGTCTGTAACTTACAGTCCCATACAGATGGGAGGTAGGTTTTGCCTGTGAAATGAAATGAAGATTTTTGGCTTTTAACATGGTTTGTGGTTTAATAAAGAAGTCTGATTCAGTATTAATATTTTCTGTGATACTACTAAAAAATAGATTTGTATCTCCATAGTCTGACATCTGACAATGTCTAGACAAACTTTTATGTTCTTACTAACTTTCTCTCATATAGTGACTGGAATTTGATGCTTATACTGGATTAATTTTAAGCTAATTGTAGCCTGTTGTAACTCAGCTGTATTTGCTTACTTGGTAGCTTCTTGTAAGATAAATACCATCAGTTTTTATTGCTTCTAATAAAACCTTTAATTTCCACTTTTTATGCCTCTGAGTGACTAGCTGTTTTCATCTGGGCCAAGGAAAGAAAGATGCCTGGGGGGATACTGAGGAAGTGTTGGAGTCTGTATAATTCTGGGGCCCTGCAGCAGGCGAGGGGAGGCCTCAAGCTGGCTCAGATATCTACCAGGGGTGCAGCATGACTGGGAGGAGATGGGACCATGGGACCAGCTCTTCCCTATCCACTGGTTAATGGGATGGTAACTGGTGCGGTGCAGCTCGTAGGCCTGTTACTAAAGGAATGGGGGAAAGGATGAGGAGGGGCAGGTGAATAGTCCCTGTCGCTTCCTTTGAGCACCCATTTCAAATGTTCTGCTTGTCTTCCGTGTGCCAAAAGCCATCTGGGAGTTTGCTGGGCAAGGGAGATGACAGGAGCAAAACAGTTTGGTTTTTTTTCCACTTGAACGCAGCGTGCGCTGCAGGAGCTGACATCACGACATGTTTCTGCAAGTTGTGGCAGCCCTGGAGGAATGTATGTGCTGGTGTACTTCTTGCCTTCATGGCCAAAACCCAAATTCAGTGCAGGCAAGGCAATCTGGGGTAACTCCAGCAGCCAAGACCATCACAGGTCCTTGCAGTGGGTGCTTTCTTCCTGGCTGTTCCCAGGAAACCAATGTCAGAGGGATTATCACTTCAGCTGCACAACCACAGTCCAAGTTCTGAGTCTTGACAAACTTAACTAATCCATAGGGCTTCCCAGTGGCTTCTGGCTGGTATTCATCTGCCCTAACTTAGGCACTCGGAAACGGCCCCCTTAAACTGGTCCTCTGCATTTCTTTGCTGTGTGCCCTGGGATAAACAGTGATTCGTCCACATGTTCACAGGGACCTGTCCCAGTTCCTCATCCCTCTGACATGACTCCTTTCAGTCTTATCTGGGCCTAGGTAACCTATTATACCTGCAAAGTGATATTACACACAGTCCATGACAGTGTAGGTCAGCAAAAGCTGCTCTTCATGCAGACCAGGTGATATTCCCTCCACAGAAAAACCAGGGAGTTGATGAATTCTCGGAGAGGACACAGGCAGCCTAGACTGTATCAGTGTAGTGCAATCCTGGAAAGTACTCAGGGGATATTTATTCACCATCTCAGATTGCAGTTCAGCATTACAACTCTTGCTGCATGATTGAGGTTGGGCATAGGAGTAGCTGAGGTGAAGGACATGGGCCCTGTCTAGCTTCACTTCACTGCGTGAAACTCTTTTCAGAATAAAACATGACTGGTTTATTGTCTGTGTCTGCACTTGCCTTCTTACAGCTGCTGCTGTAAAATTGCAAGCAGCAAAGTGAGCCTCTTTCCTTGGATGGTGGCAGCCTGCTTGGTTTTGTGACCCTGGATATCTTTTTAGGGTTTTTTTCCATTCAGAGAGTTTTACTCTCAGGACCCCACCTCTCCCCCAGTGGTCTCCATTCTCATTTTCCTCCTGTCCTTTGTATTGTCCATGGACAGAGGGATTTCCCACATGTCCCACAGAGTGTCTGTTTTTTGTTGCATACCTATGTCTTGGCTGAGGATGTGACTGACCTCTTTGTGGCAGCCAAAGGACACCCTGCTGCTCTTGGTCATGCCCTGAGGGCACTAGCCACAACCCTGTCTAGTTAGTAGTCCTCCATAGGGAGGTCTCCATTTGCTCTGAAGTAGTACAGTAAGTAGAGTCTTAATCACACAAGCAAAACTTGCATGAAAGATGCTTACCATAGAGTCTGAGTAGGCCCATTACTCCTAGATGTAGCTGGGAATGCAGGAGGCACTATCTGAGAAAGATGATCTCTGAGAAGGCATTTGGCTAATTGACAGTGCAATGCTGTTACTGGGTTTAATTAAATTAAACTGTTTGGTGCTGAGGCGGTTGAGCCGGGTAATTGGAAAACAAGTGAAGAGATGGTCAATTGTGGTGAACACTGAAAGAAAAGAGTGTATGTAGCCCAAAATCGTGTATGAGAAATGATAGTAACATTCAGGGAAGGAAGCTGGCATGGAGACTCACAGACTAGCTGAGGGAGGTCGAGTCAGAAAGTGGGGAGGACGCTTAGTACCTGGTTTGGTATGAACTGCATTGGACTAATTATCTCCCTTCAAAATGAGAGCTTCTACTCTGTACTACAATACCGAACTCATAAATATCTTAGTATAACTTCATGCCCTGGTTCCATTACTGGCAGCTTTATGAGAACACTCCTTTCTCCCTTTAATCAACTTCAATATTTCTTGAATGATTTTGGGAAGTGGTGATTGTATGAACTTCTACATGCTGTGTGACGATTGTGCAATGGCATCTATTTTTAAACTGCATTTCTCATACATTTTGCAGGAAACCAGCATTCTGCAGCTATCTACCTCATTCAGAAACACTTTGGTGTTGTTAGCTGCAGTAATTCCTATATTACCTAGATGAATTATACACAGTTTGTCAAGTTACTGGATTTGCCCAAAGGGAAAACATTTAAGAAGGCACTTTTGAGGATGCAGTTTTACAACTGGCCTAACTTAATCTAAGACTGCTCTGCTACCGTAAGTGGGAGATCCTTGGCTAGAAGGGCTGGGAAGGGTGAAGCTGCCCCTTTTCATGGCAGACTGGTTGAAGACAGGGTACAGTTTCATCATTTCCCTAAGCTTAACTGCACAGATGAGAAGAGCAGACTTACCTTCTTTGACTTCATGTATCCCATCATTCACAGTCCAAGCATGAGAGGATTTCTTTGACATTGTGCTCTACAGACATAAAAATAATGTGCACAATTTTTTTCAGTTCTTTTTCTTTTCCAGGACTTCAGGTAGAATTTCATTTTATTATAATCAGCATGTTAGATGTAATAGCTTGATAGTTTTCTGCCTTGGTCTGTGTCCCAAAAGTTCTCGTCTGATCAAAATTCTGCATGAAACAAGCGTTCCTTTATCTGTGCACTATTTATCACACATGATGAAGTTCCTCTTTAATTAGGTGCGCTAGTTATGTCAGTTAATATACTTTAACCATTCTCTATTTTCCCTCTGAGAGCAGCTTTTACTTTTATCTTGTGTGTGAAAAAGCCTATGCTAGGTATTATGGCTATGGGATGAGAACAGACTATGTGATCGTATGGACTTTGTTACATTTTATGTGTCCAATAGATCTAAGTCCTTTTTTTTTTTTTAATATATCAATATTTGACACTTCAGAATTTAAAATACTGGAACTGTAGCTGAATGGCAAAATAGGGCAGCCAAAACTTTCTGTTTGCAAATGTCTATTTTTGGATTAACAGATGCAAAAGTACTTAATGCTTGTATACATTGCTTATAGATGAAGGCTTACATGATTGCCTTTTTTTACTTTCTTATAAAAGTTATTCTTGTAAAAGTATTTTGTATATTGAATTTGTATACTGTTTATTTTCCCCAAACTGTATTGATTTCCCACTGTTTTTCTGAAAGAATTGACTAGAGCCACAGCTAAAGTAGAAGAGGAGAGCAAAGTTATATGTTAGCTATTAAAAAAACTTGATTTGAAGAGGAAAGTTTTTATATTTTATAAGGCATGATTAAATTTTTTGTGACTCATTTTCAGCCTGAAGCTTTTTAATGAGACTGATGTGAAGTCTAACTGAATGCTTTCAGTCTTCCTCCTTGTAGGATAAAATAGCATCTCCAACAAATGTGATACAGGTCATCTGGAGCCATCCTGTTGTGCCCCTGCAGAACACCTTCTGTGTTAAACAGAGGCTGGTTTCACTGCATTGTCCCAAACCGAAGCTAAAGCTTTGCTATAAGGGCAAAGCCCAAGTATAAATAAATTCCCTATTGTAGTAAGAAGTTAAGTTTGGGAGGGGGAGGCAGAGTTAATTTTCATTAATCTTTTTTCCTGGAGGTCCTGCTAATCTAACTCCAAGCATTTCAATAAAACAAGCATTAAGAGAAGTTGTTGGCTCCAAACTGGTTAGACAGGAGTAGTAACTAAGGTGTGCACAAAGGGACACTACATATAAGCCTGAAAGACCCTTCTAGGTGAAGAGTACTTTCCTACTAACTTAGCATTTTCCTGCTAATGAAGAACTGAGGGTTTTCTTCACATCTCGTTTTTCAACCTATACGTCTCCTTACCCATGGTAGTCCCAAGAATCCAACAAATGATGAAAACAGGGAATGCCTGTGTTCTGTTTCCAGTCATGCCTTTATTTAGAGATTGTATGGTTGTTTATAAAGCTTGCTTTAACATTATTCACAGAGGTGCACACAGTTAAACAACTGAGGTTGTTTCCACTGTCCCAAATTTTTCTTCCTCCATAATTGCCACAGTTATCTGGAACACTTAAATGCTGGGCCATAATGATCTCCTTGAGCTGTTGGAACCCTTGGCTGTTGGCTCTGTGCACTGGTGACTGGAGGAGCAGTTCTTATCTGCATTGCCAATGGGTACAAATTATTTGCCAGACGCTGGAGTGGACAGGGAAATCAGCATGAAGGTTATGAACCAGAGGGACTATCTTGTGTATTCAGCCTGAAAGGCAGCCTAGATGTGTGCAAGTTGAGTCTGTCCTCCTCTGGGTGCTATTCTTACATTGCTTCTTACCAAGTTTGTGCATCCTCTGATAGCCACCATAGCTTATAAACTGTCTGTTATAAGGATGGGGTTCTAAGACTATGGTTGTCCAAATATATGCCAAGATGTATTCACCTGGCACTATGCACTTTGCCTGAATTACAGGTCATTGGGATGATGAGCCATCTCTTTTAATCATCCTATGTGTCTTCTTTCTCTCGCATAATAAATATGTACACATTGTCCATGGTATGCCTACTTTTCTGACATGCAACATGAAATAACACTATTTTTTTATTATGAATAGTTTATGTTTTACAGCACATGCACATAATGAGCTGTAGTTTTACACGGGTATGAGTTTTGGCTTTACAAAGTAGGGGCATCTCAAGCTGAGCCCATAATTGACCTAGTACAGTAGGATGTGCACTCTTGACAATATATTACAGAATTTCAGTGCTGCAAAGACCTTAGTACCTGGTGCAACAAGGATTATTTAGGCTTGAGTTCACTTAAATTCCTTTCCTGAGGGCATATCAAGGGACTGAATTGAATGATTCACTGGCAGGCAACTATCAATAAATACTAATGGAAAAATACAATGGTGGGAAGAACAAACAAAAGACCCTTTTTAGGAATGTAAGTTGCTGAGTGAGAGAATATTTTTCAATAGACAGCCAGCTTCAAATTGATGCGGATTCCCAAGTGAAAGATAGTATACACTAGAGCTGCTGGATTAAATGACAGGTCTCAGTTTTAATTCACAGTAATTCATTTGTAGTAATATAGCTGGTATGTGCATTCACACAACCTAGAATTGCAGTGTTATGAAACTTTCTTGGTTTGGTTTAATTAGGAAATGTATTAGATTAAACAGGGAAAAGACCCTGTTCTGCCTGAAACCATAGGTCTCCTCTCCAAAGGGACACCTGTCCAAATTCAAGGTCTCCCAGTCAGTTACTGGATCCCATCTCTTGCTACAGAGATCTTTGGCCATGTTGTCTACAACAGACTTCTACCAGATGTACCCTGTCCCTCATGGCCATGCTTCGCCAAACTTGTTATACCTAGGCTACCAGCCACTATATTAAATCATAGCTGATGGTGTACAGATCCCCTAGCCTGGGGGTTCAGAGGGATGTAACTATTTGCTTGTTTGTTATGTAGACTTTCTGACCCAATTATTGCAAAAAAAGAATGAATCTTACTGCTTTTAAACATATCTTGCTAGATCCTCACCAAGAGGGAAAAGTCTTTTATCATGCTTTTGCTTGCCCATGATTATGGCTATCTTTGTACTCACCATTCAATTTTCTTTCTATAACCCAGAACCTGACCCCTTGATATGGCTGAATGAGCTAGGAATATCCTTTTTCCTTTGTGAAATCAGTGCATCACAGCAACTTCTTTAAATGGCTCCTAGAAGGAAGCCTGCACACCAGCAACCCCCCATCTGTGCTTTTTGTAACATTGATGTATTTTTCAGCTCCTGCTGCTATTCGAGTTTTGAGAGGTTGCTGCAACAGCCACAATTGAACTACCTCCAGAGGATTCAGGGCACCTTCCTTTGGATCCTCCTAGTTCCCTCTCCCTGAGCACACCCTGAATTCACCCAAAACCACTCTTGACCAGTTGCTTCCAGCAAGGTGGGAAAGGGAAAATAGCTTGTACTCACTGCACTCTTCTGTAATAGCACTGCCTCATCCTTGTAGGACTTTTCTTTCTGGTGTAGCACCCTTTGCACACTGTCCCAGCCTCCTCTTGTCTCCATGAACTAGCCAATAGATTTTCAGGAGTATTCTCCTTCAGCAGTCAGGCTATGTCTGCAGTCGTTATCGCAGTAACCTGATCTGTCCTGGCATCATATTTTCCCCAGAGTAGGAAGGGAAATGCAAGGACAGGCAAAGAGGTCCATGTTTCTTGATTGACAGAAGAGGCCAAAGAAGGCCTTATAGATGTCACTTGAACAGCAAGGAAAATACTTGTACACTTTCTTTTTGAGAACTTGCCTTTTCTCTTTCAGGTTGGTTGGGTCCCTCCTGAATAGTTGCCCTTTTATCATTAATATACTTAGTCTTGATGATCCTTTCTGATGACATATTGAAGTCTTGACAAGTATAGGCTCTGGAACAACCCAATGGGACTAGGATTTATTTGGTTCTCAGATCTGGAGGCAAATGGCTTAGCCTGGAGCTGAAGCTAAGCAAATGACACCTGGGTGAAGACACAGTAGTTGATTCAGCTAGGGCTGGATTACCTGAACACTGGGGGATCACTACAGATGTTTCACCTACTTTAATCTTGGCTGTTGAGAGAACATGCTTACCCTTGAAGGCAAGATTTTTCCAGAATACACAAGCAGAGCAATGCCAAAGCCATTACAAGGAATCTGGTTGGTGAAAGCAAAACTCCAGACAGCAAAACTCACCTGCCAGTGGCAGATGATACCTGTAGATAGCACTGGGGGACTAAAAGTACTCCTGCAGTGCCTCATGGCTTGGCTGGATCTCAACAATATAAACATTCGTGCTATCGCTGCATACTTGATATGACAAAATGCTGCTGAAGAGCAAAAGGAAAGAATTACTGGCCAGGCAGAGAGTAAAGTGGAATAATATGTCTGGCTGTTCAAGGTCAGCAGGCAGACAGCAATTCCGACTATGGCTGAGGAGAGCATCGAAAGTGGTTTTAACAATGGGCCATAGAATTGACTGTTTTTTCCTGGTGCCTTACTTGGGGAGTGGGCTTTGATTTAAATGCCTTCTTGCAATAACCATTTACTGACCCATCAGAAGCTGTGGCATTCACCAGTAAATCTGTTGTGAAGCTGAACATCGTTGCCATGCACAGGTAAAAGGGAAAAGTAAATGGAGAGGGTAGTAAACGTTCTGGGGCATTACACATCATTAAAAGTGAAAGGTGCTTGTTGACGCTATGCGCAGCACTCATGCATGTACCGTGCTTTCCATCTTTACACAGAGAACTCTTAAGGATATCTGCCTTGTGTCAAGGAAGGTATACAGCTCTCTGAAAACTGACTTGTGCATGGGGTACAAAATGTGCTGGGAAGAGGATATGTTTATTCCAGTGTGGTCAGTTTTCTGTTCACACTGGTGGTCACTAGTACAGGGGGAACTCAAAGCTCAGTCCTTTACAGAGCTATGGCATGCTATGTCCTGACCATGCCTGACCTGTCCAGAACATGTGAAAGAGAGCTCGTGTGATACATCATGGCTCAAGCTTTCCCTTTGACATTCCCCCCTTGTTCTGGACCTTGGTTTAAGTTTATATCAGAGCAGAGGTGTAGAGGGATCCATGTTTATGGGGGCAGGTATAGGTTTGGGAGTGGGTTAATTGCCATTGTTGATCCTACTACCACCACCTCCAACAGTGGAGTTCAAGTTAGCACCAGAGTGGTCATCGCTTCATGAAGCAGAACATTATGGTGTAGTTACTGAAAGGCTGTTACAACCATCATGACGAATCCTGCCCTTTCCATCTTCCACATATGCAGGTGAGGCCTTATGCCTTTCTAGGAGGGAGTCTTGCAGGATGTTAAAGTTATTTTTACAAGCCTAAATCAGATTTGTGGGTCTGTCTGTGGTCACCATAGTTTCATCTGTTTCCTAGGCCCTTCGATGAAGATAAGGCCTGTGTCCACTGGGAAAGGTTCACACATTTTTGAACGTTGCAGCCCTAAAACCTAGCAACTGCTTTAGAATAAAGTTAGCAAAGCTTCTGTAGCTCTTACAAAATCTGTAGCTAATTGATGATTAGAATAAAAAAATCAAATGACAAATTTTAGCCAAAGCTTTTTTGTCATAAATTAGATAGTTGTTTTCAATGCTATGTTTCTGTCAATCTATTTTGAGGCTTTTGTGTGTTTTTTTTTAATTCAGTACCCTTTCAGCAGAAACCACTGAAAGCATAGCCGCCGCCCTCCAATTTCTTCATGTTTTAGGCAGATCTTACTTTCTAAACCTTCTTTTTACTGACTGAAATAATTGAAGCACTTCAGTGGGAAGCTTACTATCTGTAGCTCTCACCTCCATTACTTCCCATCACAAATGTCCTCTTCATGTCATAAAAAAATAGACCTTTTCTCAGGTATGGCTTTAGGTAGAATATGTCACATATACATAAATGTCATCAGTAGGTCAAAAATCCTTGTCTAGTGAGTGGAGGCGGGGAGAAAAACTGTCATGAACAAAAACCTAAATGCAAAAATGACATCTACTTTACTGAAATGGTGAATGGCATAATAATTGGACAGCAGATAAGGCAGTTGACATAATATTCCAAGGAAATGCTTCTGTTCTTTCCAGTCTCCCTCACACCCACTCCAGCATTGCCCTGTGCAGCACCAGTTCAGGAACAACTGAGCATCTGGCTGTTGATAAACTGCATGACTCGTGCCTGAGCTTATACTTCTCTTTGTTTTGGTCATTTGGGTATTGCTATGCATAAGCAGTTGCAGGACAAGGATCATGTGCTCCAGATTCAGTGATTTTTCTTCCTCTGTGATTTCTGTATCTTCATTGCAAACTTCAGGATTTTCCTCCCCTTCTGAGCAGCTTCTCACAGGCTTTTGGGGAGGCCCCCAGCTACTGAAGAGAGAAGGGGGGATAGAGGGAGACCACATTAATTCATGGGAATAGACTAGAACAGATGTTAAGGATAGGACTAGCTAAGGGGAAATGAGGGCTATAGATGGAGGGGTGTGGGGGAAGGCAAGAACAGGAACAGGAAAGAGCTTGTGGGGAACATCTTATCCCTGGGAGCTCTAGTGAAAAGGCCAAAAGGTGCTGCTCACTGGAGGTATCCTCAGAGGCCAAACCTGCTACAAGGCATTGCAGCAGTGAAGGTAGGACCCTATATGAGATAGTCTGCTGGATCCAG